>NC_136265.1:165186619-165211619 GCF_964187855.1 Myxine glutinosa
GTTGCACCCTTCTCCTCACAGAAACACACCCACAGGATAACCGAATCCGGAAAGAATCCTCAAACTAAACATACAGCCGGTAGGGAGCATTATTTACACAACTACGCTGCTATTTACACTACGATCCAGGACCTGTTTTTTTTTTTGGAGGAACACATGCAGATGTTATGCATAGAGAGAGCACGCATGCTAGCATCGATACACCAACCCACGAGTGCTCTGTGGCCTACGGCCTTTAATAATGTGCAGAGCACCCCTTCCAAGCATCAAGCACCACCCCATCACACAGTGAGCACCATCCGGTGCTCCAATAAAGTGTCTATAAATCATTGTGTGGTGTCGCAGCCGGCCGATGTTCTGCCGCTGGTCTTGCCTTCATGTGGTCCACTTGGCCTTCGTACTTCCTTCGAAAAATAAAGAAAGGCGCCAACCGCGTCCATTTCTTTATTGTGGCCTTCAGTGGTGTCAACTAAAAGTGGTTCACCTTGTATGGCATAGGTGCCACGTTGACCCATAGGTCCATCCACGGGTGGTGCTTGGCCGCAAAAGAGCTGCGGTCCATTGTGGGTGGCCACAAACATTGCGGTCCATATGGTGTATCGATCCAAGCAGCAAGCAGCGAAAGTGCAGGCCCACAACTGCGTAGCCAGCACCTCTCTCTCCTCTCTCTCTACCCCAAAGCCAGATCCTCGGAGGTGGGAGACAAAAGAAGCAGACAAGTGAGTAAGGTGGTAAGGGCGCAAAAGTGCACGCAATACAAGATGATGCACACTGGGGGCACATGGGAACCAGGTGAGACAGGTACGTTTCTATCGTACGCCCCCCCCCCACCAGGTAACCTACATGGCCCCTCCCTTACCCCTTACTGTATCCACACAACACAACACTACCCATAAACATCTACTTTACAAATCAACAAACATCCCTACTGTCTTCCCCGTTCCTCCCATAAACCAAATTCGTCTTCTCTCCCTCCTAACCAATCAAATTTGCCATGTTCAACTCAACATCATAATTTGCCATCTCCAACTCAACATCATAATTTGCCATCACCAATTCATCATCAGTCCCTCCTAAGGAGGGAGAGATGGAATCACCCCAATGTCTCATCCACGTCGTGATGCGTCTCACAAATCCAACAGCAATTTCATTTCCTGCAACAAAACAAAGAAAACACAGGTGTGGAGTCATCATCATCACCACAGGCAAGTGGCTGCGTATGGTGCGACAGGTTCATCAATCCTAACTATTTCCTAAATGACTTTAACAACTTTACACTACCCGGGGTCTTTCTCCGGCCAAACCATTGGCCCTCTTACACTATGGGTTCTAAAAACCAATTCCCATTGGCCAACTGTGGTGCTTTTCAATTTGGGGTCTCACTCCCCCGATTCATCTCCCGGTGCCCTCGCACAATTTCTGGGCTGTGGCGTGTACCTCTCCCAGTGGGTCTACCCACCTGCACACCTCCACCACTGCAGTTGCCTCCGAGCTTACCTGCTCCTTACCCTAACCTAACTACCTTGGGAAGGCCCTCTGGCGCTCTCCCCACTCGGTGCCCTCTCTGGCACTGGGCTACCCGATCCACACCCGGGATCCTCAGGCACCCACTCACAACTACCGGCTCCCAGAGCCCACCTGCGGCCTCACCTGACCGACATCCTCACAGTGGTGGAGTGCCCAACCAACTACACACACTAACAGGCTACACGCCCAGCCATTTCCACAACACTAATGCACCCATTCACAACACCATTCTGCAACCGCACCACAAATGCCAATATCCAACCACAATTTACCTGTACCCTCTACCTAACACTTACACTACCCGCCCCGGGTATCCGTGATGGGGGTCCACTCTTCCCCCATTCACACCTTCGCACCATGCACACCACTCCGTACCACTTACTCCAACTCTCTCCACACACCTGTACTTGCACACCTGTGCTCTCACACCTGGTGCCACCTGCACCCTTCTCTCCCCAAGCGCATTCGCGCTGATCCACAACACTCACTACTCATACACGGCTCCACACACCTGTCCAGTTGCACACCTGTGCAATCACACCTGTTCAATTCTCACACACACGGCATCATCTCAGCTAACTACTCCCTTCTGAAACTTGCGCTTCCCAGTCGTCCCTTTAAACTATTGCGCTCCCTCGTCATTATCATCCACACTAATCTACCTGCGTCCCCACTACAGGTATCAGTCACTAACTAAACTTAACGTTACCTAATGTCAATCTCTTCTAGATCCCTACTAATAACCTAACCCACCCGGGCTAGTTTCCACTGCCATCAACCCCATAAGCTATTGCTCCTTTGCCCCCATATGGGAAGGGATGGTGGATTTGCCATCCCACCACATCGGGGGTCTCTCACTATCAATTTTGCACATCAAATTGCAACAAATTAAAAATTTGCCAATCACTACCCATCATCTGCCAATCACTACTGCCAATCCCTTGCCAATCATCAAATTTTGTTTTTCTCTAATTTTGGGTCCAAAACACTAACCTCATCACCCAGTCTACTCACTACTGCCTCTCGGTGCGCCAATTCACTTCTAAAGCTCGGCTTTGTAAAGCCAAGCCATGAATGCGGGTTGTTCTGTGCCAGCGGCTGGATGCGTCCGGCACTCGGTGCAGGGATGGGGGCTTACCCGTGCCGAGATCCCACGCACCATCTCGGCACGGAGCCATCCAATGTCCCGCTCTCGACCTGCCGGCACGTCTCACCAAAAAGTGGTCGCCATGACGACCCTTTCTATCGGGCTGCCCGCTCCGCCTAGTGGAGCACGGACGCGGCCGTTCAAAGCGAGGCCCAGCACGCACCGAGGGCCCGATTCGGCTATAAGTCGTTCTAAACTCTACTCCGTCTAACGTCGATGCTTCACCTGGACGCTTACACCCCGCAGCCCGTTCCTTGCTCACACATCCAGCCGTTTCCATGCCCCTCGTACCTTTCCTTACACACCTCGGTACACCCATTCCACTCACAGCCTTGGTCACACACCTGACCACCGAACACTTTGGCACACATTCGTTGCTCGCACACCTCACCAATACACCTCTTCGAGCCCCCTCCTCGGTCACCTCCTCTGTGACAATCACAGGTGTGCCCTCATTCGCACACCCAACCACGTGCCTCACTACCAACTCAAATGTGCCTTCCCACACACGCTCTACCATTCCAGGTGTGCATCCTTCCATCCCAGGTGTACATCCTCGCTCACCTGTCACAACCAGCTCACTCTCCTTGTCACTCTCAATACTCTCACCACCATTCTTGACAGCGCACTCACCCTTACCCTTGACAGCGCACTCTTTCCTCATGCACCTGTCCGTCACACACCTTTCTCTCGCACACTCCCCCGTTACACCCTCTGTAACACTCACCACAGGTGGACACTCTTCCTTACTTCTGACAGCGCACTCTTTCCTCATGCACCTGTCCGTCACACACCTTTCTCGCGCATACCTTTCTCGCGCACACTCTCCCGTCACACCCTCTGTAACACTTACCACACCGCGCTTCCATGTGCCCCCTCGCACACGCGCTACGACCGACTCACTCTCGCCAGCACCCTCACTCCTTGGCACGCACTTTTTCCTCACACACCCCAGAGTCGGACTTTCTCGCACACCTCCTTTTTCGCACACCAGACCTGTCGCACACTTCACCAACGGCCTCTCACGAACACCCGGGTCCATCTCGACCCCCAAGCTTCTTAAATCACCTGGCGCATCATACGCACGACCATATTGGTCACCACTTACACCGGGTCCTCTTCCTCTTCGCTTCTCCTCCATCACCTGCGAATCCCTCATCCGGTTAATGAGCACATCATCACGATCCAAACACAGACTTTGGACCAATTCTTTTATCTCCTCTTTTATCTCTTTGTTATCCCCTCTCCGTCGCTTCTTAATTTCGCTCATCCCTTCTTCCACTTCTTCTAGTTTCTGCTTCACCTCTTTCATTCCCCGGTACGTCTCCTCAAGCTCATCCTCTAAGGCTACCTTGACCGTTTCCAGGTGCGTCCTCACCTGCCGGTCCTTCGTCTCCATTACCTCTATGACCTCGTCCAACCTCGTTGTCAGTCCCTCACGTACCATCTGACATTCCCTCTTCGTCGCTACCAAGTCGTTTTTTAGGTCATTTTGTGTTGCTTTCAACCCTCCTATTACCGCAGTGTTCCTTTGAACCTGCTCCGTTAGTCCTTTTTGTCCCTCCGTCAGCTGTTCCACCTCCTGCGTCAGGTCCTCTATGCCCCCTTGTAACTTTACAGTCCCCTTTCTCACCTCCTTCTCCATGTGCTCCTTACAGTGCCTCACCTCCTCACGCACTCCTCCGACCTCCTCACTCACTCCTCTTCGGATCTCCTCTCCCATCACTTGCATCTCCTGCCCAGATGCCACCCTCATCTGCTCCATCTCCTCCCTGTGAGCATCCAGTTTGGTTTCTACCCCCATTCTGACCCCCTCTATCTGCTGCCCCATTTGGTTAACTTCCCTTTCCGCTTGGTCCCTCATGTCCCTCAATTTGCCTTCCATAATGTTTTCTAACCCCTCTAACCCTTTTTGCAACCCTTCCATTTGATTCTCTTGAGCGGCCATTCTGTTTTCTACCCCCATTAACCCATTTCTCACCTCTTTTATCCCGTTGTCTAACCCCTCAAAATTATTGTCTAACCTCCCAAATTTCTTGTCTAACTCCTCAAAATTATTGTCTAACTTCCCAAATTTCTTGTCTAACTCCTCAAAATTATTGTCTAACTTCCCAAATTTCTTGTCTAAACCCTTAAAATTATTGTCTAACCCCTCACTGGTACCCCTCGCTTCGTCCCTCATTACCCCCATTTCGTTTCCCATTACCCCCATTTGGTTTCCCATTACCCCTAATTGGCCCTCCAATCGCTCACTCTGAGCATCCATTCGGTTCCCCATTACCCCCATCATTCTGCTTTCCATTTCTTCGTTATTCTGGGCCATAAGGTCCTTCATTTGTATGAAAAACAAGTTCAAATCCACCGGCGGCGCTGCCACGGTCGCGGGCGCGGTGATCAGCGAGGCGCCATTTTGCGCTCCCGCAATGTCGGGCACAACGACGCTATTTTGTGCGTCTGCTACCCTCGCTGCTTCGCTCTCCTCCTGTCCCTCATGTCCCTCAATTTGGTCCTGGACCGACCCTGCCTCACTCTCCCCTACCGGACCCCAGCTGTCTTGGTCTGCCATAGCGCGACTTTCAAAATTCGGGTTTTTATACAACAAAACAAATTTCGGCCGTTATAATTTCGTCGAGCGCAGTAAACGCGCTCTGAATCGATTCTCCCTCCCTGGTTTGGGCCTAACAACGCGCGGGAAACGCGCTCCGAATCGATTCTAATTGTTACAAATTTGGGCCTAATAAATTTAGTCCCGGGTTCGAATTCCACTCCTCGACACCAATTGTTACAGACGTGGCTTAGATGTTATTTACCGAGTGGTTTTGGTATGACCACGTCTGCACAAGTTACCCGATTATACTCGAACGTTGACTAATCGCGCTACGCTAGGTCAATAAAGGCAATAAAGGAAAAGGACACACGGCTGGGTTTCAAATGACACGACACCCAGGGTTCAGTTCTCAAGACCTCCGGAGGAGGTTATATTAAGGCGGAAGGTTAGATTACAACTACAAGAGGTACAGCATAGAAAGACAAGCACTTAGACACACTCTTATATTATTCCCAACAGACGACAGATAGACGGGACAAAAGGCTGACTCACACGGGGATTGATGGCAAGGAAAGGCAGAATCGATGGCTCCAGGTGCACCTGGGCTCGAGGCAGAATCGACTCGGTCCGGTCCAGAGATGCGGGGAGGTCGCAGCGCTCGGATGGCGTCCTGTCTGCTCAAGCTGGGGGCGCATCTGACGTCACGTCCGCTACGTGGCCGCGTATATCCGGCGGGGAGTGACACGCCCTCGGCTCGTTAGCTCCGCCTCGTGGAATCGGCACGTTGCTTCTCATTGGGTGCGTGCGGGGGGTTTACCAGGCTCCGCCCTTGACGAGGAGCTGACAGCCAGCCCCTTTGTGGTAACCCCGTGGAGCGCATGGTCCGGCGCGCATTGTCAATGGCGGCTAACCGAGCCGGTGTGATGACGCACACTCCCCAGCGCAGCGTCGTTGTTGTTGTAATTGTTGTTGTAGTTGTAGTTGTAGTTGTAGTTGTTGTTTGTTGTTGTTTGGGGAAGAAGATGGGAGGAGGTATGGGAAAGGTCCTAAACTAACTACTGGTGCCATATAATCACATTCTGGTGCAACGAAGAGTCATAATTAATGGAAACGAGTCCTTAACTGACATAGACTAAGAATAACTAGCAAGATGTCCGAAAGTTGTCTACGTGTGGTGCGGTGGACCTGGGCACGACATTTAATGGGGGAAAAAGGGGAAGGTCGGCTCTACTGATTGTTGTTTACAGACAATGGGACTAGGGAATGGGGGATTGGGGATAGTTGGGGAGTATTGGGGAAATAGGGGAATATTTACAAGCGGATATGGAGGCCAAATTCCATATTCGCAACAATATACATGTACAATTATACATATATATATATACATATATATAATATATATATATATATATATACATATATATAATATATATATATATATATATACATATATATATATATATATATATACATATACATATATATATATATACATATATATATATATACATATACATACGTAGTGTGTTCAAAAAGTATCCGACCTTTATTTTTCGTGCGTAAAAAAGAAGAAGCTAGGGAGGCGTTGATTGGTGCACGTATGTAGGCGATCCTAATGCGCACGCGTGAATTTTTTCCCACCTGCAGAAGCTGTCATTCGACGGCAGACCGCCGATGAGTGAGGACATGTAAGCGAGCGCCGTCGGATTTTCGTTTTTGACAAAATGACGGAAAAACTTGAACAACGCTACTGCATCAAATTTTGTGTAAAGCTTGGCGATTCCCAAGTGGAAACGATCCGCAAGATTCAACACCGTTCATTCCATTATGAAGGAGGATTTGGGCTTCAGGAGAATCTCAGCGAAGTTCGTACCAAAGCTGCTAACGATTGAGCAGAAGCAACTCCGTTTGGAGATCGCACAGGACATGCTGGAGACTGTGAACAGCGATCCCAGCTTCCTCAACACAGTGATCACTGGCGATGAGTCCTGGGTTTATGGGTACGACCCAGAAACCAAGTTGCAGTCATCACAATGGAAGCATCCAACATCCCCGATAGGCTATCAGCTAGGGGGGTCAACCGGTACCAAATTGAGGGAGTAAGGCTAATAATGATTTTTGACAAGGTTTTTACCTCTAGAATAAGAAAATATGTGATAGCAAATTCAACGATGTAGCTAAATGTGTGTTATCACCCATTTTCAAAATGGCCACCAAATTTCTCAAAATATCAATGGTCAATAAAAATAAAAAAAACCACCTTTAGAGGCCATTTTTCCCCACAAAGCGGGGGTTGGCCTTTTTCGGGAACCGTGGTTGTTGGTGTTTTTCGGTCCCCTATTTGAAGCAATGTTTTACGGCCGGATGCCCTTCCTGACGCCAGCCCTTTTTGCCGCCTTTAACGACAAACAGGGAATTACCAGTGAACTGGTACTCAATTAGCCGACCTCGGAAGGATGACAGGCTGAGTCAACCCCCCTGGCGTTAATTCAGCGATCGACCGGGATTCGAACCCAGGATCCTAGGATCCTAAGCCGGCACCCTAGCCGCTAGCCCAACACCAGGCTCAACACCAGGTCAATGTAGTGTTTTTTTCACTATTCACCCTATACCCCAAATTTGGGTATCTTATACCTGGTTTTAGGGGTTAGAAATGATTTTACAACTTTCTAAATGTCATTAGATATTCATGAGAACTATAAATCCAATATGGCGTCCAAAATGGCCACCACTTTACATACAAAATTTAACGTTGTTGTTGTTTTGTTTGCTTTTTTTTCTGTAGGAACGGTGGTCGGAGCAACGAGCAACGGAGTAGATAGAAAGTAGATGCTATACGATTAGAATAGAAATAATAGTACACACCAAGTGATGAGGTCTACTAATTTTCCAAAATGAACAGCGCCACAGAAAGCAAAGAATGCGTTATACACATGACAAGATCGGATGACGATGATCATCTGGTGAGCCCACAAAACTACACATCTTGGTTGACATTACTGGAAGCGGCTAAGGTTAGGAACCATGAACATATCATCAATATTGCCGAGGGGCTTGAGGGCAATGAAGTGCCAGAAATATTCTACCACCGAAAATGTAGGAGCCTGTTCACCATGAAACGAGATTTAAACATGCTAAAGAGGAAAGCCAATGAAGACACTGAATCTGAAGCAGGAGGTAGCAGCGCTCCCAAAAGGCCATGTAGGAGATCATCAGTAGAGAAAAGAGTGTATGATACGGAGTGCATCTTCTGTCGCAGAGACAAGTATGTGAAGGGGTCTCATACACGTGAAAAACTTTCACAAGTTGTTCAACTCAGAGCAGATGAAAGATTGAGAGAATGTGCAATAAAGAAAAATGACAAGGATATGATAGCGCTTACCAGTAGAGATATTGTGGCAACAGAAGCGTGTTACCATTTCTCATGCTACAGGAATTACAACAGAGAATGTATACAGCCTGAGGTTGAAGGTGCAGATGGACCCGATGACACAGATGATTTTGCACAGTATCAGAGGATCGAGAAAGAAGCATATGCAAAACTTCTCACCTATATCAGAACAGACGTAATCCCAAACAAGACCATCATACCAGTCATGTCACTCACTGCTAAATTAGAAGAATACATGCTGTCTGATGGGATTGATTGTCTAACGCAGTCCACAAAGAAACATGTTCATAGAACGCTTGAATATGAGCTGGGGAGTTCGGTGAAGATATTTCCAGATGACAAGGGAAAGTTGGTGATGGTACCAGACAATGTATCATTGGATGATGCTGTCTTGCAAAATCAATGTCTGCAAAGGGAACTCAAAATATGGAAAAACAAAGTGAAAGACTCCAACAAGATCATAGATCAAACATCAGCGACAATTCGTACAAAAATCAAAGACGACATGAAACCCACACCCTGGCCATACCATCCATCAGATGCTGAGGATGTAACACCTATTCCATATGAGCTGGAGCGGTTTCTCATTGGGCTGCTAACTGGAGACCTGACAAGTAAGGTTCAATCATCTAGGATAACCACCCTGGTCCAGTCATTTAGTCAGGACATGATATATGCTGTGACACGTGGAAAGCACCAACCACCAAAACATATGATGCTTTCGTACGCAGTTAAAACTCTCACTGGCAACATCAAGATCATACGCACACTGGCAACTGAGGTGAACTAGACCAAAACTCAGTATAGGCTAAGACTCCAAGACTCGCATCTCTCTACAGCTCCACTGAGGGTCAGTCGCTCTTCAACTAACATTGTGGCTATATATTCAACTGTTAGCTTCAGCATGCTCTAAACACAGGTATAGGGAGAAGTCATTCCACCAGTAAAATTGAAAGATAAAGTTGTGTTGAAACTTCATCTCAAACAGCACGTCAAAATGGGACCTCCGCAGCGAACAACAGCTGAAAGATGGCAGGCCATTGGTATGTGGACTGCTGGCAATTCCATGAGACAGATTGCTAACCAATTGGGACATCACCATACCAGTATTAGTCGTTTGATAAGAAAGTATCAACAAACAAATGATGTGAAGGACAGGCAGGAAAGAATGTGTCACCCAATTTTGTTCTCTTCATTGCGTTCCAACATCTGGACAAAATGTTGCACAAGATTACCCTACACCGCAACGAAAAGGTGCAAAAATTCATTGATACATTTCCACTATGTCGAAAATACGTGGTGGTGCGATACTTTTTTCCATGTGTATACTTGCAAATCTACTGAATGCCAGTTATTTTCGTGCATATTTTGTGCGTAAAGTTGTTGCTATGATGGCAGCCATTTTGTGAAATTGGGTGCCATATTGGATTCTATCTTCTTGGATTAAAGTTCAGATGATGTATTTCATACTTTAAGAGAGTTCTAAAGTCTTAAACATCTCAAAACGCAATGCTATTTGTTACAAATTCCTACAAGAATATGAAACATGGTGTTTTCAATAGAAAAACATGCATTTTGGTGGCCATTTTGAAAATGAGGTGATAACACCCATTTAGCTACATGGTTGAATTTGCTATCACATATTTTCATATTCTAGGGGTAAAGACCTATCCAAAAATCAAAATTAGGCTTACTCCCTCATTTTGGTACCAATGGACCCTATTTTGGGCGTCTGGCTGATGGCCTACGAGGCCAAAAAACACAAAATTTGATGCAGTAGCGTTTTTTTTTTGTTTTTTTTGTTTTTTTTTGTTTGTTTTTTTGTATACTGAATCGAGGCTCGTGAAAGAGCTAACATTTATTTCACAAACAAATCAACCAGACAAACAAAATATACAAAAGAGGGAGCGGAAGCCAAGATGGAGAGAGAAGGGGAAGCACACAACCACAACATTTGAGAGCAGGGAGAAGTGTGGGAGGGAGAGGGCTTGGGGGCAGGAGGCGTGGGAAGGGGAGGGGGGGGGGGGGGATTTTTAGGGTGGCATAGTTCCGAACCCGAAGGATCGGTAACCGACACAATTTCGGTCTTCGAGGCCGGCCGATAGGCAAAGTGTGACCAGAAGGGACGAGGTTCTCCTGACCACGTGGCCCTCGACTTGGTGGGGTTTGTCCGCACAATGTGGGCGCTTTCAGGATGAACTTTAGCCGGGGAGCGTTTGGGCGCCCCGGTCTGATACTGCCGCCCACGTTGTTCAAGTTTTTCCGTCATTTTGTCAAAAACGAAAATCCGACGGCGCTCGCTTACATGTCCTCACTCATCGGCGGTCTGCCGTCGAATGACAGCTTCTGCAGGTGGGAAAAATTCACGCGTGTGCATTCGGATCGCCTACATACGTGCACCAATCAACGCCTCCCTAGCTTCTTTTTTTTTTACGCACGAAAAATAAAGGTCGGATACTTTTTGAACACAGTAGTATATATATATAGATATATATATATATATATATATATATATATATATATATATATATATATATATATATATATATATATATATATATAGAAACATATATATATATATACAGACTTGGCATTTAATATGGAAATTTTTTTTTTTCTTGACTTGGGTTTACTTTCTTAACTCAGTATATCAATCTAGTGAGTTTCCTTTACACTTTGGTGATTTATTTGTTAAAAGAACCATGTCACTGATTATCTGTCACAGCAAGAAGTCAACAACAGGATTATATCACAGGTGGCGTGGCAAAATGTACGGACAGGTGCATTTGATGATTGGCTTCACAGTCGGGTATACAAGGGTTGTTGCATTCTGCATTAGTGGAAAACAACTGCTGCACATCTCCAAAAGTTATTGCCACTTCCTCTGGAGATGGTCCGTCAACTCGGCAATGCTGTTTGTCATGGAGTGGTGGCTTTACGAAATTACGGCATGAAACAGCGTGCTATTGCTCGGCAGTATGGCATCACTCAAGGTCAGGTGTCAAAGATCCTGAAACGAAATGCTCAGAGGGGTGTCCCTACTCCAATACCGAGGCCAGGACGTCCCCGCAGAACCACAAGGAGGGATGATCGCCAGCTGCACCGGTTAGTCCGCAATGGCCGTTCCAAGTCAGCTAATCGGCTTAGGGCTGAGTGGCAGCAACTGACAAATGTGCCTGTATCCAGAAGGCTAGTCAACCAACGACTGGTTCAAGCAGGCTATCATGCCAGGCGTCCCCCGAGAAAGCCACGCCTGACCAGACAACACCGCCAGCGCCGATTGCAGTGGGCCAGAGAGCACCGTCAATGGCAGCCAGGACACTGGAATCACGTGATCTTCAGTGACGAGTCTAGATTTCTGGTCTATCGTCAAGATGGCCGCGTCCGAGTGTGCAGACAAGTGCATGAAGCCTACAACAGATTGTATAGTGCCAAGAGTCCAAGCTGGAGGTGGTGGGGTGACCGTTTGGGCTGCTTTTCATGCAGGGGGCAAAACTGACCTGGTTGTTCTGAATGGAAACCTGAACCAGTTCAAGTACAGGGCCATTCTGTAAGAAACATTGCTTCCATTTGCTCGTGCGGCCTTTCGAGGAAACTTTGTCTTCCAAGATGACAATGCACGGCCTCATCGTGCTCGCATGATCCAACACTTTCTTGCTGACCGTGGTGTAGAGCATATGGAGTGGCCTGCCATGTCCCCGGATATGAATCCGATAGAGAACTTGTGGGCAGAATTAACGCGTCAAATCGACCACTTGGACCAGCAGCCGACCTCTGTGCGTGAATTGCAGCAGGCTGTCACTGCATGGCAAGTGATTCCTGTCCAAACCTTGGCAAATCTCATGAACAGCATGCCTCAACGTGTACGTGGTCTCCTGAATGCTCGTGGGGGTTACACGAAGTACTGAACTGTAATTTTACTGTCCGTAATCCCAGTCGTAATGTAACTTTTGTTTTTGTTAAAAAAAAATTTGGCTAATGTGCAAAATAAAGAGATACTTCTGGAGAACGTACAGAAGTTTAACACAGTACTGTCCATGAATTGAGTTCGATATCAGTTTACATCACTTTCAAGGATCAATTTATTTGTTTCGAAATGTCAAATGTGGTTTTTGTTTCTTTTAATGGTCACATTAACAAAATCTCGAATAATTTCAACATAATTCCAATGAACTTTTGGTTCTAAGACATCTTGAAAAGTAAGTTCACCCCCACAAAAAAAAAATTCCATATTAAATGCCAAGTCTGTAGATATATATTGTTACAGACACGACTTTGATGTTAGGGTGGGCCGAGCGGAATGGCCGCCGTGTCCACACAAGTTACCCGATTATACTCGAACGTTGCCGAGTCGCGCTACGCTAAATCAATTGAGGAAAGGGACACAACGGCTGGGTTAAAATGACACGACACCAAGGGTTCAGTTCTCAAGACCTCCGGAGGAGGTTATATTAGGGCGGAAGGTCAGATTACAACTACAAGAGGGACAGCATAGGAAGACAGGCACTTAGACACACTCTTATAATAGCCCCGACAGACGACAGATAAACAGGACAAAAACTGACTCACACGGGGATTGATGGCAAGGAAAGCGGGCAGTCGATGGCTCAAGGTGCACCGTTCTCGGAGGGGGTGCACCGTTCTCGGAGGGGGTGCACCGTTCTCGGAGGTACTGCAATACCGGGTCGATGCGTGGAGCTCGCTCAGCGCTTGGAGGTGGTGACTGGCTCTTCTTCAAGCTGGGGGCGCATCTGACGTCACATCCGGTAAGTCGCTGCGTATATCCGGCGGGGAGTGACACGCCCTTGGCTCGTTAGCTCCGCCCCAGATGGAATCGGTCCGCCCTTCTTATTGGGTGCGGGGGGGTTACCAGGCTCCGCCCTTGACGAGGAGCTGACAGCCAGCCCCTTCGTGGTAACCCCGTGGAGCGCATGGGTAATGGCGGCTAACCGAGCCGGAGTGAGGACGCACACTCCCCGCGCGCGCCGTTGTTGTAGTTGTTGTAGTTGTTGTTGTAGTTGTTGTTGTAGTTGTTGTTTGGGGAAGAAGATGGGAGGAGGTATGGGAAGGTCCTAAACTCACTACTGGTGCCATATAATCACATTCTGGTGCAACGAAGAGTCAGAATTAATGGAAACGAGTCCTTAACTGACATAGACTAAGAATAACTAGCAAGATGTCCGAAAGTTGTCTACGTGAGATGCGGTGGACCTGGGCACGACATTTAATGGGGGAAAAAGGGGAAGGTCGGTTCTACAGAGTGTTATTTACAGGCAATGGGACTAGGGAATGGGGGATTGGGGATAGTTGGGGAGTATTGGGGAAATAGGGGAGTATTTACAAGCGGATATTGAGGCCAAGTCCCATATCCGCAACATTGCACCCTTCTCTACCCTCGGGGCGTCCCGACCCGATAAATTTTTACCGATTTTAGTGTGGCACTCAGATGTAGTTCCCTCTACTATTAACTCTACCCTGAGTGCGACAGTTTTACAGATATTCACAAATGAGTAAATATGTCCCCCTGCGACGTTGCACCCTTCTCCTCACAGAAACACACCCACAGGATAACCGAATCCGGAAAGAATTCGCAAACTAAACATACAGCCGGTAGGGAGCATTATTTACAAGACTACGCTGCTATTTACACTACGATCCAGGACCTGTTTTTGGAGGAACACATGCAGATGTTACGCATAGAGAGAGCACGCATGCCAGCATCGATACACCAACCCACGAGTGCTCTGTGGCCTTACGGCCTTTAATAACGTGCAGAGCACCCCTTCCAAGCACCAAAAGCACCACCCCATCATGTACAGTCAGCACCATCCAGTGCACCAATAAAGTGTCTATAAATCACCGGTGGTGTCGCAGCCGGCCGATGTTCTGCCGCTGGTCTTGCCTTCATGTAGTGCTCTTGGCCTTCTTACTGCTTTCAAAAATAAAGAAAGGCGCCAACCGCGTCCATTTCTTTATTGTGGCCGTCAGGGGGCCAACTGTTAGTGGTTCACCTTGTATGGCATAGGTGCCACGTTGACCCATAGGTCCATCCATGGGTGGTGCTTGGCCGCATAAGAACTGCGGTCCATGGTGGGTGGCCACAAACATTGCGGTCCATATGGTGTATCGATCCAGGCAGCAAGCAGCGAAAGTGCAGGCCCACAACTGCGAAGCCAGCACCTCTCTCTCCTCTCTCTCTCTGCCCCAAAGCCAGATCCTCGGAGGTGGGAGACAAAAGAAATAGACAAGTGAGTAAGGTGGTAAGGGCGCAAAAGTGCACGCAATACAAGGTGATGCACACTGGGGGCACATGGGAACCAGGTGAGACAGGTACGTTCCTACCGTACGCCCCCCCCCCCCCACCAGGTAACCTACATGGCCCCTCCCTTACCCCTTACTGTATCCACACAACACAACACTACCCATAAACATCTATTTTACCAATCAACAAACGTCCCTACTGTCTTCCCCGTTCCTCCCATAAACCAAATTCGTCTTCTCTCCCTCCTAACCAATCAAATTTGCTATTTCCAACTCTCATCAAAATTTGCCATCTCCAACTCAACATCAAAATTTGCCATCACCAATTCATCATCAGTCCCTCCTAAGGAGGGAGAGATGGAATCACCCCAATGTCTCATCCACGTCGTGATGCGTCTCACCAATCCACAGCAATCTCATTTCCTGCAACAAAACAAAGAAAACACAGGTGTGGAGTCATCATCACCACAGGTAAGTGGCTGCGTATGGTGCGACAGGTTCATCAATCCTAACTATCTCCTAAATGACTTTAACAACTTTACACTACCCGGGGTCTTTCTCCGGCCAAACCATTGGCCCTCTTACACTATGGGTTCTAAAAACCAATTCCCATTGGCCAAACTGTGGTGCTTTTCAATCTGGGGTCTCACTCCCCCGATTCATCTCCCGGTGCCCTCGCACAATTTCTGGGCTGTGGCGTGTACCTCTCCCAGCGGGTCTACCCACCTGCACACCTCCACCACTGCAGTTGCCTCCGAGCTTACCTGCTCCTTACCCTAACCTAACTACCTGGGGAAGGCCCTCTGGCGCTCTCCCCACTCGGTGCCCTCTCTGGCACTGGGCTACCCGGGTCCGTCCTCCGGATCCTCGGGCCCCATCCACAACTAACGGCTCCCAGAGCCCACCTGCGGCCTCACCTGGCCGACATCCTCACAGTGGTGGAGTGCCCAACCAACTACACACACTAACAGGCTACACGCCCAGCCATTTCCACAACACTAATGCACCCATCCACAATACCATTCTGTCACCCGCACCACAGATGCCAATATCCAACCACAATTTACCTGTACCCTCTACCTAACACTTACACTACCCGCCCCGGGTACTCGTGAAAGGGGTCCACTCTTCCCCCATCCACACCTTCGCACCATGCACACCACTCCGTACCACTTACTCCAACTCTCTCCACACACCTGTACCTGCACACCTGTGCTCTCACACCTGGTGCCACCTGCACCCTTCTCTCCCCAAGCGCATTCGCGCTGATCCACAACACTCCCTACTCACACACTGCTCCACACACCTGTCCAGTTGCACACCTGTGCAATCACACCTGTTCAATTCTCACACACACACGGCATCATCTCAGCTAACTACTCCCTTCTGAAACTTGCGCTTCCCAGTCGTCCCTTTAAACTATTGCGCTCCCTCGTCATTATCATCCATACTAATCTACCTGCGTCCCCACTACAGGTATCAGTCACTAACTAACCTTAACGTTACCTACTGTCATCTTCGCTAGATCCCTACCAATATCCTAACCCGCCCGGGCTAGTTTTCACTGCCATACACCCCATAAGCTAGTGCGCATTTGCCCCCACCATGGGAAGAGTGGCAGGGATGCCACCCTTACCCACCGGGCCCATCGCTCACTACCAATTTCGCTCGTCAAATTTCAACAAATCAAAAATTTGCCACTCACTGCCCATCATCTGCCAATCATTACTGCCACTCCTTTGCCAATCATCAAATTTTGTTTTTCTCTAATTTTGGGGCCAAAACACTATCCTCATCACCCAGTCTACTCACTACTGCCTCTCGGTGCGCCAATTCCCGTCCAAAGCCCGGCTTCGTAAAGCCAAGCCATGAATGCGGGTTGTTCTGTGCCAGCGTCTGGATGCGTCCGGCATTCGGGGCAGGGACGGGGGCTTACCCGGGCCGAGATCCCACGCACCACCTCGGCGTGGAGCCATCCAATGTCCCGATCTCGACCTGCCGGCACGTCTCAACAAAACGTGGTCGCCCTGACGACCCTTTCTATCGGGCTGCCCGCTCCGCCTAGTGGAGCACGGACGCGGCCGTTCCACGCGAGGCCCAGCACGCACCGAGGGCCCGAATCGGCCAAAAGTCGCTCTAACCTCTAAACCGGTTACCGTCGATGCTTCACCTGGACGCTTACACCCCGCAGCCCGTTCCTTGCTCACACATCCAGCCGTTCCCATGCTACCTTTCCTTACACACCCAGGTACACCCATTCCACTCACAGCCTTGGTCACACACCTGACCACCGAACACTTTGGCACACATTCGTTGGTCGCACACCTCACCAACACACCTCTTCGCGCCCCCTCCTCTGTCACCTCCTCTGTGACAATCACAGGTGTGCTCTCATTCGCACACCCAACCACGTGCCTCACCACCAACTCCAGCGTGCATTCCCACTCACGCTCTACCATTCCAGGTGTGCTTCC
Organism: Myxine glutinosa; assembly: GCF_964187855.1. Taxonomy (NCBI): domain Eukaryota; kingdom Metazoa; phylum Chordata; class Myxini; order Myxiniformes; family Myxinidae; genus Myxine; species Myxine glutinosa. The sequence goes on from NC_136265.1 coordinate 165,203,968, forward strand.
TTCCATCCCAGGTGTACATCCTCGCTCACCTGTCACAACCAACTCACTCCCCTTGTCACTCTCACTACTCTCACCTCCATTCTTGACAGCGCACTCACCCTTACTCTTGACAGCGCACTCTTTTCTCATGCACCTGTCCGTCACACATCTTTCTCGCGCACACTCTCCCGTTACACCCTCTGTAACACTCACCACAGGTGTGCATTCTTCCTTGCCTTTGACAGCGCACTCTTTCCCCATGCACCTGTCCGTCACACACCTTTCTCGCGCACACTCTTGCGCACACTCTCCCGTCACACCCTCTGTAACACTTACCACACCGCGCTTCCATGTGCTCCCTCGCACACGCGCTACGACCGACTCACTCTCGCCAGCACCCTCACTCCTTGGCACGCACTTTTTCCTCACACACCCCAGAGTCGGACTTTCTCGCACACCTCCTTTTTCGCACACCAGACCTGTCGCACACTTCACCCACGGCCTCTCACGAACACCCGGGTCCATCTCGACCCCCAAGCTTCTTAAATCCCCTGGCGCATCATACGCACGACCATATTGGTCACCACTTACACCGGGTCCTCTTCCTCTTCGCTTCTCCTCCATCACCTGCGAATCCCTCATCCGGTTAATGAGCACATCATCACGATCCAAACACAGACTTCGGACCAATTCTTTTGTCTCCTCTTTTATCTCTTTCTTATCCCCTCTCCGTCGCTTCTTAATTTCGCTCATCCCTTCTTCCACTTCTTCTAATTTCTGCTTCACCTCTTTTATTCCCCGGTACGTCTCCTCAAGCTCGTCCTCCAAGGCTACCTTGACCGTTTCCATGTGCGTCCTCACCTGCCGGTCCTTCATCTCCATTACCTCTATCACCTCGTCCAACCTCGTTGTCAGTCCCTCACGTACCATCTGACATTCCCTCTTCGTCGCTATCAAGTCATCTTTTAGTTCTTTCTGTGTCGCCTTTAAACCTCCTAATACCGCAGTGTTCCTTTGAACCTGCTCCACTAACTCCGTCTGTCCCACCGTCAGCTGCTCCACCTCCTGCGTCAGGTCCTCTATGCCCCCTTGTAACTTTACAGTCCCCTTTCTCACCTCCTTCTCCATGTGCTCCTTACAGTGCCTCACCTCCTCGCGCACTCCTCCGACCTCCTCACCCACTCCTCTTCTGATCTCCTCTCCCATCACTTGCATCTCCTGCCCAGATGCCACCCTCATCTGCTCCATTTCCTCCCTGTGAGCATCCAGTTTGGTTTCTACCCCCATTCTGACCCCCTCTATCTGCTGCCCCATTTGTTTAACTTCCCTTTCCGCATGGTCCCTCATGTCCCTCAATTTGCCTTCCATCCTGTTTTCTAACCCCTCTAACCCCTTTTGCATCCCTTCCATTTGATTCTCTTGAGCGGCCATTCTGTTTTCTACCCCCATTAACCCATTTCTCACCTCTTTTATCCCGTTGTCTAACCCCTCAAAATTATTGTCTAACTTCCCAAATTTCTTGTCTAATCCCTTAAAATTATTGTCTAACCCCTCACCGGTACCCCTCGCTTCGTCCCTCATTACCCCCAATTGCTCACTCTGAGCCCTCGCTTCGTCCCTCATTACCCCCATTTGGCCCTCCAATCGCTCACCCATTTGTTCCATAAGGGCCCTCATTTGCAGGAGGATAAGGTTCGAATCCACCAGGGGCGCTGCCACGGTCGCGGGCGCGGTGACCAGCGAGGCGCCATTTTGTGCGTCTGCTACCCTCGCTGCTTCGCTCTCCTCACGTCCCTCAATTTGGTCCTGGACCGATCCTGCCTCACTCTCCACTACCGGACCCCAGCCGACTTGGTCTGCCATAGCGCGACTTTCAAAATTCGGGTTTTTATTTTCGTAAAACAAATTCAAATTTCGCCGTTATAATTTCGAGCGGGAAACGCGCTCCGGATCGAATTCTACCTCCCCAACACCAATTGTTACCCTAGTGGTACAATTGGTGTTCCAAAATTTGGGCCTAATAAATTTAGTCCCAGGTCCGAATCCGACACTCCTGACACCAATTGTTACTGACACGACTTTGATGTTAGGGTGGGCCGAGCGGAATGGCCGCCGTGTCCGCACAAGTTACCCGATTATACTCGAACGTTGCCGAGTCGCGCTACGCTAAATCAATTGAGGAAAGGGACACAACGGCTGGGTTAAAATGACACGACACCAAGGGTTCAGTTCTCAAGACCTCCGGAGGAGGTTATATTAGGGCGGAAGGTCAGATTACAACTACAAGAGGGACAGCATAGGAAGACAGGCACTTAGACACACTCTTATAATAGCCCCGACAGACGACAGATAAACAGGACAAAAACTGACTCACACGGGGATTGATGGCAAGGAAAGCGGGCAGTCGATGGCTCAAGGTGCACCGTTCTCGGAGGGGGTGCACCGTTCTCGGAGGGGGTGCACCGTTCTCGGAGGTACTGCAATACCGGGTCGATGCGTGGAGCTCGCTCAGCGCTTGGAGGTGGTGACTGGCTCTTCTTCAAGCTGGGGGCGCATCTGACGTCACATCCGGTAAGTCGCTGCGTATATCCGGCGGGGAGTGACACGCCCTCGGCTCGTTAGCTCCGCCCCAGATGGAATCGGTCCGCCCTTCTTATTGGGTGCGGGGGGGTTACCAGGCTCCGCTCTTGACGAGGAGCTGACAGCCAGCCCCTTCGTGGTAACCCCGTGGAGCGCATGGGTAATGGCGGCTAACCGAGCCGGAGTGAGGACGCACACTCCCCGCGCGCGCCGTTGTTGTAGTTGTTGTAGTTGTTGTTGTAGTTGTTGTTGTAGTTGTTGTTTGGGGAAGAAGATGGGAGGAGGTATGGGAAGGTCCTAAACTCACTACTGGTGCCATATAATCACATTCTGGTGCAACGAAGAGTCAGAATTAATGGAAACGAGTCCTTAACTGACATAGACTAAGAATAACTAGCAAGATGTCCGAAAGTTGTCTACGTGAGATGCGGTGGACCTGGGCACGACATTTAATGGGGGAAAAAGGGGAAGGTCGGTTCTACAGAGTGTTATTTACAGGCAATGGGACTAGGGAATGGGGGATTGGGGATAGTTGGGGAGTATTGGGGAAATAGGGGAGTATTTACAAGCGGATATTGAGGCCAAGTCCCATATCCGCAACAATATATATATATAGATATATATATCTATATTATAATAGCCGTAGATGATTCTGTCTGTCTGTCTGTCTGTCTGTCTGTTGGGCGTCTGTCCGGGGTGTGGCTTACTCGGTTTGCAGAGTAGCTCCACCCATAGCTCCACCCATTCTGGGAGTGGCTTCATATAATTATAAACAAATATCCACCATTTTATTAACTCGCATAGCTTTGCGGCCTGTTTTGTAGGCCCGTGGTGTCTTGCTCTCTCTCCCAGTTTTATTTCAAATCAAATTCGATATATCATTTCATTTTTCACAGTCGCTAACATAGTTTTAGACTCGGTTGAAAAAAAACGAGAAGAAAATCCAATGAAAGTTGCCGTTTATAGAACGAAATGAATTCTCAAACGCCTGTAACTTCAAGGCCATTGAGTCTCTCTCACGCCTTTATCTCCAATCTAACTCACCATATGATTTCATTTTTATCGATGGTTTTAGACTCGGTGTCAGCAATAATTGAGAACATTCCACACACGCGGGAAAATGCAGAGATATATTTTTAAAAATCGCGTCATGGTGTATCATACACCGCCCAACATGACACCGACGGCAACGTGTCGATACATATTAAAAATTCGATATATCATTTCATTTTTCACAGTCGCTAACATAGTTTTCGACTCGGTTGAAAAAAAACGGGAAGAAAATCCGATGAAAGTTGCCGTTTATAGAACGAAATGAATTCTCAAAGGCCTGTAACTTCAAGGCCATTGAGTCTCTCTCACGCCTTTATCTCCAATTTAACTCACCATATGATTTCATTTTTATCGATGGTTTTAGACTCGGTGTCAGCAATAATTGAGAACATTCCACACACGCGGGAAAATGCAGAGATATATTTTTAAAAATCGCGTCATTGTGTATCATACACTGCCCAACATGACACCGACGGCAACGTGTCGATATATATTTAAAATTCGCTTTTGCTTTTCCGTTAAGATATATTACTTTTTCGTTTGATGACAGTTGTCACAAAAACGTCAACAATGATGCCGATGTGGCGGACACAAAAGCCCACTGGCGTGGTGACATCATTCCACGCACGAAGTGGGCGGTGGCCACGCCCGAGGGGTAGGCGTGGCCTCATGAGATACTCCGGGCTGGTCGCCCGGTGGAGTTCAGTGTTACAGTGTAGTCTTACAATAAAGACATTTATATGTTACCGCTTGTCCGCTTCCTCCTTGCTCACAAGCAGCGCGCGTAACGCCGCGCTTTACTGGTGACCCTCGACGTTGGATCTGCCGGAGCGATCCTTCCACACGCGACGCCATCGCCATGGCCGCCTTCGTCAAACTTCCGGAATTTTGGGAGGCTCAGGCCGAAGTCTGGTTCGTCCAGGCCGAAGCCCAATTTCAGCTTCGGCGCCTCACCAACGACGACCTGCGCTACTGCCATGTCGTCGCCTCCCTCGGGCCCGGCACGGCCGCTCGAGTTGTGTCCGTCCTTCGCCACCCACCGGACGGCCACAAGTACGAGGCACTCAAGCGGCTACTCCTAGCCACGTTCGGCCTCACGGACGACGCACGGGCCGATCGCCTCCTGGATCTCCCCGAGCTCGGTGAGACGCGCCCGTCGGTCCGAATGGACCATATGCTGTCACTGTTGGGCGACGAAGCCCCCGGTTCGCTATTCCGGGCGCTTTTCCGTCGCCAACTTCCAGCGCAGGTTCGCCTCGCGTTGGCCGGGACCGGGCTAACGGAACCCCGAGCATTGGCGGCCGAGGCGGACAAGTACTTCGCCGTTTCGGACACGCGGGCGAGCGTTGGCGTGGCCGTCACGGCCTTCGACGCTGATGTTCCACAGCATCATCTTCTACAGCACGCTGATGTTCCACAGCATCATCTTCTACAGCACGCTGATGTTCCACAGCATCATCTTCTACAGCACGCTGATGTTCCACAGCATCATCTTCTACAGCACGCTGTGGTTCAGCAGCATGCTGATATGCACCTCGTGAACGCCGCCACGCCCCGCCCACCGCCGCGGCGAAAACCGCCACCGCGGGGAAACCTGTCGACTCCACCGGCCTGGCGGAGCCAGCCGCGCTCCTCCAGCTCCACCACCTGGTGCTGGTTCCACGCCAAGTTCGGCCACGAAGCTCGGCGGTGTCATCCGCCGTGCTCCTTCAACGGGTCGGGAAACGCCCGGGCCGGCGCTCAATTGTGGCGATGAGCGCCGGCCGTTCGAGCAGCCTGCTGTTCATAACGGACACCTTCTCCGGGCGCCGTTACCTGTGCGACACGGGAGCACAGGTGAGTGTCATTCCCGCCGGCACGTCAGACAAGCACGCCGCGGGTGGGGGCCCCGCGCTGCTTGCCGCGAACGGGACGCCCATCCGTACGTACGGAAAACGCTGCCTCTCTCTGCGGTTTGGAGGGCAGGTTTTCCGATGGACGTTCGTCACCGCTGACGTGCCCATGGCACTGCTTGGCGCGGACTTCCTGTGCGCTAATGGGCTCCTGGTCGACGTCAAGCGCAGACGGCTTGTCCAGGCCGAGACGTTCAGCTCGCTCGCATGTGCGTTGCCCAGCTCAACGAGCGGCTTGCCAAGCGGCTTGCCGAACGATTCGGTTCCGGCCACGTTGGTCTGTACGCTTCCGGCAGCGGACGCATTCACCCGCCTCCTCGCCGGCTTCCCGGCCCTCACGCGGCCCACCTTCTCGGCGGGGGCCGTCAAGCACGGGGTGGCCCATCACATCCCCACCGTCGGGCCACCGGTCTACGCCCGGGCACGCCACCTCGAGCCGACGAAGCTGGCGGTGGCAAAAGCGGAGTTCGCTACCCTGGAGCGACTCGGCATCGTTCGGCGCTCAGAGAGCGCTTGGGCGTCGCCGCTGCACATCGTGCCGAAGCCCGGCGGGGGATGGCGACCGTGCGGGGACTATCGCCGTCTCAATGACGCCACGACTCCCGACCGCTACCCCGTCCCCCACATTCAGGACTTTTCCGCCCGTTTGGCGGGCAGGTCCTTCTTCTCGAAGGTGGACCTCATACGCGGCTACCATCAGGTCCCCGTCAGGCCGGAGGACGTCCCGAAGACGGCGGTCATCACGCCATTCGGACTCTTCGAGTTCCTGCGCATGCCCTTCGGTCTGAAGAATGCGGCTCAGGCGTTCCAGCGACTGATGGACAGCGTCCTGCGCGACTTGGATTTTGTCTACGTCTACCTGGACGATATCCTCGTCGCCAGCGCGTCCCGCGAAGAGCACCTACGCCACCTCCGCACGCTCTTCGAACGCCTGGGCCAGCATGGCCTGATTGTGAACCCCGCAAAGTGCCGGTTCGGCGCCGCCACAATCGATTTTCTGGGGCACCGTGTCACCAGGCACGGAGCCGTCCCCCTGCCGGCCAAGGTGGAGGCGGTGAAGGGGTTTCCGCGCCCCCGCACGATCAGAGGGCTGCAGGAGTTCCTGGGCATGGTGAACTTTTACCATCGGTTCCTGCCCCGTATCGCCCAGCTCCTGCGCCCCCTGCACGAAGCTCTCCGAGGTAAGCCGGGCAAAGGCGACGTTACCTGGACCGAGCAGATGGACACGGCGTTCACGGGCGCGAAGCTCGCTTTGGCTAACGCCACCATGCTCGCGCACCCGGCGCCCGATGCACCGATCGCCCTCACCACCGATGCCTCGGACTACGCGGTGGGCGCGGTGCACGAGCAATGGGTGCGTGGAGCTTGGCAACCGCTGGCGTTCTTTAGCCGGCAGCTTCGCCCGCCCGAACGCCGTTACAGTACCTTCGACCGCGAGTTGCTCGGACTTCACTTGGCGGTCAGGCACTTCCGCCATCTGCTCGAGGGCCGGGCGTTCACTGCCTTCGTCGACCACAAGCCGCTGATCTTCGCGATGGGCAAGGTCACCGAGCCGTGGTCGGCCCGGCAGCAGCGTCACCTCTCGGCCGTGTCCGAGTACACGACGGACATCCAGCACGTCGCGGTGAAGGACAACCCGGTTGCGGATTGCCTTTCCCGGGCCGTCGCCCACGCAGTCCACCTTGGCATCGACTATGCCCGGATGGCAGCGGACCAGGCCGCTGACCCCGACGTCCAGGCCTTGCGGACCGCCGTCACGGGCCTCCGCGTCACCGAGGTGCCGTTCGACGGCGCGGGCGCGGCCCTCTTGTGCGACGTCTCCCTCGGGCGTCCTCGCCCCATTGTGCCCGCGGGCTGGCAGCGCCAGGTGTTTGACGCCATCCACGGCCTGTCCCACCCGGGCGCGAGGGCCTCCCAAAGGCTGATCGCCGACAAGTTCGTCTGGCATGGCCTCCGGAAGGCCGTCCGCGGCTGGGCCAGGACGTGCCTCGCGTGCCAGCGCGCCAAGGTGCACCGTCACACCCAGGCCCCGTTGGCCCCGTTCACGGTGCCGGAACGCCGGTTTGACCACGTCCACGTGGACCTGGTGGGACCTCTGCCCCCCTCGCGGGGTTTCACCTACGTCCTCACCATGGTGGACCGCACCAC
>NC_136265.1:165216619-165521619 GCF_964187855.1 Myxine glutinosa
CTGTAAAGTTACAAGGGGGCATAGAGGACCTGACGCAGGAGGTGGAACAGCTGACGGTGGGACAGACTGAGTTAGTGGAGCAGGTACAAAGGAACACTGCGGTATTAGGAGGGTTAAAAGCGACACAAAACGACATAAAAAACGACTTGGTAGCGACGAAGAGGGAATGTCAGATGGTACGTGAGGGACTGACAACGAGGTTGGACGAGGTGATAGAGGTAATGGAGACGAAGGACCGGCAGGTGAGGACGCACATGGAAACGGTCAAGGTAGCCTTAGAGGACGAGCTTGAGGAGACGTACCGGGACATAAAAGAGGTGAAGCAGAAATTAGAAGAAGTGGAAGAAGGGGTGAGCGAAATTAAGAAGCGACGGAGAGGGGATAAGAAAGAGATAAAAGAGGAAATAAAAGAATTGGTCCAAAGTCTGTGTTTGGATCGTGATGATGTGCTCATTAACCGGATGAGGGATTCGCAGGTGATGGAGGAGAAGTGAAGAGGAAGAGGACCCGGTGTAAGTGGTGACCAATATGGTCGTGCGTATGATGCGCCAGGTGATTCAAGAAGCTTGGGGGTCGAGATGGACCCGGGTGTTCGTGAGAGGCCGTTGGTGAAGTGTGCGACAGGTCTGGTGTGCGAAAAAGGAGGTGTGCGAGAAAGTCCGACTCTGGGGTGTGTGAGGAAAAAGTGCGTGCCAAGGAGTGAGGGTGCTGGCGAGAGTGAGTCGGTCGTAGCGCGTGTGCGAGGGAGCACATGGAAGCGCGGTGTGGTAAGTGTTACAGAGGGTGTGACGGGAGAGTGTGCGCAAGAGTGTGCACGAGAAAGGTGTGTGACGGACAGGTGCGTGGGGAAAGAGTGCGCTGTCGAGAGTAAGGGTGAGTGCGCTGTCAAGAGTGGAGGTGAGAGTAGTAAGAGTGACACGGAGCGTGAGTTGGTTGTGACAGGTGAGAAAGGAAGCACACCTGGAATGGTAGAGCGTGAGTGGGAATGCACGCTGGAATTGGTAGTGAGGCACGTGGTTGGGTGTGCGAGTGAGGGCACACCTGTGATTGTCACAGAGGAGGTGACCGAGGAGGGGGCGCGAAGAGGTGTGTTGGTGAGGTGTGCGACCAGCGAATGTGTGCCAAAGTGTTCGGTGGTCGGGTGTGTGACCAAGGCTGTGAGTGGAGTGAGTGTGCCTGGGTGTGTTGGAGAAGGTACGACGAGGAGCATGGAAACAGCTGCATGTATGAGCAAGAAAGGGGTAGCGTATGCTTGTAAGCATCCAGGTGAGGCATCGACGGTAACCGGGTTAGAGGTTAGGTCGACTTTTAGCCGAAGCGGGCCCTCGGTGCGTGCCGGGCTTCGCGTGCCGCGAGAACCAGCGGGGATCCGAGCCACGGCGGGTTCGAAAGGACCGCCGTGCGCGATCCACGCTGGGCCTCGCGTGGAACGGCCGCGTCCGGGCTCCACCAGGCGGAGCGGGCAGCCCGATAGGAAGGGTCGTCATGGCGACCCCTTTTTGTTGAGACGTGCCGGCAGGTCGAGGTCGGGACATTGGATGGCTCCACGCCAAGGTGTTGCGTGGGGTCTCGGGCCGGGTAAGCCCCCGTCCCTGCCCCGAATGCGGGACGTATCCAGCCGCTGGCACCAAACAACCCGCATTCATTGCTCGGCTTTACGAAGCCGGGCTTTGGACAGGAATTGGCGCACCGAGAGGCATTAGTAAGTAGACTGTGTGATGAGGTTAGTGTTTTGGCCCCGAAATTAGAAAAAAACAAAATTTGATGATTGGCAAAGGATTGGCAGTAATGATTGGCAGATGATGAGTAGTGATTGGCAAATTTTTGATTTGTTGAAATTTGATGTGCAAAATTGGTAGTGGGAGATGCCCGATGTGGTGGGATGGCAACTCTGTCATCCCTCACAAAGTGGGGCAAATGCGCTATAGCTTATGGGGTGTATGGCAGTGAAAACTAGCCCGGGTGGGTTAGGTTGTATTGATAGGGATCTAGCGAAGATGACATTAGGTAACGTTAAGTTTAGTTAGTGACTGATACCTGTAGTGGGGACGCAGGTAGATGAGAATGGATGATAATGACGTGGGAGCGCTGAGTGTAAGGGAAGACGGAGGAGCGCGAGTTTTAGAAGGGAGTAGACAGAGCAGATGATGCAGTATGAATGGAAGTGCTGGTGAGCAGCTTCAAATGAGGCATCGGTGAGCCAATGCTCCGAGGTGTGTGTGAGTGTACAAGTGATGAATGAGAGAGCATTGCGGATGAGTGTCATGGTGAGTAGTGAGTGTTGTGGATCAGCGCGAATGCGCTTGGGGAGAGAAGGGTGCAGGTGGCACCAAGAGTGAGAGCACAGGTGTGCAAGTACAGGTGTGTGGAGAGAGTTGGAGTAAGTGGTACGGAGTGGTGTGCATGGTGCGAAGGTGTGGATGGGGGAAGAGTGGACCCCTTTCACGAATACCCGGGGCGGGTAGTGTAAGTGTTAGGTAGAGGGTATAGGTAAATTGTGGTTGGATATTGGCATTTGTGGTGCGGTTGCAGAATGGTATTGTGGATGGGTGCATTAGTGTTGTGGAAACGGCTGGGCGTGTAGCCTGTTAGTGTGTGTAGTTGGTTTGGGCACTCCACCACTGTGAGGATGTCGGCCAGGTGAGGCCGCAGGTGGGCTCTGGGAGCCGTTAGTGTCAGTGGGTGCCTGAGGATCCCGGGTGTGGATCGGGCAGCCCAGTGCCAGAGAGGGCACCGAGTGGGGAGAGCGCCAGAGGGCCTTCCCCAGGTAGATAGGTTAGGGTGAGGAGCAGGTAAGCTCGGGTGGCAACTACAGTGGTGGAGGTGTGCAGGTGGGTAGACCTGCTGGGAGAGCTACACGTCACAGCCCAGAAATTGTGCGAGGGCACCGGGAGATGAATCGGGGGAGTGAGACCCCAAATTGAAAAGCACCACCGTTTGGTCAATGGGAATTGGTTTTTAGAACCCATAGTGTAAGAGGGCCAATGGTTTGGCAGGAGAAAGACCCCGGGTAATGTAAAGTTGTTAAAGTCATTTAGGAAATAGTTAGGATTGATGAACCTGTCGCACCATACGCAGCCACTTACCTGTGGTGAGGATGACTCCACACCTGTGTTTTCTTTGTTCTGTGTGCAGGAAATGAGAATTGCTGTGTGGATTGGTGAGACGCATCACGACGTGGATGAGACATTGGGGTGATTCCATCTCTCCCTCCTTAGGAGGGACTGATGATGAATTGGTGATGGCAAATTTGGCTGTTGAGTTGGAGATGGCAAATTGTGATGAGAGTTGGAAATGGCAAATTTGATTGGTTAGGAGGGAGAGAAGACGAATTTGGTTTATGGGAGGAACGGGGAAGACAGTAGGGACGTTTGTTGATTTGTAAAGTAGATGTTTATGGGTAGTGTTGTGTTTTGTGGATACAGTAAGGGGTAAGGGAGGGGCAATGTAGGTTACCTGGTGGGGGGGGGGGGCGTACGGTAGGAACGTACCTGTCTCACCTGGTTCCCATGTGCCCCCAGTGTGCATTACCTTACATTGCATGCACTTTTGTGCCCTTACCACCTTACTCACTTGTCTTCTCCTTTTGTCTCCCACCTCCGAGGCTCTGGCTTTGGGGCAGAGAGAGAGGAGAGAGAGGTGCTGGCTCCGCAGTTGTGGGCCTGCACTTTCGCTGCTTGCTGCCGGGATCGATACACCATATGGACCGCAATTTTTGTGGCCGCCCACCATGGACCGCAGTTCTTTTGCGGGCAAGCACCACCCGTGGATGGACCTCTGGGTCAACGTGGCACCTATGCCATAGAGGTGAACCACTTTTAGTTGGCCCCCTGACGGCCACAATACAGAAATGGACGCGGTTGGCGCCTTTCTTTATTTTTGAAAGAAGCCAGAAGGCCAAGTGCACCACACGAAGGCAAGACCAGCGGCAGAACATCGGCCGGCTGCGACACCACCGGTGATTATTGAACACTTGATTGGTGCACCGGATGGTGCTGACTGTGTTATGGGGTGGTGCTTTTGGTGCTTGAACGGGGTGCTCTGCACATTATTAAAGGCCGTAGGGCCACAGAGCACTCGTGGGTTGGTGTATCGATGCTGGCATGCGTGCTCTCTCTATGCATAACATCTGCATGTGTTCCTCCAAAAACAGGTCCTGGATCGTAGTGTAAATATCAGTGTAGTCTTGTGTAAATAATGCTCCCTACCGGCTGTATGTTTAGTGTGAGGATTCTTTCCGCGATTCGGTTATCCTGTGGGTGTGTTTCTGTGAGGAGAAGGGTGCAACGTCGCAGGGGGACATATTTACTCATTTGTGAACATCTGTAAAACTGTCGCACTCAGGGTTGAGTTAATAGTAGAGGGAACTACATCTGAGTGCCACACTAACGTAGGTAAAGATTTATCGGGTCGGGACGCCCCGAGGTAGAGAAGGGTGCAATGTTGCGGATATGGGATTTGGCCTCCATCCATATCCGCTTGTAAATATTCCCCTATTTCCCCAATACTCCCCAACTATCCCCAATCCCCCATTCCCTAGTCCCATTGTCTGCAAACAACACTCTGTAGCCCCGACCTTCCCCTTTTTCCCCCATTAAATGTCGTGCCCAGGTTCACCGCATCTCACGTAGACAACTATAGGACATCTTGCTAGTTATTCTTAGTCTATGTCAGTTAAGGTCTCGTTTCCATTAATTCTGACTCTTCGTTGCACCAGAATGTGATTGTATGGCACCAGTAGTAAGTTTCGGACCTCCCAATACCTCCCCGCATCTCTTCCTCATGAAACAACAACACCAACAACAACAACAGCGGCGCGGGGAGTGCGCGTCCTCACTCCGGCTTGGTTAGCCGCCATTGAGCATGTGCTCCGACGGGGTTACCACGCAGGGGCTCACTGTCAGCTCCTCGTCAAGGGCGGAGCCCGGTAACCCCCCGCACCCAATAAGGAGCGGCGGACCGATTCCATCTGGGGCGGAGCTAACGAGCCGAGGGCGTGTCACTCCCCGCTGGACATGCGCAGGAAGACGGAGGTGACGTCAGATGCGCCTCAGCTACGAAGAAGAAAGGACGCCACCTCCTAGCGCTGAGAGATACCTCCCGCATCTCTGGACCGGACCGGGTCGATTCTGCCCCTGAGCCAAGGTGCACCTTGAGCCATCGACTGCCTGCCCTCCCCTGCCATCAATCCCCGTGTGAGTCAGTCTTGTCCCGTTTGTCTGTGGTCTGTCGGGAATAAGATAAGACCGTGTATAAGTGCCCATCTTTCTGTGCTGTACCTCTTGTGCCGTGTAATCTAAACGTTCTGCATAACCCATATTATATCCTCCTCCGGAGGTCTTGAGAACTGTACCCCTGGTGTCATGTCATTTAACCCAGCCGTTGTGTCCTTTCCTTCATTGATCTAGCGTAGCGCGACTTAGTCAACGTTCGAGTGTAATCGGGTAACTTGTGCGAACACGGCGGCCATTCCGCTCGGTCAAGCAACATCTAAGTCGTGTCCGTAACAATATATATATATATATATATATATATATATATATATATATATATATATATATATATATATATATATATATATATATATATATATATATATATATGTATATATATATGTATATATATATATATATACACATATATATCATGTTTTGTTTTGCACCAAAGAACAATAACAAACTTAGTTTGTTGCAGGTATCGTTCTTCAAAATGTGCCCAGGGTTTCTGGACCACCTTGTATATACTGTTGTGGATATGAGGATTGTGTTTTTTTTATTGCTTTATTCTGGACCCTCCTGCCTCCAGTCTGTGTATAAAGGTCAAAGGTCATTCCGTAGTTATTTCATCAGCACCCACGTAGCCAATAATAGATTTCCCCCTTGTTGACAGTTATTTCCTTATTCTGTGTAGTAGGCTAAGGATTTGTTTTCCATTAATTGACACTCCATTGCACCGAATTCAAATAGATAGATCCCCTTTCATTTTCAATTAATAAAGCTGCAATTGCCAACTGCATTCTCCGAGACTCCATTAGCCACGAGGTAGGCTCGGAGAAGAAGGGGGAGGAGCTGCCGAATCCTGGGCGTGCCCGCCCATCGTCATCAAGGGTGGAGCCAGAGGGCCGTGCCGACCAATCAGGGCCGAGGCGAGCTCACCGATGGGCGTGTTCTAGAGGCCGGCGGCTTGATTTGCCGCGGCGTTATAAGAAGCGCACGCGGAAGCCGTTAAAAAGAAGCGCGGGGGAAGCCTTTGACACAAGTGCGCAAGAGTGATGAAAAGGAGTCCTGAGAAAGCACACGACGTCTCCACGGCAGCAGTTTGAACCACAGGAGCTTGAACCACAGCAGCTTGAACCACAGCAGCTTGAACCACAGCAGCTTTGAACCATCGCAGCTTTGACCGCTGCAGCTTGAGCGTTGACGGCAGGTTGCTGTTGAGGAAGGGTGGCGGCTGCTCCCTCCCGGCCCGGCCGTCCTCTGGTCCGAGCTGAACCTTCCTCCCGGTCCAGCCAATCGTTCCTGCCTCCAATCCCCATTCGTGTGAGTCCGTCTTTGTTTGTTCTGTCCTGGGTTAAGTAAGACTGCATAGATAAGCTAGAATTTTCACTGTGTCCTTCTGGTCCGTCCCTCTGTCTGTCTTTATTTTATTATCTTTCCTTCTTCCTTGGTTTCTTTCAATCCTGTAAATAGTAATAAATAATAATCGTATTTCAAACCTTTTTGTCTCCTTCTTCTTCACATCCGCGTCGTCTTTGTCTTTTCCCAATTGAACATCTGTGGCACGATTTGGCCCACGTTTAAGGAATCGGGTCTTAGTCATTGTAAAAACGGTTCGGGCCGCGGCGCCATCCGCTCGGCAAATTAACATGTTACCCGCGGTCCGTAACAATACGTACTGTATACAATAGGCATTAATTGGGACAAAAATAACATTACAATTCCACCAATTCAGAAACGGCTTAATCTTAATTGTAAAATAATAACTGATGTTTTAGCCTCAATATGGCCTTCAACACAGAATACAAGACACCAAAATGATCATAGATAAATGTTACCTTGAGGGAAGAATGAAATTTAGAGGTCTTTGGAAGCCGGCATGCTGCATGCAAAAATGGACTATGTCCCAAAAAACAACACCTTTAGAATGTACCATACATTCTCCTTTCCTCTTCTACCCTACCTCACTTCTCAAACATTTCCATGTCTCAATTACCCTTTGAGGCCATGTGTTAATTCTATACACAAATTAAACATGGCAGACCACCTATCCACCTTTCCATAGCTTCTGCCCACCTCCCCCACCCCCATACCACTGGCCTCCAGAGATACCGCATTCCACAGTTATAAGGATGCATTGGAACCGTCTCCACTATTTAATAATCCACTAACAACTGCAACAGTATTAGCAGAATGGAGCTCGACTTGCATATGGTGATGGAACGTGTTTCAGCCGTGAATCGAGCCACTACACCTTGGTTATTAGCAGAGGCCCCACCACGTTTGTCTGGAAGGTGTGGTTCATGCCTTGAGAAGACACCGAAGAAAGGGAACCACGCTCAAGCACAGCTGCACTGTTGACGAGCAGGTCGAGCCCAGTTTTTCCAACCATCCCTTCTACCTTGTTTGCCATAGTTGCAATACTCTGTTCATCCGTCACATCTGGGGCAAGATCAGAGCAGAACAGTAAATTTACATCATCAATGTAGAGCACCGATTCCCTCATTAAAAATAGGGGCAATGCCCCTGGGCTCACCTGTTGAAACCAGGGAATCACTGGTAGGTGTGGATGACCCACAAAATATGCAACAGAGAAGAAAGTAAATACCTATTTTGGGAGGGAAACCTCTGATTTTAAAAAAAGTGTCGTGAACAAACTTTGGTACATCACAGGTGATGAAGGTTGTGGTGAAGTTTCATCAAAATTATGTGTAGTTTTGGAGAAGAAAGCAAACATTCGGGGTCTGCCTAGCAGGCACGTAAGACATCGGCCATGATAAAGCTCGCAGTGTTAAGTGTGGAAGGGTTCTGAGGAGATTGTGGCTGGCTCAATAGCGCAGTGGGCTGTTGACGCGTTATCAACGGAGGTCCGTGGTTCGAGCCCCGCATTGAGTCAGAATTTTTTCACACTTAGCCCCTCGCAGGAATTTGATTTCTGTTTATAAAATTGTATTTGAATTAATCTTCAATTCATTTCTACTTATTCACACATACATACGCAAGCATAAACGTACGCTAACATTCGGGGTCTGCCTCGCAGGCACGCAAGACATCGGCCATGATAAAGCTCGCAGTGTTAAGTGTAGAAGGGTTCTGAGGAGATTACGGCTGGCTCAATAGCGCAGTGGGCTGTTGACGCGTTATCAACGGAGGTCCGTGGTTCGAGCCCCGCATCGAGTCAGAATTTTTTCACACTCAGCCCCTCGCAGGATTTTTGATTCCCGTTTCTAAAATTGTATTTGAATTAATCTTCAATGCATTTCTACTTATTCACACATACTTACGCTAACATTCGGGGTCTACCTATCAGGCACGTAAGACATCGGCCATGATAAAGCTCGCAGTGTTAAGTGTGGAAGGGTTCTGAGGAGATTGCGGCTGGCTCAATAGCGCAGTGGGCTGTTGACGCGTTATCAACGGAGGTCCGTGCTTCGAGCCCCGCATCGAGTCAGAATTTTTTCACACTTAGCCCCTCACAGGAATTCGATTCCTGTTTATAAAATTGTATTTGAATTAATCTTCAATGCATTTATACTTATTCACACATACATACGCATGCATATACTTACGCTAACATTCGGGGTCTGCCTCACAGGCATGTAAGACATCGGCCATGATAAAGCTCGCAGTGTTAAGTGTGGAAGGGTTCTGAGGAGATTGAGGCTGGCTCAATAGCGCAATGGGCTGTTGACGCGTTGTCAACAGCGGTCCGTGGTTCGAGCCCCGCATCGAGTCAGAATTTTTTCACACTTAGCCCCTCGCAGGAATTTGATTCCTGTTTATAAAATTATATATATACAGATGTGTATATATATATATATATATATATATATATATATATATATATATATATATATATATATATATATATATATATATACATATATATATATACATATATATATACGTATATATATACGTATATATGTGTGTATATATACAGACTTGGTATTTAATATGGAATCTTTTTTTTCTGGGGGTGAACTTACTTTTCAAGATGTCTTAGAACCAAAAGTTCATTAGAATTATGTTGAAATTATTCTAGATTTTGTTAATGTGACCTTTAAAAGAAACAAAAACCACATTTGACATTTCGAAGCAAATAAATTGATCCTTGAAAGTGATGTAAACTGATATCGAACTCAATTCACGGACAGTACTGTGTTAAACTTCTGTACGTTTTCCAGAAGTATCTCTTTATTTTGCACATTAGCCAAAAAAAATTCTAACAAAAACAAAAGTTAAATTACGACTGGGATTACGGACAGTAAAATTACAGTTCAGTACTTCGTGTAACCCCCACGAGCATTCAGGAGAGCACGTACACGTTGAGGCATGCTGTGTCATGAGATTAGCCAAGGTTTGGACAGGAATCGCTTGCCATGCAGTGACAATAGCCTGCTGCCATTCACGTACAGAGGTCGGCTGCTGGTCCAAGTGGTCGATTTGATGCGTTAATTCTGCCCACAAGTTCTCTATCGGATTCATATCCGGGGACATGGCAGGCCACTCCATATGCTCTACACCACGGTCAGCAAGAAAGTGTTGGATCATGCGAGCACGATGAGGCCGTGCATTGTCATCTCGGAAGACAAAGTTTCCTCGAAAGGCTGCACGAGCAAATGGAAGCAATGTTTCTTCCAGAATGGCCCTGTACTTGAACTGGTTCAGGTTTCCATTCAGAACAACCAGGTCAGTTTTGCCCCCTGCATGAAAAGCAGCCCAAACGGTCACCCCACCACCTCCAGCTTGGACTCTTGGCACTATACAATCTTTGTTGTAGGCTTCATGCACTTGTCTGTGCACTCGGACGCGGCCATCTTGACGATACACCAGAAATGTAGACTCGTCACTGAAGATCACGTGATTCCAGTGTCCTCGCTGCCATTGGCGGTGCTCTCTGGCCCACTGCAATCGGCGCTGGCGGTGTTGTCTGGTCAGGTGTGGCTTTCTCAGGGGACGCCTGGCACGATAGCCTGCTTGAACCAGTCGTTGGTTGACTAGCCTTCTGGATACAGGCACATTTGTCAGTTGCTGCCACTCAGCCCTAAGCCGATTAGCTGACTTGGTACGGCCATTGCGGACTAACCGGTGCAGCTGGCGATCATCCCTCCTTGTGTTTCTGCTGGGACGTCCTGGCCTCGGTATTGGAGTAGGGACACCCCTCTGAGCATTTCGTTTCAGGATCTTTGACACCTGACCTTGAGTGATGCCATACTGCCGAGCAATAGCACGCTGTTTCATGCCGTAATTTCGTAAAGCCACCACTCCATGACAAACAGCGTTGTCGAGTTGACGGACCATCTCCAGAGGAAGCGACAATAACTTTTGGAGACGCGCAGCAGTTGTTTTCCACAAATACAGAATGCAACAACCCTTGTATACCCGACTGTGAAGCCAATCATCAAATGCACCTGTCCATACATTTTGCCACGCCACCTGTGATATAATCCTGTTGTTGACTTCTTGCTGCGACAGACAATCAGTGACATGGTTCTTTTAACAAATAAATCACCAAAGTGTAAAAGAAACTCACCAGATTGATATACTGAGTTAAGAAAGTAAACCCAAGTCAAGAAAAAATATATATTCCATATTAAATGCCAAGCCTGTATATATATATATATATATATATATATATATTTATATATATATATATATATATATATATATATATATATATATATATATATATATATATATATATATATTGTAACGGTTTTGAGAAGTGTGTAACGAATTTGAGAAGTGTAACGGTTTTTGAGAAGTGTAACAATCTTGGAGGAAGTGTAACGAATGTAAAAAGTATGGTTTTGTTATGTGTAACACCCTGTTAATGTAAATAATGGTCGCAGCCGTCCTCCTAGTTAATTCCATGAAACTTACACGCAGGTCACGATATATCTTTTTTAAATAGTGTATTTCCTTATTCTATGTAGGTTAAATATGTGTTTCCCACTCGATTGACTTTGCATTGTATCAAACAAAATAAGCGTAGGCCCTTGCAATTTCCCCAAACATCTCCGCTCTCCAAAGTTCCTTTCAAAAGGGTGCGAGTTGTGTTCAATCCCGCAAGCCGCCATTGCCCATGTGCTAATCTCGGAGAAGAAAGGCGTGTCTCCACCTCGTCATAGAGGGGAGGAGTGAGCCAGAGGGTCGCATGGCCAATCAGCACCGCGGTGAGCGACCCGGTAGGCGTGCCCTCGCAGCCGGCGGCTTGATTCCGCCCGAGGTGATAAAAGCGACTGTAAGGGACTGCTTTACCAGATGACTTGGGAGATGACCTGGGAGATGAGCGAAGAGGCGGCACCAAGAGGAGCGGTGAGATGCGAAACGCTCCAAGCCAAAGGGGAGAGGTACTCGGCAAGGAAACCAGCTTTGGAGAGACGCGCTGAAAGGAGGGAGACGGCTCCACCAGAAGAAGAGCAGGTGTGCCGAACCAGCGCGTGACGTCTACAGCAGCGGATACGCGACGGAGGGTTTTCCCGCCAAAAACCGCGAGGAATTGAGAGCTGCTGCCTCCGACCTTGCCTCCCTCTCAAGCAATCCACCTCAAGCCCTACCTGCCTGCAATATCCCCTGTGTAAGTGTGAACGTCCTGTCCTACTCGTTGTCTTGGGATTAAGTAAATTGAATAGAATAAGCTAACGATGCACTGTGTGGCTGCTTTTTCCATCCATTGCTTGTAAATAATTTTGGTCGCTCTTCTTTTTGCTTGTGTGTGTATAATAAATCTGTTCTTCCTCCGTACTCTGTCTTTTTCTCTTTTCCTTCTCTTTCGGTCGCTTTAGAGGTTTCCCGATTGAATATCTGCGGTGCGATCTGGTCAACGTCGGGTGGAATCGGGTTCTAATCGGGGAGTAACTGTTCGGACGCGGTAATACACCACCGCTCGGTCAATATAACATCTAAAACCGCGTCTGCAACAATTGGTTGTCAGGAGTTGGATTCGGACCTGGGACTAAATTTGTTAGGCCCAAATTTTGGAACACCAATTGTACTATTAGAGTAACAATTGGTGTCGAGGAGTGAGATCGGACCCGAAGCGCGTTTAACGCGCTCAAAATTACAAGCTGCCGAAATTTATTTTGTTTTATAAAACCCGAATTTTGAGATCGCGCCATGGACAATCAAGGCGATCGGATGTCGGTGGGGGAGATAGACGGGTTAAGGGTAACCCAGGACTTAGGGGAAGAAAGGGAGGAGGAGAGCAATGAGGAGGCGGTTGAGGGGGTATCAGACGCGCAAAATGGCGCCTCGCACATGGCCACGCCGCCCGCGACCGTAGCAGCGCCGCTGGTGGATTCGAACCTTTTCTTCCTGCAAATGAGGGCCCTTATGGGACAAATGGGAGACCAAATTGGAGGTTTGAAAAACAGTATGGAGGCTCAGGGTGAGCGATTGGAAGCAAAAATGGATGCCATGATAGACAAAACAAGGTGTGATCGGGGAAAATTGGAGGGAATAAATGACCGGGCCAAAGAAGTAAATGAAGGACTGGCGAGGGACAGAGTCGCACATGAAGCAAGGGAGGAGCAGAGGGACAGAGACCGCAAGTTGGGCGAAAGGGTCCCACAGGTGCACGACGAGGTAAAGCGGGTCGAAAAGCGCTGGTTGAGCGAAGCAGAGGAAAGCACGGGTACAATGACGGGGGTAGAAATCGCGACACGGGGTTTGGAAAAGCCGGCGACCGCTGAGGTAGAGGAGGGTGTTTTATTAAAGCCAACGGTCGTCGAGGTGAGTAAAGAAAAAGCGGAAGTGGGCATTGAAATTGAAGAGATGACGGAGGTAGCCCGGGAATTGCAGGGAGAAATGGAAAATGTACAAAGTCCCTGCTCAAATCATGATGCTGTACTCGCTAATCCAAATGGAAGTTTGCAGGTTTTGGTGCAGGGAGGAAGAAGAACCCCGAAGGTGAGACGTGCTGTTGTGTATTGTGCGGGGAGATTTTGTAAGAGGATGTTTGGCGACAAAAGAATTTTCGCGTGCTTGGGATCGAGGAGGCATCCGGGCGTTGGTGAAGGGTCCCGTGTGAGTGAAAATGGCACGCGTGGGAGGAAAAAGTGTGCGTCGGCGAGTGGGTGTGTTATAAAGTGTGGGAGTGAAACCGAGTACGAGCGAGAATGCACGTCGGTGTGTACGGGGTGTGACACAGGGAGTGAGAGCAATACGGAGTGTACGTGCGAGAGTGAGTGTGACACGGAGAGTAAGGTGGTGGTGGAACGTGTGCGAGGAAGCACACCTGAGTTGGTTGTGGCACGGGTGTGGGAGAGCCCATCTGAGCGCGTTAGTGGGTGGACGCAAGAGTGCACGCCCATGGTGAGTGTTACGGAGGACGTAACGGAGGAGAGGTGTGGACCGAGGTGTGCGCAAGAGTGCGCGCGAGAGGTGTGGTGTGTAACAGGGAGAGCGTTGGTGGAAGGTACGGACGGCGTTGGAACGCCGGGTTTTGTGAGGGTGAAAGGGGTAGCGTATGCTTGTAAGCATGCAAGTGAAGCATCGACGGTAACCGGGTTAGCGGTGAGGGCGACGGATAGCCGATGCGAGCACTCGGTGCGAGGGGTGCTTTGTTGGGTGCGAGGCCCGGCGCGGGTCGATGCTGCGTCGCTTCTCTTCGAAGCGTCGTTGCCGATTCGGGCTTGGCCCCGCCCCGCACGGTCGAGTCCGGGCTTTGTCGGGCGAGGCGACCGGTCCGGTTCAAGGGCGAGTGGGAGGAGGCGGAACGGTGCCCCCTCGTGGGGACGGGGTTCCGACCGGGGGAGATTGAGCCATCGGGCCCGGGACCGCAAGGTGCCGCGCCGAGATGGTGCGTGGAGCCTCGGTCCAACCAAACCACCTCCCTTGAACCGAAAGCCGGACGGATTCAACCTGCAGGCAACCAAAACAACCCGAATTCATTGCTCGGCTTTACGAACCGAGTTTAATGATGTCACGGCGCACCGAGAGGATCTAATAAGTAGACGGGTGATGAGGATAGTGTTTTGGCCCCGAAATTAGAAAAAAAGCAAAATTTGATGATTGGCAGTAATGATTGGCAGATAATGGGTAGAATTGGCAGTAAATGGAAAATTTTTGAATTGGCTGAAATTTGGTGTGCCAAATTGATAGTGGGACCTCCCCGATGTGGTGGGATGGCAAATCCATCATACCTCACAGAAGTGGGGCAAATGCGCAATAGCTTATGGGGTTGATGGCAGTGAAAACTAGCCCGGGAGGGTTAGGATATATCGTGTGTAGGGATCTAGCGAAGATGACATTAGGTAACGTTAAGTTTAGTTAGTGACTGATACCTGTAGTGGGGACGCAGGTAGTTTAGGGTGGATGATAATGACGTGGGAGCGCAATAGTTTAAAGGGACGACTGGGAAGCGCAAGTTTCAGAGGGGAGTAGTTAGCGGAGATGATGCCGTGTGTGTGAGGATTGAACAGGTGTGATTGAACAGGTGTGATTGCACAGGTGTGCAACTGAACAGGTGGATGGAGCAGTGTATGAGTGAGTGATGATGATGGGTATTGTGATGACCAAATGGTCCAGGAAGAAAGGAGGGTGCAGGTGGCACCAGGTGTGAGGGCACAGGTGTGCAACAGCAGGTATGGAGAATGGTAGTGTGGAATAAATGGAGTATTGGAATGGATGGTTGTGGAGTGAGTATGGTGGAAATTGTGGAGTGGAGTGGATGGTGCGAAGGTGTGAATGGGGGAAGAGTGGACCCCATCACGGATACCCGGGGCGGGTAGTGTAAGTGTTAGGTAGAGGGTACAGGTAAATTGTGGTTGGATATTGGCATCTGTGGTGCGGGTGAAAGAATGGTCTTTGGATGGGTGCATTAGTGTTGTGGAAATGGCTGGGCGTGTAGCCTGTTAGTGTGTGTAGTTGGTTGGGCGCTCCACCACTGTGAGGATGTCGGCCAGGTGAGGCCGCAGGTGGGCTCTGGGAGCCGGTAGTAGTTGTTGTGGATGGGGCCCGAGGATCCGGAGGACGGACCCGGGTAGCCCAGTGCCAGAGGGCACCAGTGGGGTGACAGAGCCAGGAGAGGGCCTTCCCCAGTTAGTTAGGTTAGGGTGAGGAGCTAGGTAAGCTCGGGTGGCAACTGCAGTGGTGGAGGTGTGCAGGTGGGTAGACCTGCTGGGAGAGCTACACGTCGCAGCCCAGAAATTGTGCGAGGGCACCGGGAGATGAATCGGGGGAGTGAGACCCCAAATTGAGAAGCACCACAGTTTGGTCAATGGGAATTGGTTTTTAGAACCCATAGTGTAAGTTGGCCAATGGATTGGCAGGGAGAGACCCCGGGTAGTGTAAAGTGTGGTAATGTCATTTAGGAAGTAGTTAGGATGAAGTCTCCTCGCACCATCTGCATCCACTCACCTGAGGTGACAGGTACTCCACACCATGCCATGTTTTGATTATTTTTTATGA
This sequence comes from Myxine glutinosa, assembly GCF_964187855.1. Classification (NCBI taxonomy): domain Eukaryota; kingdom Metazoa; phylum Chordata; class Myxini; order Myxiniformes; family Myxinidae; genus Myxine; species Myxine glutinosa. Next base: position 165,232,252 of record NC_136265.1, read on the forward strand.
TGCAAATGTTTGGATTGTGAGACGCATCATGACGTGGGTGTGACATTGTGCGTAATTCCATCTCTCCCTCCTTATGAGGATTGATGATGAATTGGTGATGGCAAATTTTGAAGTCGAGGGATTGTGGAGACGAATTTGGTATAGAGGAAATATGGGGAAGACGTGACAGTAGTGACGAATTTGTAAATGGGTAGATTTTGTAAATATGGGGTAAGGGCAAGGGTAGTGTAGGTGACAGGGGGGTGACGTACGGTAGGGACGAGCTTTCTCACTTCGCCCTCCGTACGCATTTCGCCTTGCATTGCCTTATTGACGTGTACCCTTGTGACCTTACCCCTCGCTCAATTGTCTTTCTTTTGTCTCCCACATGACCTGTGCGCCATTGGGTGCCGAGGGGAGCGTGCGTGAGGTGGCCATTGTGCGCCCAAGATTCCTAGAACCAGCATGCATTGCGTTGATGTACCACTTTATGGACCGCTGTTCTGCGGCCAAGTACCACTTGATGGACCCCAGGTTCTGGGGCAGGGCACCTCTGTTGGAGACCGGCCATAGTGGCCAGGGAATCTTGCTCGCGGACCTCGGTAAGGTGGCACCTATGCCAAACAGGTGGACCACCCTTAGTTGGCCCCTGAGGCCCTAAATAAAAAAAACGAACACAAGTTGTGCTTTTTATTATGTCCAAATAGGCCGCATGAAGCCAGAAGACGTCGGGAAGAACATCGGCCCAGCAGAGAAAGTGAAGACCACCACCAGTTGTTTTGTTGTGTTTATTAAGCACCATGGTGACTGCGCACCGAGTGGTGCTTTGTGGTGCTTGTGGTGCTTTTGGTGCTTTTGGGTGCTTTGGTGGTATTGGTACTGGTGCATCGATGCAATGCGTGCTGTCTCCTCCCTCCCAACAGGAATTTCTTTTTCTTGTTCCCTAAGAAAGAAAAAAAAAAACACAGGTCCTGGGTTGCGTTGTAAATAAGAAATCACGTCATTGTAAATAATGCTCCCCACCGTAAATGTATAGTTTGAGAATAATTCCGTAATTCGGTTAGCTGTGGGCTTGAGTCTGTTAGACAGGGTGCAATGCAATAGGGGGACATACTTATTTGTGTTTTAAGATTGTCACACTCAGGGTCAGGTTAATTGTAGAGGGAATTACACCTACGTGTCACACTAAGTTAAAGTTTAGTAGGCCCGAGCCCGGGCCTGAAGAAAGGAGGGTGCAGTGTAACGGTTTTGAGAAGTGTGTAACGAATTTGAGAAGTGTAACGGTTTTTGAGAAGTGTAACAATCTTGGAGGAAGTGTAACGAATGTAAAAAGTATGGCTTTGTTATGTGTAACACCCTGTTAATGTAAATAATGGTCGCAGCCGTCCTCCTAGTTAATTCCATGAAACTTACACGCAGGTCACGATATATCTTTTTTAAATAGTGTATTTCCTTATTCTATGTAGGTTAAATATGTGTTTCCCACTAGATTGACTTTGCATTGTATCAAACAAAATAAGCGTAGGCCCTTGCAATTTCCCCAAACATCTCCGCTCTCCAAAGTTCCTTTCAAAAGGGTGCGAGTTGTGTTCAATCCCGCAAGCCGCCATTGCCCATGTGCTAATCTCGGAGAAGAAAGGCGTGTCTCCACCTCGTCATAGAGGGGAGGAGTGAGCCAGAGGGTCGCATGGCCAATCAGCACCGCGGTGAGCGACCCGGTAGGCGTGCCCTCGCAGCCGGCGGCTTGATTCCGCCCGAGGTGATAAAAGCGACTGTAAGGGACTGCTTTACCAGATGACTTGGGAGATGACCTGGGAGATGAGCGAAGAGGCGGCACCAAGAGGAGCGGTGAGATGTGAAACGCTCCAAGCCAAAGGGGAGAGGTACTCGGCAAGGAAACCAGCTTTGGAGAGACGCGCTGAAAGGAGGGAGACGGCTCCACCAGAAGAAGAGGAGCAGGTGTGCCGAACCAGCGCGTGACGTCTACAGCAGCGGATACGCGACGGAGGGTTTTCCCGCCAAAAACCGCGAGGAATTGAGAGCTGCTGCCTCCGACCTTGCCTCCCTCTCAAGCAATCCACCTCAAGCCCTACCTGCCTGCAATATCCCCTGTGTAAGTGTGAACGTCCTGTCCTACTCGTTGTCTTGGGATTAAGTAAATTGAATAGAACTAGGGCATGCCCGTACTATATATATATCTAAAAGTATATCCCCCCCCCTCTATTTACATGCAATGGTTTGGTCCAAAGCTAACGGCTTGCGAGTACGGTGACAATCCCCCCCCTCTATTTACATGAAATGGTTTGGTCCAAAGCTAACGGCTAGCGGAGTTTGGTAAAGAAATCGCCATAGCGTGCACAAATGCGCAGGAAAGCGAAAGATCGCAAATTAGTTTTAATTAGTTTTAAAACATAGTTTAACGCCAACATAGCGGCAACATAGTTTGCCAACGTGAAATAAATGAATACGCTCTCAAATGTGCCAAAAAAAAAAAAAAACGCTACCCGTACGCTCTACCCCGCCCGTACGCCCGTAAACAAAAAAAACAACGCTCTTCGCTTCCGCCCTTCGCTCTGACTGAATTGGGAGAAATAATGCGCATAAGAAATCGAGAAATTATTATTTTCTCCGGAAGAAATCGAATTACGTACCGTAATGGCGCACGCGCTGGGCTCAGCATCAGCTCGCTCTCACATCGGCCACGCCTACGCAATAACGCGTTCTGTGATTGGATGCCGGAAGTGCAGTCCTCACTGTCCGGAAGGTCGCAAATCGCAGTTACGATGAATCGCAAATTAGTTTTAATTAGTTTTAAAACATAGTTTAACGGCAACATAGTTTGCCGACGGGAAATAAATGAATACGCTCTCAAATGTGCCATCCGAGGCAGAGTGTGTTCGCCACGTTCGGCACACGCGATAGCTCGCTGCTCTCTGATTGGTTGAATCGTTTTTTGGACATAGCTCGGTAAGTAATTGTCCGATTAATATGAAACCTTGAAAAGGCACATCCTCGGGTCCCCAGCAATATACCTGGCAAGTTTCAAGTATATCGGACCGGTAGTTGTCGAGAAACAGCGGTCACAGACAAACAAACAAACAAACAAACATACACACAGAGATTAGTGGAATTATAGATAGATAAGCTAACGATGCACTGTGTGGCTGCTTTTTCCATCCATTGCTTGTAAATAATTTTGGTCGCTCTTCTTTTTGCTTGTGTGTGTATAATAAATCTGTTCTTCCTCCGTACTCTGTCTTTTTCTCTTTTCCTTCTCTTTCGGTCGCTTTAGAGGTTTCCCGATTGAATATCTGCGGTGCGATCTGGTCAACGTCGGGTGGAATCGGGTTCTAATCGGGGAGTAACTGTTCGGACGCGGTAATACACCACCGCTCGGTCAATATAACATCTAAAACCGCGTCTGCAACAATATATATATATATATACATATATATATATATATATATACAGTCACGTGAAAAAGTAAGTACACCCCATGTAAAGTTTTGACTTTTTCAACATACAGCTATTTGATCTTCATTTCAACAATATTGATAGATAAAGGTGATATAATACAACAAATATAATGAAACATTTACATTTTGTAGTCCATTGTATCATTTAAATAAACATAAATGCAAATTTCGCATGTGGAAAAAGTAAGTACACCCTTGGCTCTAACAGGTGGTATTGCCCCATTTGGCAGAAACAACCTCAAGTAGGCGTTTCTTATAACTGTCTACCAGTCTCTGACATCGACTGGGAGAAACTTTTGCCCACTCCTCCATGCATAATTCGTTCAGCTGTGCGATGTTTGAGGAGTTTCTTGCATGCACAGCTCGTTTCAAATCCCCCCACAACATTTCGATGGGATTTAGCTCCGGGCTTTGACTTAGCCATTCCAGAACACTCCTTTTCTTCCTTTTCAGCCATTCCTTGGTGGATTTACTGGTATGTTTAGGGTCATTGACATGTTGCAAGGTCCACCTTCGGTTGAGCTTCGACTTTCCGACAGATGGCCTCACATTATCCTCAAGCACCCTCTGGTACAATGAAGAATTCATAGTGGATTCTATGATGGTGAGCTGCCCAGGCCCTGATGCAGCAAAGCTGCCCCAAACCATAATATTTCCACCACCATGCTTTACAGTTGGTATCAGGTTCTTGTGGTCAAATGCTGTCTGGTTTTCGCTAAACATGTCTTCTGGTACTGTGGCCAAATACCTCTACCTTTGACTCATTTGTCCAGAGCACATCGTTCCAGAAGTGCTGGTCTTTGCCTCGGTGTTCATTGGCAAACTTTAGTCTTGCCCTGATGTTCTTTCTGGACAGCAAAGGTTTCCTCCTGGTACACCTCCCATGTAGATCAAATTTGTGCAGCCTCTTTCTTATGGTAGACTCGTGCACTTTGACATCAACAGAGGCAAGAGCTACCTGGAGGTCCCGTGATGACATTCTGGGGTTCTTCGAGACTTCTTTCAGCATTTTGCGGTCTGCTCTCGGGCTGAACTTGCTGGGGCAGCCTGGCCTGAACAAGTTGGCAGTTGTTTGGAATCTTCTCCACTTGTAGATGATCTTCCGGACAGTCGAATGATTGATTTCAAATTGTTTGGAGATCTTTTTAAATCCCTTCCCAGATTCGTAGGCATCTATAACTTTCTTTCTGAAGGCCTCAGAGAGCTCTTTTGATCTAGGCATGGTGACGCCGCACACTTAAACAACAAAGGGCAAACCAAACGAAATGTCTGAGGTTTAAATAAGACAGGTTCCTCCAAGAACCTCTCTGACGATGTTCTAATCATTTGCACCCGAGCTGGTGCACCCGATTCAAAATTTAGGTATTTGAAGTAGTGATAAATGTAGGGGTGTACTTACTTTTTCCACATGCGAAATTTGCATTTGTGTTTATTTAAATTTTACAATGGACTACAAAATGTAAATGTTTCATGATATTTGTTATATTATATCACCTTTATCTATCAATATTGTTGAAATGAAGATCAAATAGCTGTATGTTGAAATATGTTGAAAAAGTCAAAACATTACATGGGGTGTACTTACTTTTTCACGTGACTGTATATATATATATATATTGTTGTGGATCCGGGGGACGGCACTCCCATTAGCAAGGGGGAGTTAATCCCCTTGTCCTGTTAAGCTGGCCGTCCGCCGGTCCTGGAAGTATGACGTCACTTCCGGTCGGTGGTGAGTAGGGTTGTAAGCCCAATCCGTCTTACTACCTAATTACCACCACCGGCCGAAAGCGAGGAGATACTCCCACCCGGGGCGCAGCGTGAATGGATACATCGAGCGAAGCGATCTGCGACTCGGGCCGTTAACAAAAGACTAAACCCGATTCCGAGCGTTGGCCGAATCGTGCCACAGGTACTCAATTGGGAAAGGACTAAAGCGATCGGGGCAAGAAGAAACCAAAAGGGTAAGAAAGAACACAGGTTTATTCACTATTTACAAGAGGAAATGAAAGAAGGGAATATACAAGGAGAGGAAGAAGCAGATACACAGGGCAGCCTTAAAACAGTCTTATATTACCATACGCCCAGACAGAACAAACAGACTTACACGAAAAGGGAATGGCAGGAAGGAATGGCTGGAAGGGGGAGAAGGTCCAAGCAGATGGCAGGGCAGGAAGGTCCGGGCAGATCGCACAGCATCGAGGTCCGCTCCAGGTCGCGCTCTGGTCCACGCTCCGGGCTTGAGGCGAAACCCGGCGGCAGCTGCACATATCGGTTTCACGCTGTTGGACAATGCGAATATATGGCGGTATTGTCGTCGTCAACGGACCCACTCTCCTGCCTTACGATTCCAGCTGTATGCTCATCTGGTACCTCGTATCGCGGACCTTCGCACTCATCTCGTGAAGCAGTCCCTCCCAGTCGCTTTTATTGGGCGTTTCTGTATCCAGCCGCCGTCTCCTAGGACACGCCTACCGGTCGGCTCACCTCGGCCCTGGTTGGCTGGCGAGGGCTCGCTGGCTCCACCTCTTGAGGAAACATTGACAGGCCATGCCTCGTTCCTGGCGCTCGAACCCACTCCTCCCATTTTTCCTCCAAATTACCACGTGTTCAATGGCAGATTGGGGCCAGCAAACAAACCAAAACAAGGGGCAGCGAACGCTGCCATACCGCTACTGCACTTTGAAGAGAGAGAGATACAACAACAACAACATGCATTTTAAGGCCATTTTCCCTGATAGAGCGGGGGTTAGCCTTGCGGTCCCCATGACAATCTTCTCCATTTTGCCCTATTTTCTGCATCTCTCCTTGTTAACCCCCTTGCCCGCATTTCTTCTTCCACCATCTTTAGCCAAGTCTTTCTCGGTCTTCCCCGTCCTCTACTTCCTTCTACATTAACTTCCATCACTCTTCTCAACCAGTCACTTTCATCCTTCCTCAACACATGACCAAACCATCTCAACCTGTTCTTCTTCACAGCATCAATCACAGGCAATATTCCCATCATCTTTCGCAATTCATCATTTGTCTTCCTCTCTCTCAACGATACTCCGCACATCCATCGAACCATTCGCATTTCCACCCTTTCCAGCCTTCGTTGCTGCTCTACGTTCATTACCCATGTCTCGCTCCCATAAATCATAACACTTCTCACACATGCAGCATACACCTTTCCCTTCAGCTTCAGCGACACTCTCCTCATCAGCACGCCACTCAGTTCCCGAAACTTCTTCCATGCACATCTCACTCGAGCAACCGTTGCCGAGTCTGATCCACCTTCTCCATTCAGCATGTCTCCGAGGTCGCAAAATGTTTTCACACCTTCCAGCTTCACGCCGTCTCCAAGATCCAACTCAACATTTCCTCCATCTGCAACTCCCTCTGTGCACACCTTACATTTGAATGTAGCTGCCACACTGGTAAATGACCCGCTCAGACCACTACATTTTTGATGAACCCACTCAGCGCACATTGTACATTGAATGGAGATCACTCCGACACCCTTCCTGCACACAGCACACGGCCACTTCCCAGTTCTTTCCACCTCACCACATGCTTTACCACTTGCCATCACCTTCGTCTTTCCGATATTCACCTTCAGACCTTTTGTCTCCATACATTCCTTCCACTTGTTCATCTTTTCCTTCAGTCCATCCATACTTTCCGCAATCAACACCAGATCATCTGCATACAACAACTCCCACGGTAAACCCTCCTTTACGTTCTGAGCCAGCACCTCCATCACAGCTACAAATAGTAGTGGACTTAGTACCGACCCCTGATGCACTCCCACCTTCACCTCAAACTCACCACTGTTCCCGTCCTTCGTCCTTACAGCTGTGCGCGCTCTTTTGTACATTGCCATCACTACTCTGATCAACCATTCCTCCACTCCTAACTTCCTCAATGCCCATGTCAATACTTTGCGTGGAACCCTATCGAATGCTTTCTCCAGATCAACAAACCCAAAAAACAACTTCTTCCTCTTATCCATGTACTTCTCCTGCAACTGCCTCACAATGAAAAGCGCATCTGTCGTTCCTCTTCCTGGCATAAATCCAAACTGCATTTCGTCGATCTTCACTTTCTTCCTTATCCTCCTCTCCAACACCCTTTCCAATACCTTCATTCCATGCTCCAATAACTTTATCGCTCGGTACGAGCCACACTCCAGAGGGTCACCTTTCCCCTTGTATAGAGGGACGAGGGTACTCAGTTCCCAATCCACTGGAATGCGGGCTTCTTTCACCACCAGATTACAGATCTCTGTCATTCTCTTCACACCCCAACTTCCTGCTGCCTTCAACATATCTCCCACAACTCCCGTCGGCCCTCCCGCTTTTCCACTCTTCATTGCTTTTATCACTTCCTAAACTTCCTTCTCAGTTATCTTCTCTGCCGGTCCTAAAACTGGGTTACTCTCGATGTTGCCATCCCATTCATTCTCTGTATTCAACAGCATTTCCATATATCTTTTCCATCTTCCTTTAATTACATCTGGGTCGACAACGATTTGTCCCACTTCATCCTTCAAGCAACTCACCCCCATCACATCACACCTCTCTTTTGCTATGTGCTTTGCAATCCTGAATACTGCTTTCTGACCCTCTTCCGAATCCAAGCGTTCTCCGAACATTTTCCGACATGCCTCCTGCGCCTTTGCTACCTCTTTCTTTGCAGCCTTCTAACTTTCATGCTCTGCTGTTTCTGCTCCCGTACCCTTTGCCTTCTGCCACTCCTTGAACTTCTTCCTCTTCTCGTCAATCCTCTTTCCAACTTCATCATCCCACCACCATGTTTCCGAGTGCCTCGGTGGTCCTTTTGTCCATCCACATACCTCACCAACGGCTCCCAACAGACTAGCTTTCATCGACATCCAACGACTTTCAAGCTCAACCACATCATCCTCTACCCTACTCAGCCTCTCTTTTAATGCCTCCCTTACTGTCACCTCTTTCAACCTCCACACCTTCATTCTCGGTTGGTACTTCACCCGCCGAGCTCTCCTCGCACCTTTCACCCTTATGTCGCAGACAACCAAGTGGTGCTGTGAAACAGCCTCCTCCCCCGGAATCACCTTTGTGTCCCGGAGGTGTCCCCTATCTCGCCTACGCACCATCAGGTAGTCAACGGTTGTCGTCGACCCACCTGACGTGTATGTCACAAGCTTATTATCCTCTTTCTGGAACCGAGTATTACAAATCAACAAATCAGCTCCATCAGCAAACTCCAAAATCCTTTCACCTTCTCCATTTCTCACACCATATCCGTAACCCCCATGAACTCCCTCAAAACCATCCATACTCCTTCCCACATGTCCATTCAGGTCTCCTCCCACCACAACAACTTCCTCATCTTTCACGTATTCCATCAGCTTCTCTATCGCACACCAGAACTTGTCCTTCTCTTCATCGCTTTGACCAACCTGCGGAGCATATCCCGAGATGACGTTCACCAAGAGCTTTCCAATCATCATTTTCACCATCATCAACCTATCACTCACTCTAGTCACACTCACCACACTGTCTGCAAACTCCTCAGAAAACAGAACACCAACACCATTCACGCCCTCCGGGCACCCATGCCACACAAACTTGTATTTCTGTCCCTGCCTACCCTTCACCATTCTCACACCACTTCCCTTCCATCTCGTCTCTTGCACACAACATATGTCCACTCTTCTTCTGACCAATACTTCCACCAATTCTCCTGATCTCCCTGTCATTGTCCCTACATTCCATGTCCCAAACCTCAGAAACCGATATCCACTTCGGGCTGCACCCTGCCCATATGTACTTGTAATTGTCATGGTTCTCTTTTTGAGGCAATGTTTTTTGAGAGCAATGAGCAATGAGAGCAGTTTGAGGCAATGAAGAGAGAGAGATGATTGGGGATAATTGAAGGGGCCTATCTTATTTGATTAATGCAACGTAGATTCAACTATTGGAAACAGATCCTTAACTAAAACACATAATAATGAGATAACTACAGAGAGGTCCTCTGGTGTTCTACATGTTGTGCATGGACTAACTAGGATGCGATCTTTAACATTAGCCAAATAATGGGGATATTTACAGGAGATTATTTATAAGGGAACATTTACCAAAATTTACAAAGTGAAGGTTCTAAAAACCGTAACACAGCACACGTCTCTCCTCCAGGGCCGTTCCGGCCCGAAAGAACGTTAACTTAATGTGACACTCAGGTGTAGTAACCCTCTGCTATTAACCTTACCCTGAGTGCGATAGTTTTAAAACAATTAAGTCTGTCCCCCTGCTGCGTTGCATCCTACCTAACAGATTCATGCCCACAGGATAACCGAATCACGGAATTATTTCCAAACTACACATAAAGCCGGTGGGGAGCATTATTTACAAGACACTAATTATGTACACTGCAAACCCAGGACCAGTCTTTTGGGAGACAAAAAGATGTTTTGAAAGAGGAAGGAGCATGCACTGCACTGTACCGATACACCATACCCACATGCCCGGGGATGCACAATTGATATTGCAGTGCACCCCCGAGCACAAGAGCATTACAATTCACCAAAAAGAGCACCAAAGCACCAATAAGTACAATAAAGCACCACAGTCATCACAATAAAAACAAACTGATGACCTTGTTCTTGTTTCTCCTGCTCTGCCGGGCCGATGTTTCTTGATGTTTCTTCCTTGATCTTTCCGCTTCTTCACTTGCGACCTATTTGGTGGTAATAAAAAGGGCACAAAACGCGTCCGCTTTAAAAAAAAATTGTGGCCAGCAGGGGCCAACTAAAGGTGGTCCACCTGCATGGCTTAGTGCCACCTCACCGAGGTCCACAAGCGAAGACTTTCTCTGGCCATCCTGGCTGGTCCCAGCAGAGGGGTCAGGCCCCAACACGTGGGGTCCATCAGTGTGGTGCTTGGCCACAGAACCATGGTCCATAAGGTGGGCGGCCACAAAACGTGTGGTCCATAAAGTGGTGTTCCGGTCCAGGCAGGCAGGCAGCGGCGGTTCGGGCACACAACTGCGGCTACCTGCGCACTCCCCCCGGACCCAAAAGAACAAGCCGTGAGTGGGGAAGGAAGGACACAGCAAGCATCGGGGCAAGGTCGCAAGGGCACACATTAATATAAGGTAATGCAAGGTGAGGTGCGCATGGGAGCGAGCAGAGAAAGTTCGTCCATACTGTACTTCCCACCCCCCCCCCCCCCCCCCGTCACCTACCCTACCCTTGCCCTTACCCCGTATTTACAAAATTCTACACATTTCAAATTTGTCACTACTGTCTCGTCTTCCCCATATCTCCCCTAATCCAAATTGGTTACCAATCCCTCTAATCCAAACTTGCCCCCAATTCCAATTCCCCATCAATCAAGCGGAAGAGATGGAATTACAGCACAATGTCACACTTACGTCATGATGCGTCTTCCAATCCAACCAAACATCTACGAATACAACATCATGGTGTGGAGTCTATCTCACCTTGGTGAGTGGCTGCATATGGTGCGAAGGGATTTCATTCTGCCTATCTTATAAATGACATCAATACCATTCTTTACACTACCCGGGGTCTTTCCCTGCCAAATAATTGGCCACTTTCCTCTATGCGGTTCTAAAAACCAATTCCCATTGACCATCTGTGGCGCTCACCAATTTGGGGTCTCACTCCCCCGATTCAACTCCCGGTGCCCTCGCACAATTTCCGGGCTGGGTCGTGTGGCGCTCCCAGCAGGCCTGCTCACCTGCACACCTCCGCCACTGTAGTTGCCGCCCGAGCTTACCTGCTCCTTACCCTAACCTATCTTGGGGAAGGCCCTCTGGCTCTCTCCCCACGACCGCCCTCTCTGGCGTCGGGCTACCCGGGTCCGTCCCTGGATCCTCGGGCCCCACTGAACACTACTGGCTCCCACAGCCTACCTGCGGCCTCACCTGGCCGACAGACAAGCAGTGGCAGAGTGCCAATTCAACCATACACACTAACAGGCCACACGCCCAGCCAATTTACTCTACTAATGCACCCATCCAAACACCATTCTACACACGCACCACAGACGTCAATATCCACCATAATTTACCTATACACTCTACCTACTCTTAAACTACCCTCCCCGGGTACTCGTGAGGGGGGGTCCACCTTTCCCCCATTCACACCTTCGCACCATGCACTCACACTCCACATTTTCTACACTCTCACTCCACACCATCCATTCTATACTCCATTCATGCCAGACCATTTATTCCCACAACCATTCTCACCTGTATTTGCACACCTGTGCCCACACACCTGGTGCCACCTGCACCCTCCTTTCCTCCCAGGACCATTCACTTCAATACAATGCCAATCACACACTTTCACAATTACTCAATCATACACTGCATCATCTAATCTGACTGGTTTCCCTCTAACTTAGTGCTTCCCGTCTTCCCTTTAAACTAAGCACATACCACGTCGTTAACAACCATCTAACCTACTCTACATCCCCTCTACATGTACAATGTCGCTACTTAAATCTGAAGTCTCCTAAAGTCATCTCTAAATCCCTATCATTTTATCCTAACCCTCCCGGGCTAGTTTGCACAGCCACCCCATAAACTAATGCTCATGTGCCCTGCTAGGATGGGAGGGATGGCAGAGTTGCCATCCCTCCACATCGGGCATCTCCCATTATCAATTTTAGCCCATCCAATTTTTGCCAATCAAATTTCAATTTTGCCAATCAAATTGGCCCATCCAATTTGCTAATCCAATTTGCAAATCATCAATTTCCTACCCCTATTCGTCCATTATTCTGAGCCTCGGTGCGTCATTACATGTCCAGCTCGGTTTCGAAAAAACCGAGCAATGAATTCGGGTGGTTTGGTCTCCTGCGGTTGGGTCCGTCCGGCATTTGGTTCAGGGGAGGAGGTTTACTCGGGCCGAGATTTCAAGGTCCACCTCGGCGCGGAGCCTTTCGGTCTCCTGCCCGACGGCCCAATCTTGCCCGGCCGGAACGCCGCAACCACAAGGGGACGCCGTTCCAACCCCTCCGACCTCACCTCAAACCGGGCCGCCCGCTTTGCCTGGCAAAGCGCGGAACCGACCGTGCAGGGCGGGGCCCGGCACGGATCATGCACGGCGGTTCTTTTGAAACCGCCATGATTACGACCCTCGCCGGTTCCCGCAGTACACAAAGCCCGGCACGGACCGAGGGCTCGCGTCGACTATCCGTCAACCTAAACGCTGCCCCGGTCAACGTCGATGCTCCCCGTACAATCGTACATGCTCACACCCACACGCGACTCTTCCCATACTCACACATCCAGGTGTCTCCATACACTTTGTTATTGCACTTTCTCTTACACACCACCCAGGTACACTCATTCAGCTCACCGACTTCGTTACACACCTGACCACCGCACACCTCCTCACACACCTTGGCGCACACTCGTCGTTCGCACACTTCAACAACACACCTCCTCGCGCACACTCCTCGGTCACATCCTCTGACAACCATGGGTGTGCACTCTTTTGCACACCCAATCACACACTTCACCACCAACTCAGGTGTGCATTTTTTCTCACTCGCCACAACCAACTTGCTCTCCGTGTCACTCTCACCACCACACTCTGTCGTGCATTCACTCTCACTCTCGACAGCACACTCACTCCTCGGCTCACACTTTTTCCTCACACACCCCTCCGTTCCACAACTTTCTCGCGCACCTTCTTGCGCACCCTCTCCCGGTACATACTCCGTACCACTCATGGGGGTGCATTCTTGCACACACCCAATCACCACCGCACACCCTGGCTCACCAATACCTTTCGCACGCCCCATAGTCAGACATCCTTGCACACACTCTCTTTCCATGCACTCTGCACCAGTCGCACAACTCACCAGCGGCCTCTCACGAACGCCCGTGTCTATACCGACCCCCAAGCTCACTAAACCTCCCTTCACAACATATGCACTTCTGATTATATCACCACTCACCTCGGCGCCTCTTCTCCTTCGCTCCTCCTCCGCCACCTGTAAACTCTTTATTTGGTCAGTAAGCACATCATCACGCTGTGAGCACAGACCTTGCACATATTCCATCACTTCCTCCTTCAGCTCCTTCCTAGATTCCCTCCGTCTCTTTTTAATTTCACTCACCCCCTCTTCCACCGCCTCTAACTTCTGTTTCACCTCCTTTATTTCCTGGTGCGCCCCTTCAATTTCTCCCTCTAAGGCCACCTTGGTCGTTTCTATGTGCGTCCTAACTTCTCTCTCTCTTGTCTCCAATGTCTCTGTCACCTTGTCCAACCTCTTTGTCAACCCCTCGTGTACCATCTGACATTCTTTCTTCGTCGCTATAAGCTCTTTCTTTATTTCCTTCTGGGTCGCTTTCAACCCTCCCATCACCGCCGTGTTCTTTTCCACCTGCTCCCCAAGCTCCTTCTGTCCCATTGTCAGCTGCCCTACTCCCTGCGTCGACTCCTCTATACCCCCTTGTAACCTTGCCGTACTCTTCCTCATCTCCCTCTCCATGCGCTCCTCGCACTGCTTCACCTCCTCGCGTACCCCCGTGCCCCTCTTCGCTCACTCCGCGCCTTATATCCTCCCCCATCTCTCCCATCTCTTTGGTAGATGCCGCCCTCATCTGCTCCAAATCATTCCTTTGGGCATCCAATTTACTTTCCAACCCGTTTTTTTACCTCCTCTATCTGATCCCCCATCTGTTTAATTTCCCGGGCGGATTGCTCCCCCATCTCCCTCAATTTGCCTCCCATCTTGTCTTCTAGCCCCGTTAACCCATTCTTCACCCCCCTTCCATCTGGTTCTCCTGGGCGGCCATTCTAATTTCCAACCCCGTTAACCCATCCTTCATTTCCCCAATTTGGTTACCCACGTCCTCCAATTAATAATAATAATAATACATTTATTTTATATAGCGCTTTTCAAGAAGCCCAAAGGCGCTTTGACAGAGTACAAAAAACAAGTGCAAAAAGACAAAAATCAATAGGTAAATAATGAAAGCAAAAGGAAGGGGAAGGAGAAGAGATAGTCAGGGGTTAAATGCTGTGCGTTAAATGTTAAATGCAGTGTTGAACAGGTGAGTCTTGAGTGATGTTTTGAATGTGGTGAGTGAGGAGGAGTCTCTGATGGTGTGAGGTAGTGAGTTCCAGAGGGTGGGAGCAGCAATGGAGAAGGCCCTGTCCCCCCAGGATCTGAATTTGGTCTGGATGGGGGGGGGGGGGGGGGGGGACAGGAGCTTGGCGCCAGCAGAGCGGAGGTTGTGGGTGGGAGTGTGTCTGGAGAGGAGGTCAGTCAGGTAGGATGGGGCCAGGTTCTGGAGGGCTTTGTAGGTCAAGAGGAGGATTTCGTAATGGATTCTCTGGGGGATGGGGAGCCAGTGAAGCTTATAAAGGATGGGGGTGATGTGGTCACGGGTCCGGGAATGGGTGAGTAGACGGGCAGCGGAGTTCTGAATTTGCCCCAAATTTGCCTTCTAGGCCCCCAATTTGGCTTTCTAATCGCTCCCCCATTCTATCTTCCAAATTACTCAACCCGTCTCTCAATCCCCCAATTTGGTTTTCTAATCCCCCAAATTTGCTGTCTAACTTCCCAATTTGGCTTCCCAGCTGCTCAATTTGGTTTCCCACCCCCATTCGTACGACTGCCTGCAGCTGGGCAATGAGGTCCTGCATATTTATCCCCTTGATTTGTGCAGCGGGCGCGGCCCTCGTCGCCGCCATGTGGTGCTCCTGCAACCTCGTGCGAGGCGCCGCCATCTTGTGCGCCTGCAACCCCCGCTACCGCACCTTCTTCAACCTCCTCTATCTCCCCCATCTCCTCCCTGGGGTCCTGGGTCGCCTCTACCTCCTCATTCTCCCCTACCGGCACACGATCGCCTTGATCATCCATGGCATGATTTAAATTTAGTGGTGTTAATAAAATTTCGGCCGCTCAAAATTTTGACCAAATTTCTCAGATGTTTTTAAAATTTGGTTCGGGTCCAAATCACACTCCTGACACCAATTGTTACAGATCCAGGGGACGGCACTCCCGTTAGCAAGGGGGGGTTCATCCCCTTGTCCTGTTAATCTGGCCGTCCGCCGGGCCTGGAAGTACGACGTCACTTCCGGTCGGTGGTGAGTAGGGTTGTAAGCCCAATCCGTCTTACTACCTAATTACCACCACCGGCCGTAAGCGAGGAGATACTCCCACCCGGGCCGCAGCGTGAATGGATGCGCCGAGCGAAGCGAGCTGCGACTCGGGCCGTTAACAAAAGACTAAACCCGATTCCGAGCGTTGGCCGAATCGTGCCACAGGTACTCAATTGGGAAAGGACTAAAGCAATCGGGGGAAGAAGAAACCAAAAGGGTAAGAAAGAACACAGGTTTATTCACTATTTACAAGAGGAAACGAAAGAAGGGAATACACAAGGAGAGGAAGAAGCAGATACACAGGGCAGCCTTAAAACAGTCTTATATTACCATACGCCCAGACAGAACAAACAGACTTACACGAATAGGGAATGGCAGGAAGGAATGGCTGGAAGGGGGAGAAGGTCCAAGCAGATGGCAGGGCAGGAAGGTCCGGGCAGATCGCACAGCATCGAGGTCCGCTCCAGGTCGCGCTCCGGTCCACGCTCCGGGCTTGAGGCGAAACCCGGCGGCAGCTGCACGTATCGGTTTCACGCCGTCGGACAATGCGAATATATGGCGGTATTGTCGTCGTCAATGGACCCACTCTCCTGCCTTACGATTCAGCTGAATGCTCATCTGGTACCTTGTATCGCGGACCTTCGCACTCATCTCGTGAAACAGTCCCTCCCAGCCGCTTTTATTGGGCGTTTGTGTCCAGCCGCCGGCTCCAAGGACACGCCTACCGGTCGGCTCACCTCGGCCCTGGTTGGCCGGCGAGGGCTCGCTGGCTCCACCTCTTGAGGAGACATTGACAGGCCACGCCTCGTTCCTGGCGCTCGAACCCACTCCTCCCCTTTCTCCTCCAGATTACCGCGTGTTCAATGGCGGCTTGGGGCCAGCAAACAAACCAAAACAAGGGGCAGCGAACGCTGCCATACCGCTACTGCACTTTGGAGAGAGAGAGAGATGATTGGGGATAATTGAAGGGGCCTATCTTATTTGATTAATGCAACGTAGATTCAAATATTGGGAACAGATCCTTAACTAAAACACATAATAATGAGATAACTACAGAGAGGTCCTATGGTGTTCTACGTGTTGTACATGGACTAACTAGGATGCGATCTTTAACATTAGCCAAATAATGGGGATATTTACAGGGGATTATTTATAAGGGAACATTTACCAAAATTTACAAAGTGAAGGTTTTAAAAACCGTAACAATATATATATATATATATATATATATATATATATATATATATATATATATATATATATATATACACACATATATACATATATACAGTCACGTGAAAAAGTAAGTACACCCCATGTAAAGTTTTGACTTTGTCAACATATTTTAACATACTATTTGTTAAATTTTAACATATCAGCTATTTGATCTTCATTTCAACAATATTGACAGATAAAGGTGATATAATATTGTTGTGGATATGAGAATGTTGTTTTTGTTTTTATTGATGTGTAATGAATTGTGGTATAATGTCACCCTCCTTCCTGCATTTGTTGTTGTATAAAGGTCAAAGGGCGTTCCCGTAGTTAATTCCATAAAGCATACACGAAGGACACCATATATCTTTGTTGACAGTTATTTCCTTATTATGTGTATTAGGGTAAGGCCTTGTCTTCCATTAACGTAATACTCCATTGCACTGAATTACATAAGATAGATCCCCTTTCAATTCCCTCAAAGCCTCCATTACCAACTGCATTCCTTTTTTTGCATCATTTGCCGACTGAATTGGGCGGTTTGCTGCAATTGCCGCCATTGAACATGTGCTCGGGTCGCGGAAGAAAGGCGTGTCCCCACCTCGTCATAGAGGGGAGGAGTGAGTCAGCCCCACTCAACCAACCAAGAACAAGGGGTTGGACTTGGAGAGGGTGTGGAGAGAAACATCAAGGAGGTTCGCGAAGGTTCAGGGGCGTGGCATATATAACCCGCAGAAGACGCCCCCACCTGAGACGAGTCCTGGCAAAGCACGCGACGTCCACACAGCGGCACGAGCAGACGATTGAGGCAGCAGATGAGTTCGGAGAAGTGCGAGAGAAGCGCGGGGAAGCCTTGACAGAAGTGCGAAACAAGAAGCGCGGGGAAGCCTTTGACAGAAGTGCGAAGTAAGAAGTGCAACGAAAGAGTTGCGCCCCACCAGTAGTTTTGGCTCCACCAGCAGTTGACTCCACCAGGCCGCTTCGACCCGTTACCCCGCGGGAACCAGATTGCAGTGGCATCGGTGGCCGTCGAGGTCCAGCCCGACGTCCCGTGCAGAATCAAGCCCGAACCATCTGCCCCAGCTGAACCTTCCCATTCCTCCTTCCAGCATTCATTCCTGCCATTCTATCCTTCTTGTGTACATGAGTTTGTTTTGTTTGTTCTGTCCCTGGGTTAATTAAGACTGCTATAGGTAAGCTAGGAATTTGCACTGTGTCCTTCTGGTCCGTCCCTCTTTCTATTTTATTATCTTGCCAAAACGAAGTTTTTGCAAGATGTATCAGTCAGCTTGTATGTTTGTTTGTTTGTTTGTTTGTTTTTTTGTTTGTTTTTTTGTTTGTGGTTAATCATTTTTTTTTCACGTTTAGATCACTCTGTAGACCACAGTTATTATTGGAAACTCCTGTAACTTCGCATATCAGAGTCCTATAGAGATACCCTTCAGCACACAAAATTTTGAAGGTCAAGGTCAAAGGTCAAGGTCACTTTGCGGTCAATCATGGAGGTCAACGAAACCCTTATTTTTTGAGTAACTTTGATCGGATCGTCTCCAAACTTCATGGGAATCTAGTATATGGTCCGGCGCTCAGCTGATTAGTTTTTGGTGGCGATCGGCCTTGACCTTCATGGTTAGCGCTGGAGGTCGAAAATTATTGACCCCAAGGTCAAATTACGAAACCCTTATTTTTTGAGTAACTTTGATCTTATGATCTCCAAACTTGGTGGGTATATAGGGTGTGGTATGGCGCTCAGCTGATTAGTTTTTGGTGTCGATCGGCCTTGACCTTCAAGGTCATTTTGAAGGTCATTCAATTTTGACCAAAAGGTAAAATTTTCAAGTTTCAGTTACCATATCGAGTAGTACCTCAAATTGAAGCCCTTGTTGAGTGCTTTCCAAACATATAACTAGTTTGACAATGTGACGTCATTTGACGGCGTTATGACGAAAAAACTGCACTTTTCATGTATATTGTATTGCTTTAGTTCGCATTGTTTAGGTCACTCTGTAGAGCACAGTTCCCTTTGGAAACTCTTGTAAGTTCGCATATCAGAGTCTTTTAGAGATACCCTTTAGCACACAAAATTATGAAGGTCAAGGTCAAAGGTCAAGGTCACTTTGCGGCCAATCATGGAGGTCGACGAAACACTAATTTTTTGAGTAACTTTGATCGGATCGTCTCCAAACTTCATGGGAATCTAGTATATGGTCCGGCGCTCAGCCGATTAGTTTTTGGTGGCGATCGGCCTTGACCTTCATGGTTAGCGCTGGAGGTCGAAAATTATTGACCCCAAGGTCAAATTTTTGAAATCGTAGGTACCATATCGAGTAATACCTCATATGAATGCCCTTGATGAGTGCTTCCCAGATCTGTAAACAGTTTGACGCTATGACGTCATTTGATGACGTCATGACGAAAAAACGGAATTTTCATGAAAAAATTATTTCCTCAGTTCTCATCAAAATCTTTCAATATTTCATGTGCGTTGGTCATGAAGACATACTATTCACCATACGAAATTATTAAGGTCAAGGTCACTTGGCAAGATACGGTTCACCCTGTGGGTGACATATGTTTATCTTTCCTCCTCCTTGGTTTCTTTGATTGTGTAAATAGTAATAAATTATATTCGTATTTCCACCCTTTGGCTTTGGTGTTCTTCTTCTTCACATCCTTCGCTTTTGTCTTTTCCCTATTGAATATCTGTGGCGTGATTTTGGCCAACGTTCAGGAATCGGGTTAGTCGGGGTAACTGTTCGGGCGCGGCGGCCATCCGCTCGGCCAATCAACATCCTAGCCGCGTCCGTAACAATATAACAAATATGAAACATTTACATTTTGTAGTCCATTGTATAATTTAAATAAACATAAATGCAAATTTCGCATGTGGAAATTATATATACATATATATATATATATTGTTATGTCTGGGGGTAAAGCAATATCTAGAGCCAGGTAGATCTGTATAGGTAGGTATTCGACTGTCGTGATAGGGAATCTACCTGTAATAAGTTCTTCATGTGTAGGCGTTTGTCGGGTTAAGATGTATGATTGTGAATCTACCAGGAGATTCGGGTGATAATTAGTGTAAGGAAATAATGAGTAGAGCCCTTGTAGGTCTCACCTGGTAATCAAACCTTTGTCCATTTTGGCACTACACACCACTTAAACATTAGTTAGGGCCTTTAGTACAACACTAAATGACGCCCTCTCCGCTGACATGACTTAGGAAGAAATCAGGCTGGAACACTGCCACAATTGGCCGCCACCATTTACACCTCCGAGAGGCCTACCCGCCTCGCATAGCACGTGCTGTGACCAAGGAATGGGAGGGACGGGAGTGAGAGTGGCGCAGTGGGCGTGCCCCTGGACGAGCCGGCGAGCCGGGGGAGGCTCTCATTGGCAGAGCAGTGCGCCAATGTGACGTCATCGGCCGGAGATATTACCGAGGGCCAGACGCCATTTTCGGCAGTCAAGAGTTCGTGTGCACCCGAGTTCGGATGAGCCTGGAGTTGAGTTGAGAGGAGAGTTGGATCGAGGGTTGGGATCCTGAGTTGAGCGCAGAGAGCCCAAGCAGTGCGCAGTTCGCAGTTCGAGTGCAGAGACCGAGTCCGTTTTGAGCAGTTGGGTTTGAGACGCGGCAGGACTTTGGTCCGAGTCAACCTCGTGTGGAGCCGCTAGCCTGCGTGGGACGCGTGGCACTTGGAGCGAGGCCTTGTGGGACTTGGAGCGAGGGACCTCATGGTGTGCGATCGGGCCGGAAGGAGCGGTGTTAGATGGCAGCCACCAAGACGACAAAGACAAGATAAGGCCGAGCTCCGCGTACACTTGACATAAAAGACGTGTTTCTTTGTTATTCATAATCCCTCGTTTTGTTTCTGAAGTCGGTGTGCGGGATCCCGATTAGGATATTTATTACCGGCGCGTGCTTTTTCCTGTCCTTGCCCTTTTCCCAATAAACCCTTATATTACTTTTAGTACATAATACCTGAACGGAGTTTCCTGATTGATTTGATAGATTAGGCTGCGGGGACTTGCGCTGTTTCCCTCCATTCCGCGTGCTTAGATTAGACTTTGGAATCCGCTATTGAGCTTCCGCCTCGGAGTTAAAGCCTCGTGATCGGCTATCCGCGACCGCCAGATATTAATTTCGGCGGTTGCGTGACTATATATATACATATATATATATATATATATATATATATATATATATATATATATATATATATATATATATATATATATATATAT
The DNA here is from genome assembly GCF_964187855.1 of Myxine glutinosa. Taxonomy (NCBI): domain Eukaryota; kingdom Metazoa; phylum Chordata; class Myxini; order Myxiniformes; family Myxinidae; genus Myxine; species Myxine glutinosa. Next base: position 165,253,285 of record NC_136265.1, read on the forward strand.
ATATATATACATATATACATATATATATATATATATATATACATATATATATACATATATACATATATATATACAGTGGAACCTTGACTTATGAGTGCACCAACTTACGAGTTTTTCGAGATACGAGCCGTCGCTCGGGCGGTTTATTGCTTTGAGATGCGAGCCGAGATTTGAGTTACGAGCTTTCGCCACCCGCCACCAGGTGGGTTCCGGTCACGTGGTTATCTTGCCGTGCAAGTATCTCTGCCGTATATCGCTGCATTTTTGTTTTCGCATGTTGGTTATTTTGAGTTTACGCCACCCGCCACCAGGTGGGTTCCGGTCACGTGGTTATCTTGCCGTGCAAGTACAGTATCTCTGCCGTATATCGCTGCATTTTTGTTTTCGCATGTTGGTTATTTTGAGTTTACGCCACCCGCCACCAGGTGGGTTCCGGTCACGTGGTTATCTTGCCGTGCAAGTACAGTATCTCTGCCGTATATCGCTGCATTTTTGTTTTCGCATGCTGGTTATTGTGAGTTTACGCCACCCGCCACCAGGTGGGTTCCGGTCACGTGGTTATCTTGCCGTGCAAGCATATCTGCCGTATACCGCTGCTGTTTTGTTTTTGTTTTCGCATGTTGGTTATTTTGGAGCTTACGCCAGCCGCCACCAGGTGGGTTCCAGTCACGTGGTTATCTTGCCGTGCAAGCATATCTGCCGTATACCGCTGCTGTTTTGTTTTTGTTTTCGCATGTTGGTTATTTTGGAGCTTACGCCAGCCGCCACCAGGTGGGTTCCGGTCACGTGGTTATCTTGCCGTGCAAGCATATCTGCCGTATACCGCTGCTGTTTTGTTTTTGTTTTCACATGTTGGTTATTTTGGAGCGTTATTTTGAAGGTTATTTTGAAGAAGAGGATGATGTGCTTGGATATAAAACACGCAATCGTCGAAAAGCATGAGCGAGGTGTGCGTGTTATCGACTTGGTGAGGCAGATGTGAAGGCAGCTGAAGATTTTATTATAACTTTTGCCGAACTGATAGAAGCCGAACGATACATCCCCCAGCAAATCTTCAACTGTGACGAGACAGGGCTCTTCTGGAAAAAGATGCCAAGAAGACGTATATAACGGCAGAGGAGAAGAGCATGCCAGGCCACAACTTGTTCAGAGTGCCGGCGATAGCTCGCCTTCTCTTTGTGGAAGACACGGTGAGATCCTTAACATCCAACAACTAATGGGACGCAAACGGGGCGCCCAGTTTAGCGGTACACACATTGATGAATCACCCTGCCTGTGAAACACCGACATGACAGGTTATAGCTGGGTTTGGATTCAAACCCAGGCTGGACAGTTTAGAGTCAAGTGTGCGTACCTCCAGTCCAGGCCATCCTGCCAACTTGTATGCTGCATACAGGTGAAATATAAAGCGCGAGATATTTTTATATATACTGCATATTTAAAAAAAAATTGGTGTGGTTTTTGGCGGGCTGGAACGGATTAATAGCATTTCAATGCATTTTAATGGGGAAATTTGATTTGAGAAACGAGCAAATTGAGTTACGAGCTCGGTCACAGAACGAATTAAACTCGTAAGTCAAGGTTCCACTGTATGTATATATATATATATATATATATATATATTGTTACAGATCGCGGTTAGATGTTATAGACCGAGCGGTGGTGTAAGACCGCGACCTAACAAAACTCACCCGATTCACCCAGACTTTGGCCGTATCGCACCCCAGCTGCTCAATGAGGGAAAAGACGAAAACGACGCAATGCAAAGAGGAAAACGAAGACAAAAAGGTTGGAAATACTACTAAATTTATTTACTATTTACACACATAAGCAAAAAGAAAGCAGTCACGTTTATTTACAAGCACATAAGACGCAGGTGACACAGGGAAAATACTAGCTTATCTAACAGTCTTAATTAACCCAGGACAGAACAAACAGAAGACACTGACTCACGCGGGGAATTGCAGGAATGGCAGGAGGTGGATGGCTGGAGGTGAACGCTTGGTGGAGCCAACACGGAGCTTGGTGGAGCCAACACGGAGCTTGGTGGAGCCAACACGGAGCTTGGTGGAGCCAACACGGAGCTTGGTGTGACGGGTTCTCTCTTCTCTGTGAAAGCTCAACCGTCTTGTCTCTGGTAAAAGCTCAACTCTTCCAGTCTCTTGTAAAAGCGAATCTCTCTGACTCCTCTCCACGGCTTGGGCTCCCTTGTGTCTGCCGGTAAAAACTCATCTCCTTTGGCCACACCCCTGCCTTGGGTTATATAGGCCCCCGCCCCTCAACCTTTGCGAACCTCCCCGACCGCTCTTCCTCCGCCCTCTGTAGCCAAACCCCTGGCTCATGGTTGGTCGAGCGGGGCTGGTTCACTCCTCCCCCTCTATGACGAGGTGGAGACACGCCTTTCTTCCCCAACCCTGCCTCGTGGCCAATGGCGGCAATTGGATCGGAGGTAATTGGTGATGGGAATGGAGGGAATCTATCTATTTCACTGGTGCAATGGAGTACTTCAATTAATGGGAGACACAGCCTTACCCTAAAACACAGAATAAGAGATAACTATCAACAGGTATATTCTATTACTTGGCTGACGTGTATGCTTGTGGACTATGGGACGCCCTTTTGGTCTTTACACAGCTCCGGAGGCAGGAGGCACAGAATAAACAATAATCACAATAGTACAGCACACAATCAAAAAATATACAGTCCTCATATCCACAACAATATATATATATATATATATATATATATATATATATATATATATATATACATAGGTGGGCGCGATTCGGAAAATTTTAAGTCCGCTTACCGCTTATCCGCTCCGCCAGCCCGTGTAGTCCGATTCGCTTATCCGCTTCAGCGGCCGAAAATCTTAGTCCGCTTACCGCTTATCCGCTTAGATTCGATTTTTTAAAAGCGCTTTGACGTTTTTAAAGCGATTTTTGACGTTTCTAAAGGGAATTTAATGCTTTTTAAGCCTAAATAGCCATTTCTAACTACTACAAAGACAAACAAAGCTTTTAAGATCAAAAATATACATTTTTATTTAAATAAAATTTATTCAAAATTTATTGAAATAAAGTTTTCCACTCGACTCTACTCTACTCTACAGTTAATTTAAATATAATTTTAATATATGCAAGTTACATTAAAGAAAAATCAATTTGCCCGTCCTTTCTTTGACAAGAGAGTCTACTAGTCAACAGACTAGCACTAGCAGTCTGTTGACTAGTCCTCGTCTTCCTCCTCCACCTCGTGGGCCTTCTTGAGGATTTGGAGGTTGCCCTTCATGAAGACGAGGGCCTCGAAGTTCGGTGCAGCCAGGGCCGACCTCTTAGGCCTGAGGATGTCCGACCCGTAGCTGAACACGCCCTCGACCGAGGCAGAGCTCGGGAGCGGCGTGTTATGCCTGAGAAATAGAGTTACCCAAGCATCACGGAACTCGAGCGGGAAGAGATTGGGCGAGAGCTGTAACGTTTGGTTATTCAGACACAAACAAGTCAACAAGATGGCGGGCCAACGGACTGCCGTTTATTCGTCATGGTGTCGTGAACATGCCGTAAACCATGACGTGAACATAACGTCATGATGTAATGCGTTATGTTACAACCATGTCATAAACCATGACGTGAACATAACGTTATGATATAATGCGTTATGTCGCAAGAGCCGAGTTGTTAGGGTTTCACTTATTATTCACTTAAATAAATATTCACAATTCTAGAGTAACGGCTCAGGCTAACAGCTGATTTGGCGAATCGCGATGCGCTTTAATTTTTCGGTAGTCCGCTTACGCTTATCCGCTTCGGTTTCCGGGGGTTGTTCCGATTCGCTTATCCGCTTCGAAAACGTTAGTCCGCTGCAGCGGATAAGCGGATAAGCGGACTTTCGAAGCGGACCGCCCACCTCTGTATATATATATATATATATATATATATATGTGTATGTATGTATGTATGTATGTATGTATGTGCAAAAATATACAGTCACGTGAAAAAGTAAGTACACCCCATGTAACGTTTTGACTTTTTCAACATATATTTCAACATACAGCTATTTGATCTTCATTTCAACAATATCGATAGATAAAGGTGATATAATATAACAAATATCATGAAGCATTTACATTTTGTAGTCCATTGTATAATTTAAATAAAAATAAATGCAAATTTCGCCTGTGGAAGAAGTGTTCCACGATGTTCCAGATGCCTCTCCTCCCGACGGCCTGAGTCTCTACTCCACCAACGAACACCTGGCCGGCAAACGGCAGTCCCCATCAAGAGGAAGTAATGGCGATCCCAGCACGGACAGGCAGGTGAGATCGATCGTCAGCACGGAGTTGGGCAGGTGAGGTCGATCGTCAGCACGGACTTGGGCAGGTGAGGTCGATCGTCAGCACGGACTTGGGCAGGTGAGGTCGATCGTCAGCACGGACTTGGGCAGGTGAGGTCCATCGTCAGCAGGGACTTGGGCAGGTGAGGTCGTGCACACATGCACAGAGAGGGAGTCCGGCAGCCAGCAGAGGGCAATCACGTGCAGAGACTAAAAGGCTTGCGAGAGAGTTCGGTCGAGAGCAGATGCACACGTGCTGAATCAACCCAGAAAAAAAAAGAGTCATGTACACGTGCAGAGGTAACAAAGTCCAGGGCCAAGAGAGGGAATTGTCGGCACATGCTAGGTGAAACTCGGCAGAAAGAGAGAATAATGTAGAGGCCTCTGAGAGAGAGAATAATAATCATGCACGTGCTAAGTGAGGCCGGCAGAGAGAGACCGGCCAAGATAAAGAATCAAGACTGCAAGGCCTTTTGACAGGGACCTGGCAAGAGATGGGGCTGCTGTTGAGGTTGTCTGAGCTCCCCATTGGTGGAGCCTGCCACTCCGCCCCCTCAAGCTCCACTGACGTTCCTCAGTCCCCGATTGGTGGGTTTTAAAAATTCCCTGTCCACAAAATGTTGTTGGCATCCACTCTTGAGGCCCTTGACTTGTCTTCTGTCCTTCAAGACCTTGAATCAACAATTTTCAAGGAGGAGATGCCGGCCCACAATGTTACTGCCAGAACCAAAACCAAAAAGGGGGAGAAGAGGAGCAACCACTACCGTTCTCTATGGCATCCAGAACGAGAAGGCACAAGAGAGAATTGCGACCGTGTGCTGTCGTCTCCAACACGAGAAGAGAAGATGTCCGCCAGCGCGTTTCTTTATCGTCCAGCCTCTGACGTCTTTTGTCCTGCCTCACCATTCAGCGTGTCCTTCTTACCAGTCCAATCAACTCCCGCCCAATCACTGCCCTTCTGGGCGTGGCCTCGGCCAGCCCGACCTGTGCGCTTCCAAAGTCAGGGTTGTCAGCGGCAGCGCTCAATGTCCTCGCTTCCGGTATGTTTTTAATTAGTGAGTTTTAAATGTGGGATTCTAGCTCTTCGAGTGGTGTATTGTCAAAAGGAACAAAGGAATAAATTACAGAGGTATCGACATACAGGAAATTTATAAACATAATCCCTGAGCTAAATATCAATGGTAATGCAGGAGTGATATTTTACACATCAGTGATATTTTAGCACTGTGAACAAATATATATTTTAATATCTCACCGAGCTGTACGATTTTCAGATTGTTATGCGAGGATGCCAGATTCTGCAAATCCTGAACACCAGAAACAACACATCATCGAGTGAGAGAAACACAATCACCTCAATATGAGGACCAGTTTACAATCTGCAATAATACCATGTTTGAGAAATACAGCACTTAATTGTACACAAAAGCAAAAATGACCATAATGCTGTTACGTTTGGAGGGGGTAGACAATGATTACCTTAGAACCAGGTAGAATGTATCGATTAGTGTGCTCCGTATGTCGCGATGAAGAAGAACCACCATGTAATAAGTAGGGACTTTGTATTAGACCGGACTGTCGTGTCAGTGTATCTTCATCCCCATCAGAGGAGTGGGGTGGGTTTATTATCTCAGGGATTATGGGTAAATTAATCGCCTGTGTGTCAATACCTCTGTAATCTATACCTCTGTTCCTTATGACCGCACCAGACACGAGCCAAAATCGGCCATTAAACCACACAAATTACGAATAAAACTAACCGGAAACTCAGATTGAACAATACCGCTGGTGCCACAGGCGCTACATCACCACAAGGACAGGCAGGCCGAGAGCCACGCCCAGAAGAGCGGTGATTGGGTGGGGGGAGTCGATTGGCACAAGCCTGGGTAAGATGGGACTTGCTGATAGGAGCAGAGATGGACTACAAAGAAGTGGCACACGCTGATTGGTGAAGCAGGCACAGATGATGTCAGAGCGGGGTGGACAAAGTAGTGGCGGACATTTTCACTTCTCGTTCTGGATGTCAAGTGACCGGTTGTGCATCTCCCCTTCTCGGTTTTGGTCTGGACGTGAACGGTTGTGCATCTCCTCTTCTGGTTCTGGATGTCATAATGAACGGTTTGCATCTCCCCTTCTCGGTTTGGGTCTAGCAGTGAACAGTTGTATGCCGGAATCTTCTCCTCGTTCCCCTGGTTCTTCTGGTGTCTGGGCATTGAGAGCGAACGTTCCCTCTTGCGCCTCTCGTTCCAAAAGCGATAGGGGACGGTTGTGCTTTGTTCTCTGCACGGGGAGGCTTCATCGCGGGCGGCCATGTTCCGAGATTTTGCTGGTGGTCGTGAAAGCGACGGAAGTGCAACGGACGGAGAGCTGCAGTTTTCCAGGCAATAACGACGAGTGGACGAGCGCTGCTTGCCGCTGCAGCGTGACGAGGCCAGGGATGAACAAGACGCACGGTGAGGCCTGCTTCACGCTAACGAGCGCATTTCACGCGCAACGACGCCAAGGCCTCAGACGATCTTTGGCGGTTCCTGGCGGGACGCACCGATCGAGTTGAGCCAAGTGCCATAAAATTACACCTTTTATTTTTACATCATTATATTTTCCTTTGTCAGTGTTTGGGTCTGGCGTGGAGGTTCCCTCAAGTTAGGAATTTAGTTTGCCGTGCGTTTCTTTGTTACCGGCATTTTCTTTAATAAACCTGTTTATTTTTGTACCTTTTAATTCTGTTTTGTTGGAGTTATTTATTACAGGGTGAAGACTGGCGTTGGGATCCAGGAAGGTAAGGCTCCAGTTTCTCCCCCCCACTTGCCCCCACGCGTATTCTCCGCTATATATATATATTTTAACTGAACGCCTCGGAGCAACAGCTTGTTCGGCTGTCCATTCCTTGAACGGTTTTAATCGCCAGGAACACGACAATGCCTACGTTCATATCCCAGGAGGTGTGGGGAGAGAGGGGGGGGAGGGAGAGGGGTAAATATCACAAGGTCAGCTTTGATCTTGTCTTATTGATGCAAAAGGTCTTATTTGGTCTCTCCCACGTCTCTGTCTCTGGCTCTTCCTCTCAATCCCCCCCTTCCTCCTCCTCCTCTCTACTCGTCCCCTCCTCCTCCTCCTCTCTACTCGTCCTCTCCTCTCTACTCGTCCTCTCCTCCTCTCTACTCGTCCTCTCCTCCTCTCTACTCGTCCTCTCCTCCTCCTCTCTACTTGTCCTCTCCTCCTCCTCTCTACTCGTCCTCTCCTCCTCTCTACTCGTCCTCTCCTCCTCTCTACTCGTCCTCTCCTCCTCTCTACTCATCCTCGCCTCCTCTCTACTCGTCCTCGCCTCCTCCTCCTCTCCTCCTCTCTACTCGTCCTCTCCTCCTCTCCTCCTCTCTACTCCTCCTCCCCTCCTCTCCTCCTCTCTACTCCTCCTCCCCTCCTCCTCTCCTCCTCTCTAGCTCTACTCGTCCTCTCCTCCTCTCTACTCGTCCTCTCCTCCTCTCCTCCTCTCTACTCGTCCTCGCCTCCTCTCTACTCGTCCTCTCCTCCTCTCTACTCGTCCTCTCCTCCTCTCCTCCTCTCGGCTCGTCCTCTCCAACTCTCGGCTCGTCCTCTCCTCCTCTCGGCTCGTCCCCTCCAACTCTCGGCTCGTCCCCTCCAACTCTCGGCTCGTCCCCTCCAACTCTCGGCTCGTCCCCTCCAACTCTCGGCTCGTCCCCTCCAACTCTCGGCTCGTCCCCTCCAACTCTCGGCTCGTCCCCTCCAACTCTCGGCTCGTCCCCTCCAACTCTCGGCTCGTCCCCTCCAACTCTCGGCTCGTCCCCTCCAACTCTCGGCTCGTCCCCTCCAACTCTCGGCTCGTCCCCTCCAACTCTCGGCTCGTCCCCTCCAACTCTCGGCTCGTCCCCTCCAACTCTCGGCTCGTCCCCTCCAACTCTCGGCTCGTCCCTTCCAACTCTCGGCTCGCCCCTCCAACTCTCGGCTCGTCCCCTCCAACTCTACTCGTCCTCTCCAACTCCACTCGTCCTCTCCAACTCCACTCGTCCCCTCCTACTCCACCCTCCCCCCGACTCTTCTCTCTCCTCCCCTCTCCTGCCTCCGCCTCCCTCCCTCCCTTCCTCCCCCAGACCCTACCTCCCCTCCCCTTCTCCTCAGCCTCCCTCCCTCACAGACCCTACCTCCCCACACTCTCATATTGTTCCCGTAAGCGAAGCGACGGCTGCTATTTGCTCGTAATAATAATACAGTAGAATCTGTCAATGGTGAAGAATCACTTTTTTAAATCCTCGGATCCCGATTGTGACCAACATCGAATCAATTCGTTCTCGTCACATAATCAACCTCTCGACCTAATTTCGTCCCAATCCGTCTGCAACGTTTTGAGATATCTTGTTCCCAGGTACAGACATAATAAAACCATAACCTCGATCCGCCAGTAAACATATCGACCTACCTTCTCGCGAATTAACTAAGGAGGAAGAGGTTATAACTTTAAGGTGTGATGTTCATGGAGGGAAACACACACACTTAATACGATTATAAAATTTAATGTTTAGGTTCTGCCGAACGCTCATTCCGGTGAAAGGTGGAAACGCACCTGCGCGGAACTCGGGTCTCTGCACGCGGCGATCACGAGGCGCGGAGAACGAGGCGGCGTGAGGAACCGTCGAACCATCTCGAACCCGATACCTCGGTTGGTTCCCGTGATCAACAACGAACCGAACGCGACCATCGCAGGAAAATTTCTTCTTCTTCCTCACGCTCTTCTTCTTCTTTTTATTTTAAATGGCGTTTTAACAGACGCAAGACTCTATATACGCCACGCGTTTAAACTCTTCGGCAGGAGACGAAAGTTCCGGCAAACTTTGTATACGTAGTATGAGCGGTTTCTTTCAGTAAGGAATTTAAAAACCGATTTGCAGAGTCGAGGGAGCTTATGTTTCAACCGCCATAGTATATCATACTGAAGCGCGGTGCTGCGCGCGCTAAGGCTTACAAAAGGAGCAAGCGGACAACGCGGTTCATACAAAAGAGTCTTTATTCAAAGCACTCAAACTGCAGCACTGACCTGCTCGGGGCTGCGTGCCCCGTGTATATCCTGAGGCCACGCCTCTCTCCCCGGCATGGCCCACCCCCACTTGGTGTGCGGGGTGATGTCACCACGTCAGTGCTTTCGTGTCCACCACACGCGCCCCCCCAGAATCCCCACGCACCTGAAGGGTCAGTTTGCGGGGCAAACGGATGACCCGGCCGAAGCGCCCCCTGGCGACTGGCGGTGTCCGGGCAGCAGGGATGCCATCTGGGATGCCTCCGGCTGCCCCTGGGATGGGTGCAGGACCGGGGGGCGGCGGGGCTGGGTGGTGCCGGGGGTCCGCCCGCAGGGGGGCGGCCCCGACACGGGGGCCGGGCCACTGGCGGTGGATGGTCCACGTCGAGGTGGGCCGGCTTGAGGCGGTCCACAGAAACGCGGTCAGGAGTACCGCCGATGTCCAGGGTGAAGTGCTTCACCCCGGTCTCCAGCACGTGGAAAGGCCCGTTGTACGGGGTCCGCAGTGGTGTCCGGTGGGCATCGTGGCGGACGAAGACGTACTCCGCCGTGCGAAGCTCCAGGGCGACGTGCGTCGGTGGGTGCCCGTGGCGTGCCGTTGGCACCAGTGCGAACCTCTGGGCGGTCTCCTGCAGCGCGGAGCGCTCCTGCGCCGTGGGGTCGGGGAGGAACTCGCCCGGCACCCGCAGCGGTTGTCCGAAGACCAACTCAGCCGCGGATGTGCGCAGGTCGTCCTTGGGTGCCGTCCGGAGGCCCAGCAGGACCCAGGTAAGCCTGTCGACCCAGCCGCCGTCGCGGAGGGTGGCCCGGAGCGCGGCCTTCAACGAGCGGTGGAAGCGCTCGCACAGGCCGTTGGCCTGGGGGTGGTAGGCCGTGGTTCGGTGCAGCTGGACCCCGAGCCCCAGCGCGACCGCCCCCCAAGAGCTCCGAGGTGAACGGGGGGCCGCGGTCGGACGAGATGTCCGAGGGGGCGCCGAACCGGGCGACCCAGGTGGCGATGAACGCCTGCGCGACGTCCGCCGCCGTCGTCGCCGCCAAAGGAACGGCCTCCGGCCACCGGGTGGTGCGGTCCACCATTGTGAGGACATGGGTGAAACCCCACGAGGGGGGCAGAGGTCCCACCAGGTCCACGTGAATGTGGTCGAACATACGTTCTGGCACCGTAAACGGGGCCAAAGGGGCCTGGGTGTGCCGGTGCACCTTGGCGCGCTGGCACGCGAGGCACGTCCTGGTCCAGCCGCGGACGGCCTTCTGGAGGCCATGCCAGACGAATTTGTCGGCGATCAACATCTGGGAGGCCCTCGTGCCCGGGTGGGACAGGCCGTGGATGGCGTCAAACACCTGGCGCTGCCAGCCTGCGGGCACGATGGGGCGAGGCCGCCCGAGGGAGACGTCGCACAAGAGGGCCGCGCCCGCGCCGTCGAACGGCACCTTGGTGACGCGGAGGCCCCGTGACGGCGGTCCGCAAGGCCTTGACGTCGGGGTCAGCGGCCTGGTCCGCTGCCATCCGGGCATAGTCAATGCCGAGGTGGACTGCGTGGGCGACGGCCCGGGAAAGGCAATCCGCCACCGCGTTGTCCTTCCCCGCGACGTGCCGGATGTCCGTCGTGTACTCGGACACGGCCGAGAGGTGATGCTGCTGCCGGGCCGACCACGGCTCGGTGACCTTGCCCATCGCGAAGACCAGCGGCTTGTGGTCGACGAAGGCCGTGAACGAACGGCCCTCGAGCAGATGGCGGAAGTGCCTGATGGCCAAGTGAAGCCCGAGCAACTCACGGTCGAAGGTACTGTAACGGCGTTCGGGCGGGCGAAGCTGCCGGCTAAAGAACGCCAGCGGTTGCCAAGCTCCAGGCACCCATTGCTCGTGCATCGCGCCCACAGCGTAGTCCGAGGCGTCGGTGGTGAGGGCGATCGGTGCATCGGGCGCCGGGTGTGCGAGCATGGTGGCGTTAGCCAAGGCGAGCTTCGCGCCCGTGAACGCCGCGTCCATCTGCTCGGTCCAGGTAACGTCACCTTTGCCCGGCTTACCTCGGAGAGCTTCGTGCAGGGGGCGCAGGAGCTGGGCGATACGGGGCAGGAACCGATGGTAAAAGTTCACCATGCCCAGGAACTCCTGCAGCCCCCTGATCGTGCGGGGGCGCAGAAACCCCTTCACCGCCTCCACCTTGGCCGGCAGGGGGACGGCTCCGTGCCTGGTGACGCGGTGCCCCAAAAAATCGATTTCGGCGACGCCGAACCGGCACTTTGCCGGGTTCACAATCAGGCCATGCTGGCCCAGGCGTTCGAAGAGCGTGCAGAGGTGGTGTAGGTGGTCTTCGCGGGACGCGCTGGCGACGAGGATATCGTCCAGGTAGACGTATACAAAATCCAAGTCGCGCAGGACGCTGTCCATCAGCCACTGGAACGCCCGAGCCGCATTCTTCAAACCGAAGGGCATCCGCAGGAATTCAAAGAGTCCGAATGGCGTGATGACCTCCGTCTTCGGGATGTCATCCGGCCTGACGGGGACCTGATGGTAGCCGCGTATGAGGTCCACCTTCGACAAGAAGGACATGCCCGCCAAACGGGCGGAAAAGTCCTGAATGTGGGGGACGAGGTAGCGGTCGGGGGTGGTGGCGTCATTGAGACGGCGATAGTCCCCGCACGGGCGGCATCCCCCGCAGGGCTTCGGCAAGATGTGCAGCGGCGATGCCCAAGCACTCTCCGAGCGCCGAACGATGCCGAGTCGCTCCAGGGTAGCGAACTCCGCTTTTGCTACCGCTAGCTTCGTCGGCTCGAGGTGGCGTGCCCGGGCATAGACCGGTGGCCCGACGGTGGGGATGTGATGGGCCACCCCGTGCTTGACGGTCCCCGCCGAGAAGGTGGGCCGCGTGAGGGCCGGGAAGCTGGCGAAGAGGCAGGTGAATTCGTCCGCTGCCGGAAGCGTACAGATCAACGTGGCCGGAACCGAACCGTTCGGCAAGCCGCTTGGCAAGCCGCTCGGTGAGCCGCTCAGTGAGCTGCTCGACGAGCTGGGCAGCGCACAAGCGAGCGAGCTGAACGTCTCGGCCTGGACAAGACGTCTGTCCTTTACGTCGACCAGGAGCCCATTTGCGCACAGGAAGTCCGCGCCAAGCAATGCCATGGGCACGTCGGCGGTGACGAACGACCATCGGAAAACCTGCCCTCCGAACCGCAGAGAGAGGCAGCGTTTTCCGTACGTACGGATGGGCGTCCCGTTCGCGGCAAACAGCGCGGGGCCCCCGCCCACGGTGTGCTTGTCCGATGTATCGGCAGGAACGACACTCACCTGCGCTCCCGTGTCGCACAGGTAACGGTGCCCGCATAAGGTGTCCGTTATGAACAGTAGGCTGTTCGAACGGCCGGCGCTCATTGTCACTATCGAGCGCCGGCCCAGGCGTTTCCCGACCTGTCGAAGGAGCACGGCGGCTGACACTGTCGAGCCTCGTGGCCGAACCTGGCGTGGAACCGGCACCAGGTGGTGGAGCTGGAGGAGCGTGGCTGGCTCCGCCAGGCTGGTGGAGCCGGCGGTTTTCCCCGCGGTGGCGGTTCTCTCCGCGGTGATGGGCGGGGCGTGGCGGCGGCCACAAGGTGTGCATCGGCATCAGCCTCGGGATCCACGAGGTGTGCAGCAGCATCAGCCTCGAGATCCGCGACGGCTGCACCGACTCTCGCCCGCGTGTCTGAAGCCGCGAAGTACCTGTCTGCCTTGGCGGCCAGTGCTCGGGGTTCCGTTATCACGGTCCCGGCCAACGCGAGGCGTACCTGTGCTGGTAGTTGGCGATGGAAAAGCGCCCGGAATAGAGAACCAGGGGCTTCGTCGCCCAACAGCGACAGCATATGGTCCATTCGGACCGACGGGCGCGTGTCGCCGAGCTCGGGGAGATCCAGAGGTGGTCGGCCCGTACGTCCTCCGTGGGGCCGAACGTGGCTAGGAGTAGCCACTTGAGCGCCTCGTACTTGTGGCTGTCCGGTGGGTGGCGAAGGACGGACACAACTCGAGCGGCCGTGCCGGGCCCGAGGGAGGCGACGACGTGGCAGTAGCGCGTTTCGTCGCTGGTGATGCGCCGAAGCTGAAACTGGGCTTCAGCTTGGACGAACCAAACTTCGGCCTGGGCCTCCCAAAATTCGGGAAGTTTGACCGACACCGCGTTGTTTGCCATTGCAATGGTGTCGTGTTCGGAAGGATCACTACGGCAGATCCAACGTCGAGGTCACCAAATGAAGCGCGGTGCTGCGCGCGCTAAGGCTTACGAAAGGAGCAAACGGACAACGCGGTTCATACAAAAGAGTCTTTATTCAAAGCACTCAAACTGCAGCACTGAGCTGCTCGGGGCTGCGCGCCCCGTGTATATCCTGAGGCCACGCCTCTCTCCCCGGCGTGGCCCACCCCCACTTGGTGTGCGGGGTGATGTCACCACATCAGTGCTTTCGTGTCCGCCACAATACACTATCCCTCAATCCCGCTCGACCAAACCAACCGATCCCGTCTCTCTTACACAGTGGAAAACACAAGCTCGGGATGTGTTCCGTTAGCAAACGGCTTGCTTACTGCTCGCCGATATTTAAAATATTGTTGCGGTTTTGAGAACCCACACTTGTAAATATGACATTAAAGGGTTAAAGGTTGCACCCCATAGTTAGGCCACAAGCAACACGTAGGCCACCATAGGACTTCAGTTATTTCATTAGCATGTGTTTAGATAAGGCCGTGTTTCCAATAGTTGAATATGCGTTGTGTCAATCAAATAAGGAGTTGAAGCACGGTGCTCCGCACGCTACTTGCTTACCAAGGAGGAAGCGGACAACACGGTAAGTTAAAAGAGTTTATTGAAAGAGCCCTACTGTAGCACTGGAGTGCTCCGGGCTGCGCGCCCGGTGTATATCCCGAGGTCACGCCTACCCCTCGGGCGTGGCCGCCGCCCACTTGGTGCGCGGAATGATGCCATCACGCCAGTGAGCTTTTGTGTCCACCACACGCGCCCCCCCAGAATTCCCGCGCACCTGGAGGGTCAGTTTGCGGGGCAAACGGATGACCCGGCCAAAGCGCCCTCTGGCGACTGGCGGCGACCGGGGTGCAGGGATGCCCGCTGGAATGCCTCCGGCTGCACCCGGGATGGGTGCAGGACCGGGGGGCGGCATGCCGGCGGGGCTGGGCGGTGCCGGGGGTCCGCCCGCAGGGGGGCGGCCCCGACGCGGGGGCCGAGCCACCAGCGGTGGGTGGTCCACGTCGAGGTGGGCCGGCTTGAGGCAGTCAGGAGTACTGCCGATGTCCAAGGTGAAATGTTTCACCCCGGTCTCCAGCACGCGGAAAGGCCCATCGTACGGGGGCCGCAGCGGTGTCCGGTGGGCGTCGTGCCGGACGAAGACGTACTGCGCGGTGCGAAGCTCCGGGGCGACGTGCGTAGGTGGGTGCCCGTGGAGCGCCGTCGGCACCGGGGCGAACCTCTGGGCGGTCTCCTGCAGTGCGGAGCGTTCCTGCGCCGCGGACCATGGTGCCGTGGGGTCGGGGAGGAACTCGCCCGGCACCCGCAGCGGTTGTCTGAAGACCAACTCCGCCGCGGATGTGTGCAGGTCGTCCTTGGGCGCCGTCCGGAGGCCCAGCAGGACCCAAGGAAGCCTGTCGACCCAGCCGCCGTCGCGGAGGGTGGCCCAGAGCGCAGCCTTCAACGAGCTGTGGAAGCGCTCGCACAGGCCGTTGGCCTGGGGGTGGTAGGCCGTGGTTCGGTGCAGCTGGACCCCAAGCCCCCGCGCGACCGCCCCCCAGAGCTCCGAGGTGAACTGGGGGCCGCGGTCGGACGAGATGTCCGAGGGGACGCCGAACCGGGCGACCCAGGTGGCGATGAACGCCTACGCCACGTCCGCCGCCGTCGTCGCCGCCAAAGGCACGGCCTCCGGCCACCGGGTGGTGCGGTCCACCATTGTGAGGACATGGGTGAAACCCCGCGAGGGGGGCAGAGGTCCCACCAGGTCTACGTGAACGTGGTCGAACCTACGTTCCGGCACCGTAAACGGGGCCAATGGGGCCTGGGTGTGTCGGTGCACCTTCGCGCGCTGGCACGCGAGGCACGTCCTGGTCCAGCCGCGGACGGCCTTCCGGAGGCCATGCCAGACAAACTTGTCGGCGACCAACCTCTGGGAGGCCCTCGTGCCTGGGTGGGACAGGCCGTGGATGGCGTCAAAAACCTGGCGCTGCCAGCCGTGGGCACGATGGGGCGAGGGCGCCCGAGGGAGACGTCGCACCAGAGGGCCGTGCCCGCGCCGTCGAACGGCACCTCGGTGACGCGGAGGCCCGTGACGGCGGTCCGCAAGACCTGGACGTCGGGGTCAGCGGCCTGGTCCGCCGCCATCCGGGCATAGTCGATGCCGAGGTGGACTGCGTGGGCGACGGACCGGGAAAGGCAATCCGCCACCAGGTTGTCCTTCCCCGCGACGTGCCGGATGTCCGTCGTATATTCGGACACGGCCGAAAGGTGACGCTGCTGCCGGGCCGACCACGGCTCGGTGACCTTGCCCATCGCAAAGACCAGTGGCTTGTGGACGACGAAGGCTGTGAATGCACGGCCCTCGAGCAGATGGCGGAAGTGCCTCACCGCCAGGTGGAGCCTGAGCAACTCGCGGTCATATGTACTATAACGGCGTTTGGGTGGGCAAAGCTGCCGGCTGAAGAACGCCAGCGGTTGCCAAGCACCACGCACCCATTGCTCGTGCACCGCGCCCACCGCGTTGTCCGAGGCGTCGGTGGTGAGGGCGATCGGTGCATCGGGCGCCGGGTGCGCGAGCATGGTGGCGTTAGCCAAGGCGAGCTTCGCGTCCACGAACGCCGCGTCCATCTGCTCGGTCCAGGTAACGTCACCTTTGCCCGGCTTCCCTCGGAGGGCCTCGTGCAGGGGGCGCAGGAGCTGGGCGATGCGGGGCAGGAACCGATGGTAAAAGTTCACCATGCCCAGGAACTCCTGGAGCCCCTTGATCGTGCGGGGCCGCGGAAACCCGTTCACCGCCTCCACCTTGGCCGGTAGGGGGACGGCCCCATGCCTGGTGACGCGGTGCCCCAAAAAGTCGATGTCGGCGATGCCAAACCGGCACTTGGCGGGATTCACGATGAGGCCATGCTGGCCCAGGCGTTCGAAGAGCGTGCGGAGATGGTGGAGGTGCTCTTCGCGGGACGCACTGGCGATGAGGATGTCGTCCAGGTAGACGTACACGAAATCCAAGTCACGCAAGACGCTGTCCATTAGTCGCTGGAACGCCTGAGCCGCATTCTTCAACCCGAAGGGCATCCGAAGAAATTCGAAAAGTCCGAATGGCGTGATGACGGCCGTCTTCGGGATGTCCTCCGGCCTGACGGGGACCTGATGGTAGCCGCGTATGAGGTCCACCTTTGAAAAGAAGGACATGCCCGCAAACCAGGCGAAGAAGTCCTGAATATGGGGGACGGGGTAGCGGTCGGGGGTGGTGGCGTCGTTGAGACGGCGATAGTCCCCGCACGGTCGCCATCCCCCATATTCTGCTGAGAATTCTGAGAGAGAGAACTCTGCTTTAGCTACCGCGAGCTTCGTCGGCTCGAGGCGGCGTGCCCGGGCGTAGACCGGTGGCGGGGATGTGATGTTCCACCCCGTGCTTGACGGCCCCCGCCAAGACGGTGGGCTGCATGAGGGCCGGGAAGCTGGCGAGCGAACTCGTCCGCCGCCGGAAGCGTACAGATCGACCTCGCCGGGAACGAATGAGAGAGAGAGAGAGAGAGAGAGAGAGAGAGAGAGAGAGAGAGAGAGAGAGAGAGAGAAATGAGAATTGAATTTGAACACCGTTTATTTCCACAAAATGCACAAGGATGTCAACCTATACCGCAAGGGTATTTACAAGCAGGGGCAGAGAAAAAAAAGGTACAACAACACCAAAGCATCACACTCTTGATGCAATTCTTAAAACATCATGACGAGTTTCGAGTCCTGAACCACACACAAGGCCTCGTGAGTGCACCATTTCCATTCAAAAAGTTCAACATTCTCGTTACTCATATGGTGATCAAATTCCAGCCTTAATCTTGCTGACACCAGCCCTTTAAATATTGGAATGACGTCATCACCATAACATTTATCAATATTAATTTTCCTTGACTTATAAATTGCATATTTTGCAATGGCAATCAGGAAATTCATCAAGGCACCAGCATTTTTACAAGAGGAGGTAAAGGGTACACCAAAAATAAACATATGCAAGGTAAAAGTGAAAGATAATTTATAAGAAAGGTGTGCAATCACAGAAAATAGAGGTGCTAACCTCCTGCACTGGACATATGCATGAAAAAGATCCTCCTCCTGTTCGCAGAAGGGACAATTTACAGGCACCGAGACATTAAGATGGTGGATAAAAGTGTTTGAGGGGAGAGCCCAATGTGTTAGCCTCCATTGGATATCTGCTAAGAACCCATAGATGGGTGGAACAAACATATTATGCCACAGTGGAGTAGAGGGAAACCCCGGCCCTAACCGTTCTGACCACAAGGCCACACGCATCGCTCCAGACAGGGATGAGACTTCTTTCCCCCTCACGAGTTTAAGAACATCAGCCTTAGTTACTAAGTGAAAGGGAGAGGGAAACCCATCATCATTGGACTGGACAGAGGGCAGCACCTTGATTTCGGGGAAAGATAGTCGAAGATCTTCGACAATTCCGGCACCTTCCCAGCCAATGTTTAGCTGCCTGAATTTTTTTACGACTACATGTTTGATTTGTTGAACAACTCGAACAGACGCTACACAAACACCTGTCGCTACCACCCCAGCAGACCTCCACTTGGTTCCAGATGCATCCCTTAGATCACTCACTTTGCTTACGCCTCCTTTAATGAATTTTTGAATTAAAGCATGGCTACGAGGAATACATGGGAAAAACCTGTTATAGAACAGAGGTTCTTGGAGGAAATTACGACAATTATATGCCTCAAGACAACGTTTAACCTCAAGGCCTTTCCATGCATCCAGCAAACTCCGATAAAAAGCGGTAAGTGAAGCACTGCTGACACAATCAAGGTCCACCAAGAGAAGGTGCCGATCATAGTTCATTCCACCAGCCTGTTGTAATAGAAAATGTGCAAATGGGCGCCAGGGCAGCTCCTCCGCATACAGTAGTCTCTGCACAGACTGCAGGCGAAAAGCCATAAGCCGCCCAGAGACATCAATGACTCCTTGGCCCCCCTCCTTTCGAGGGTGGTACAGTATACTGGGCCGCAGCCAGTGGTAGCCGCTCCAAAAAAAGTCTATCAACTTCCTCTGGATGGCAGGGATCAGCTCCTTGGGTGGCTGCAGGGTAATGACTTTATGCCACAATCTCGCTGCAATCAGGTTATTGATAACAAGAGCGCGGCCTCTGTATGAAAGAGACCGCAGTAGTCCTTTCCATGATTTTAAACGGTATGCGATTTGTTCCACACCTCCTTCCCAATTCCTCATTTCCATTTCATGGTTTCCCAGATAAACTACAAGATATTTGACCCCGTCTGTTTTCCATACCAGATTTTGTGGGAGTGATGGTGGTGATATGACTGAGGGGTTACCTGAACTACACCACAAGGATACACTTTTACTCCAGTTTACTTCACCAGAAGAGGCTGCAGAGAAGTCTTTTAAGCACTGCTGTACTGCAGCTACACTGCCCGGGCCTTTAAGTAAAACACAAACATCATCAGCATAAGCTGTTACGACAAAATTAAACCCCTCTACCCCCATATCCTGAGGCAATCGTTTCCTGAAAGATGCCAAAAGTGGTTCAAGGGCAATTGTGTACAACAGTCCCGAGAGAGGACAGCCTTGGCGGATACCCCATCGAAAGGGAAAGGGGGAGCATAAGTTATTATTTTCTTTCAACATACAGAAAGTGTTTGTATATAACAGTTTAACATATGCTGTGAAGGTTTCACCAAAACCCATCCCCTTAAGAACCGAAAACAAGTATGCATGATCAACACGATCAAAAGCTTTTGTTTGATCCAGAAACAATAACCCAAAACTGGCAGGCACATACTTTTTACAGGAAATAATATCTCTTACCAGAAACAGATTATCATGCATGGACCGTCCAGGAACACAGTAGGTTTGATCCGGCTGTATGACAGAGCTGATCACCTCTTTCAGCCGATTCGCTAATACTTTAGACAAGATTTTGTAGTCAGTACACAGTAAGGAAACAGGTCGCCAGTTCTCAATGAGTTGAATGTTCCCAGGCTTCGGCAAAAGGCATACGACCGCCCTTCTACAGGACAGAGGAAGTTCTCCAGCACGAAGGCTTTCGTCAAGGACTTCAAGCAGATCGGGTCCCACAAGATTCCAAAATGTCTTATAAAACTCTCCAGGCAGCCCGTCAATCCCCGAGGCTTTACCATCTTTCAAGCCTCGCATGGCTGCTTCAAGTTCATCAGGTGAAATTGACGATTCCAGTGTGTGCTGCTTGTCCTCCTCGACTTCTGGGAGCCCAGCAATCAGCTCCTGTATCGCCTCACTGTTGATACTCTGGGCAGAATACAGGTCAGAGTAAAATGCTTTCAAGGCCGCTTTAATCTCCAGTTGGGAGGTAACCGTTGACCCATTAGCAGTACAGAGTTTATGAATTTGCTGCGAGTTTTTCACCGAATTCTCCAAGCTAAAGAAGTCCTTATTTGGCATATCCAAAGTCAAGTAACTCATCCTCATACGCACCAAGGTACCCATTGCCCGCTGCCTCACCATTTCAGTCAGTAATGACCTTTTTGTCCATAATAACTGATCATATCCCAAATCTTTCCCAGCCCCATTACGATTCTGTTCCAATTCTGCAATTTCGGCCTTTAATGAGTCAATTGAGAGACTTTGCATTTTAGTAGTAAACAGACTATACTGTTGACAAAACGTTTTAACTTGACACTTTGCAAGGTCCCACCATATGCGAAGGTTGGCATGCTCAAGCTTAGAGGACCGGATTTTCCCCCACACGGTTCGGAAGGAATCTTTAAATTTCTTATCACTTAACAACCGAGTAGAGTGACCAGTACGCACTACCTCCTGATGTCAGGGGTAATTTAAAGGACATTGCCACTAAATTATGATCTGAAAACCCTGTTGGGAGTATTTGGGTAGTGGACACCACATTCAGCATTGGCTTATTGATATAGATCCTGTCCAGCCTTGCCCTTGATATGACGCCATCATGACATCTGCACCATGTGTAGGCCCGTGAAGTTGGATGCTGCAACCTCCACACATCCTCAAAACAATAGTTCTTGATGAGGCTCGCTAACACCTTTGCAGAAGCGCCGTGGGGTTCATGTCCATTCCTGTCAACTGAAGGATCAATTGTACAGTTAAAGTCCCCTGCGATACAGGTGAGAGCAGCTGGATCCAGTCCCTCTACAAAGTCCCACAATCTGGGAAAGAATGCTCTTCTTTCTATAGGTTCACTTGGTGCATACACATTTACGATAATAAGCTTTTGTGTATTGCAGTAGAACTCCACCGCTATCAAATGTGCCTTATAGACCTCCCTATAAATAACACTCTGAGTGGGAAGCCTGGGACTTAAGGCGATGGCAACACCAGCCTTGGGTGTGGAAACCCCACTCAGCCACCATTGCTCTTTAAAAAGTTTACACCATTCAGCTGCCAAATTGTTTGTGGCATGGGTCTCTTGCAATAGAATGACATCTGCTTTTACCCTCTCCATTGCCTGGATTGCTTGAATTTTTCGTAAGGGGGCACATCCCCCATTGATGTTCAGGGAGGCAATATGTATTTCTCGCATTGTCATTCTAAGGTGGTAGCTCACCGTCCGCCTGCAATTCCTTATTCGCCTTTGTTACTGCTTTACGAAGACGTTCAAATTGAGGCTCCGAGAGCATGGGGTCATTTTTCTGTAAAAGAGGTTTCGAGACCTTAATGAAAGCTTGAACATCAGGGAAATGATCTCTAATTACAACATGACGTTGTCTAAATGTTTCATTTAAGAAATCAATGACCTTCCCTTTTGTCACCTCTGCTTGCCTCACCTGCTCCTTCTGAGACTCACTCAGGGCAGCAAGACTGCATCCTTCCTCATCAGCCTCGACCCCACTCTCACCTAGTAGTGTGTCAGGTACTGGCACCTCATCTGTGTCATTGTCACCATGGTATTTTTGTTGCGTCTGCATGGCACCAACTACCCCATCGTTGTTGTCTGCCACAGAGTTATCCATCTCTTTCTCATCATCTTCCGTTGAGATGAGGGTCCTTAACTGCTCGTTGCATGGTGCAGGGTGTCCACCATCACACACGGTGACACGCTCGGTAATGCTTCGATTCTCTTCATCCTGTGGAATGGGCAGATTCGCATCTCTACCTATTGCATTACCATTTTGCTCATGGTCATCAGGTTGGTCTGTATTACCATCTGCCTGCACGAGAACCATTTTGTTTCCTTTTCCTCCATTCTCATCGCTCGCAAGAGAGCGTTTCAAGTTTCTCCTCGACTCGGTCTCCATCAGCTTCACCTCCTCGAAGTCCCTTTGTTCTTGAGGTTGCAGCCTCTCCTCCACATATGGTTGCTCCACTACCGTATGGGCTTCTCCACCAGCACCACTGTCACCCGCACCCTCGTATTCCGGTGTTGACCTTTTTTCGACACCTGGCTCATCTACAGGGTCGTTCAAGTCATTTACAGGGGGGGGGGGGGGGGGGAGGGCTGCCCCAGCTGCTGTGGCATAACTCTTCCTCACATCAGGACAATACTGCCGAGTGTGTCCATATGCCCCACATGTATAGCAAATCAAGGTCTCAGTAGCTGCAAAGATCCGGTAATCATGATCTTAAAGCGCGGCGTTACGCGCGCTGCTTGCGAGCAAGGAGGAAGCGGACAAGCGGTAACTTATAAGCGTCTTTATTTCAGGAGCTCACTGTAACACTGGCGCGCTCCGGGCTGCGCGCCCGGTGTATATCATGAGGCCACGCCTACCCCTCGGGCGTGGCCACCGCCCACTTGGTGCGCGGAATGATGTCACCACGCCAGTGGGCTTTTGTGTCCGCCACACGCGCCCCCCCAGAATTCCCGCGCACCTGGAGGGCCAGTTTGCGGGGCAGACGAATGACCCGGCCAAAGCGCCCCCTGGCGATCGGCGGCGTCCGGGGTGCAGGGATGCCAGGTGGGATGCCCCTGGCTGCCCCTGGGATGGGTGCAGGACCGGGGGGCGGCGTGGCGGCGGGGCTGGATGGTGCCGGGGGTCCGCCCGCAGGGGGGCGGCCCCGACGTGGGGGTCGGGCCACTGGCGGTGGATGGTCCACGTCGAGGTGGGCCGGCTTGAGGCGGTCTACCGAAACGCGGTCAGGAGTACCGCCGATGTCCAGGGTGAAGTGCTTCGCCCCGGTCTCCAGCACGCGGAAAGGCCCGTCATACGGGGGCCGCAGTGGTGTCTGGTGGGCATCGTGGCGGACGAAGACGTACTCCGCCGTGCGAAGCTCCGGGGCGACGTGCGTCGGTGGGTGCCCGTGGCATGCCATTGGCACCGGGGCGAACCTCTGGGCGGTCTCTTGCAGAGCGGAGCGCTGCTGTGCTGCGGACCATGGTGCCGTGGAGTCGGGGAGGAACTCGCCCGGCACCCGCAGCGGTTGCCCGAAGACCAACTCCACCGCGGATGCGCGCAGGTCCTCCTTGGGCGCCGTCCGGAGGCCCAGCAGGACCCAGGGGAGCCTGTCGACCCAGCCGCCGTCGCGGAGGGTGGCCCGGAGCGCGGCCTTCAATGAGGGGTGAAATCGCTCACACAGGCCGTTAGCCTGGGGGTGGTAGGCCGTGGTTCGGTGCAGCCGGACCCTGAGCCCCTGCGCGACCACCCCCCAGAGCTCCGAGGTGAACTGGGGGCCGCGGTCGGACGAGATGTCTGAGGGGGCGCCGAACCGGGCGACCCAGGTGGCGATGAAAGCCTGCGCGACATCGCCCGCCGTTGTCGACGCCAAGGGCACGGCCTCCGGCCACCGGGTGGTGCGGTCCACCATGGTGAGGACTAGGTGAAACCCCGCGAGGGGGGCAGAGGTCCCACCAGGTCCACGTGGACGTGGTCAAACCGGCGTTCCGGCACCGTGAACGGGGCCAACGGGGCCTGGGTGTGCCGGTGCACCTTGGCGCGCTGGCACGCGAGGCACGTCCTGGCCCAGCCGCGGACGGCCTTCCGGAGGCCATGCCAGACGAACTTGTCGGCGATCAGCCTTTGGGAGGCCCTCGCGCCCGGGTGGGACAGGCCGTGGATGGCGTCAAACACCTGGCGCTGCCAGCCCGCGGGCACGATGGGGCGAGGACGCCCGAGGGAGACGTCGCACAAGAGGGCCGCGCCCGTGCCGTCAAACGGTGCCTCGGTGACGCGGAGGCCCGTGACGGCGGTCCGCAAGGCCTGGACGTCGGGGTCAGCGGCCTGGTCCGCTGCCATCCGGGCATAGTCGATGCCGAGGTGGACTGCGTGGGCGACGGCCCGGGAAAGGCAATCCGCCACCGGGTTGTCCTTCCCCGCGACGTGCTGGATGTCCATCGTGTACTCGGACACGGCCGAGAGGTGACGCTGCTGCCGGGCCGACCACGGCTCGGTGACCTTGCCCATCGCGAAGATCAGCGGCTTGTGGTCGACGAAGGCAGTGAACGCACGGCCCTCGAGCAGATGGCGGAAGTGCCTGACCGCCAAGTGAAGCCCGAGCAACTCGCGGTCGAAGGTACTGTAACGGCGTTCGGGTGGGCGAAGCTGCCAGCTAAAGAACGCCAGCGGTTGCCAAGCTCCACGCACCCATTGCTCGTGCACCGCGCCCACCGCGTAGTCCGAGGCATCGGTGGTGAGGGCGATCGGTGCATCGGGTGCCAGGTGCGCGAGCATGGTGTCGTTAGCCAAGGCGAGCTTCGCGCCCGTGAACGCCGTGTCCATCTGCTCGGTCCAGGTAACGTCGCCTTTGCCCGGCTTACCTCGGAGAGCTTCGTGCACGGGGCGCAGGAGCTGGGCGATACGGGGCAGGAACCGATGGTAAAAGTTCACCATGCTCAGGAACTCCTGCAGCCCTCTGATCGTGCGGGGGCGCGGAAACCCCTTCACCGCCTCCACCTTGGCCGGCAGGGGGACGGCTCCGTGCCTGGTGACACGGTGCCCCAGAAAATCGATTATGGCGGCGCCGAACCGGCACTTTGCGGGGTTCACAATCAGGCCATGCTGGCCCAGGCGTTCGAAGAGCGTGCGGAGGTGGCGTAGGTGCTCTTCGCGGGACGCGCTGGCGACGAGGATATCGTCCAGGTAGACGTAGACAAAATCCAAGTCGCGCAGGACGCTGTCCATCAGTCGCTGGAACGCCTGAGCCGCATTCTTCAGACCGAAGGGCATGCGCAGGAACTCGAAGAGTCCGAATGGCGTGATGACCGCCGTCTTCGGGACGTCCTCCGGCCTGACGGGGACCTGATGGTAGCCGCGTATGAGGTCCACCTTCGAGAAGAAGGACCTGCCCGCCAAACGGGCGGATAAGTCCTGAATGTGGGGGACGGGGTAGCGGTCGGGAGTCGTGGCGTCATTGAGACGGCGATAGTCCCCGCACGGTCGCCATCCCCCACCGGGCTTCGGCACGATGTGCAGCGGCGACGCCCAAGCGCTCTCTGAGCGCCGAACGATGCCGAGTCGCTCCAGGGTAGCGAACGCCGCTTTTGCCACCGCCAGCTTCGTCGGCTCGAGGCGGCATGCCCGGGCGTAGACCGGTGGCCCGACGGTGGGGATGTGATGGGCCACCCCATGCTTGACGGCCCCCGCCGAGAAGGTGGGCCGCGTGAGGGCCGAGAAGCCGGCGAGTAGGCGGGTGAATGCGTCCGCTGCCGGAAGCGTACAGACCAACGTGGCCGGAACCGAACCGTTCGGCAAGCCGCTTGGCAAGCCGCTCGTTGAGCTGGGCAACGCACAAGCGAGCGAGCTGAACGTCTCGGCCTGGACAAGACGTCTGCGCTTGACGTCGACCAGGAGCCCATTAGCGCACAGGAAGTCCGCGCCAAGCAGTGCCATGGGCACGTCGGCGGTGACGAACGTCCATCGGAAAACCTGCCCTCTGAACCGCAGAGAGAGGCAGCGTTTTCCGTACGTACGGATGGGCGTCCCGTTCGCGGCAAGCAGCGCGGGGCCCCCACCCGCGGCGTGCTTGTCTGACGTGCCGGCGGGAACGACACTCACCTGCGCTCCCGTGTCGCACAGGTAACGGCGCCCGGAGAAGGTGTCCGTTATGAACAGCAGGCTGCTCGAACAGCCGGCGCTCATCGCCACTATTGAGCTCCGGCCCGGGCGTTTTCCGACCTGTTGAAGGAGCATGGCGGATGACACTGCCGAGCTTCGTGGCCGAACTTGGCGTGGAACCAGCACCAGGTGGTGGAGCTGGAGGAGCGCGGCTGGCTCCGCCAGGCCGGTGGAGTTGGCGGGTTTCCCCGCGGTGGCGGTTTTCGCCGCGGCGGTGGGCGGGGCGTGGCGGCGGTCACGAGGTGCGTATCAGCATGCTGCGTATGCTGTATAAGCTGATGCTGTGGAACAGCAGCATCAGCAGCATCAGCAGCATCAGCCTCGAGGGCCGTGACGGCCACGCCGACTCTCGCCCGCGTGTCCGAAGCGGCGAAGTACCTGTCCGCCTCGGCTGCCAATGCTCGGGGTTCCGTTAGCCCGGTCCCGGCCAATGCGAGGCGAACCTGCGCTGGAAGTTGGCGACGGAAAAGCGCCCGGAATAGAGAACCGGGGGCTTCGTCGCCCAACAGTGACAGCATATGGTCCATTCGGACCGACGGGCGCGTGTCACCGAGCTCGGGGAGATCCAGGAGGCGGTCGGCCCGTGCGTCGTCCGTGAGGCCGAACGTGGCTAGGAGTAGCCGCTTGAGTGCCTCGTACTTGTGGCCGTCCGGTGGGTGGCGAAGGACGGACACAACTCGAGCGGCCGTGCCGGGCCCGAGGGAGGCGACGACGTGGCAATAGCGCGTGTCATCGCCGGTGAGGCGCCGAAGCTGAAATTGGGCTTCGGCCTGGATGAACCAGACTTCGGCCTGAGCCTCCCAAAATTCGGGAAGTTTGATGAGGTTGGCCATGGCAATGGCGTCGCGTGTGGAAGGATCGCTCCGGCAGATCCAACGTCGAGGGGGTCACCAGTAAAGCGCGGCGTTACGCGCGCTGCTTGCGAGCAAGGAGGAAGCGGACAAGCGGTAACTTATAAGCGTCTTTATTTCAGGAGCTCACTGTAACACTGGCGCGCTCCGGGCTGCGCGCCCGGTGTATATCATGAGGCCACGCCTACCCCTCGGGCGTGGCCACCGCCCACTTGGTGCGCGGAATGATGTCACCACGCCAGTGGGCTTTTGTGTCCGCCACAATCTCCTATTTTAAAATTTATAGATATGTTCAGCTGTTTTGCCTCATCCTTTAGTACGACGAAACAAAAACGTCTAAACGACTCTACATGCTTCAGCCTTCCGTTCCTGGTTCGCAGGGGGACCGTGATAATTCGTGAGACGACAGTCCCATGCTCCCCTAATTTACGTAGGATTTCTTCATTCCTCAGAAAGGGCGGAACTTTACTTAAAATAACTTTATCCGCCGGCGTGTCCATGGACGATACCGGGACAAATTGGTCGTTCCCCAACGTTAACCCGTTTTGCACCACGATGTCTGCAAGGCTAACTTGTGACACGAAAACCACCACTTTGTGGTTCATTCGAGACGCAGCACGAATGTTATTTACCCCGATCAAATCCCCGATTGCAAGTAGAACATCGTCCATTTGCACGTCTTCCGGCGGAACAAGGCACAGCCCGTGCTTACGCGATAACACCTCATCACTAACACGATCAGCAGTCCTTTGACTATTCCTATTAGCCATTTATCGGCAATAAACTAAACAAACTAAACAAACTAAACAGTAACAATGCGATAAACTAACCAAACAAATCAAAATTAGTTAAATAAGTAAATAAATAATCGGCACGATATATACCAAACCCACGTTATAAATTAATACAGGTGGCTAACCGTTACCGTGCTGTCTCTCTCTCCCTCTCTTGTCTCAAGAGCAGAAGGGAAACACGGAGAAAACTTCACAAACTCGTACAAGGACACAAATGGAGTGAAAGGAGGATAGGAAAGACCACCAACACAGCACCGTACTCACAGCTCAACCCCCAGCCGCCATGATTACCACACCCACGCACGACTCACAACCATCCAGAAGGGGGCGCGAGAGAGAGAGAAAGAGAGAAAGAGAGAAAGAGAGAAAGGAAAGAGGAAAGAGAGAAAGAGAGAAAGAGAAAGAGAGAGAGAGAGAGAGAGAGAGAGAGAGAGAGAGACTTTTGTATCCTTTTATTATAAAAGTATAAAACCATTCCACAAAGCAGTGTTAAACCAAGCAACGAGTTCAAAGAAACATTGTATAAGGATCATAAACACACCAAAAAAGAACAAAGGATATTAAAAAGAAATCAGCAAGTATAAAAATTTTACCAATCAAAGGTGAGGACACAAACAGAAACCACAAACAATTTTAAAGGAAATGCTCACGCAAGAGTTATGAACACATCAAGAGCAAATTAAGCGTTTGATTAAATTAAGTGAAAAATTGAGAAAGGGAAAGAGAGGGGGGGAGAGAGAGAAGGGGAGAGAGAGAGGGGGAGAGAGGGAGGGGGAGAGAGAGAGAGAGAGGGAGAGAGAGAGAGAGAGAGAGACTTTTTTCTTTTTTCTTTTTTTTTTCTTTTTCTTTTTTTTTATTGGTGATCCCAATGCGATCCAAATGGACAGACCAGGAGACAAACCTCGCACAACCAGTAGCCGGGAGCGACAGAGCATCCGTGTCCTTCCCAACCGTGTTCCTTTCTGAATGCACCATGTAACACGTCACCATGTTCACTGCTGGAGGAATGTTTGTGAACGCATTACATCATAACACTTTTCCGATATGTTTTCCTTGATGAACTTGGGGACTTGTGAGCCACTCCAGAGGTGTTGGAAAAAGGCCGATCGTAATGGGCAGGTGCTCCATCTTGGAGGTGCTCCATCTTGGAGGTACGCCATCTTGCAGGCACGCAATGTTGCAGGTTATCCATCTTGCAGGTCGTCATCCATCTTGCAGGTGCCCCATCTTGTAGGTTCTCCATCTTACAGATGCTCCATCTGTATGACGCTTTGGAGTTGCAAGCTTTCTGGGGCTACAGCGGTGATCCGTTCACTCATTTACCCCCGGGTCGAGCTGTAACCCCTCCCCCCCCCCCCCCCCCCCCCACAAATTTGGAGAGAGAGAGGGAGAGAGAGAGAGAGAGAGAGAGAGGGGGAGAGAGAGGGAGAGAGAGACATTCGACATTTGTCCCCGTTTGTTGCCAGGAAAACATTGTTCACAGTGAAAACCCAAAAAACAATTCAAGGCGATGGCTGTACAAGTTTAAAATGGGAGACAAGATAAATCATAAATTCATTGTAAGAGAACCATCAGCCAGTTGACATAAGGATGCCTTGACACACCACCGTTGTGAGAACACTGTGCAATCATTCGATTGAAACTCAAGATTTACACGTGATGTGACGAAGGCTTTAAAGAGGTGAACAGCATCATCAACAGAATTACAGGCATTTTGCATCCTGTGTTTTCTCGACAAGTATATGGCAAGTTTTGCTTCAGAAGACAAATAGTTGGCTAAAAGGCACTCATCTTTACACAGGCGGGAAGTGGTGAAACCGAAGATAAAAACACAATGCGTAAAAATTAGGCCAAGCCCCCGGACCACACGTGATAAAACTGTAAAAAGGGGTGCCAACCGAGGACAATCAACAAAAATGTGAGAAATGGTTTCTGTCGCACCGCAAAACGGACATAATTCCGTGTTATCGGAACATATGCGATGCGATAAAACATGTGATGGTAAAATGTAGTGCGCCAGCCGCCATTGTAAGTCTCCGGAGCGCTTGGCGATGGGGGCCTTGTACATAGTAAGCCAATTGATGGTGGTGGAAGGAGTGGTCCGGAACATTCTCCCCCAGTGCGCTTGCGGTTCTGCGGGTCTATCGTGAACAAGGGTTAAAACACACAAAGCATAAACACAAGATTTCTCCATCAAATGAAGAGGGGTGAAGCCCTGAAAATGAAGTAGAAGTCTAGGAAAGAGAAATTCGGATAAAGAAGGGCTAGCTTCCGCCTGTGGGGCCCATTTTAGCCCGGTTCCCTTGAAAAAATGCAGGATCACAGAAAAGATCCTTCCTATGACTCGAATGGATCGAACTCCGGTGGCTACAGCAATGTCAGCAGCTGGCTTCCACTTGTAAGGAAAAGGGGTTCTGAGATGTTTAACCTTGATGCATCCGACGTCGATAAACTTTTGCATAAAAGCACGGTTACTGCAGACCCCTTCAAATATGGGGTTTAGAAAGATGGGCTCGTTTAAAAACAGCTCAAGAGAATAGTTCCTGTTGTCACGGCGAACAGGAACCGCTTGCCATGCCTCCAGCATACTCCTATAGAATAGAGGAACTGGTGTTACATCAACTTTTGTGGTGTCTATAAGGAACAGTTCTTGGTCGTAGTTGAGTTTCCCTGCTTGCTGAAGCAGGCAGTGAGCCGACGCTTTCCACGAGACGTCGGTGTACAGCAGCCTACGAAGTGAAAGGAGGCGAAAAGCCATCACTTTGCTAGAAACAGCAATCAGTCCATGTCCTCCTTGAGCAGCAGGCAGGCTGAGCACACCAGGTCGAAGCCAGTGCTTACCTCCCCCAAAAAAGTCGATAAAAGTAGCTTGTAGCTTTTTGAGAATGAAATCTGGGGGCTGCAGTGCCATTAAAACATGCCAAAGCATTGATGCCGCAAGATTATTTATAACAAGGGTTCGGCCTCGATAAGAAAGTTGACAAAGTAAACCCCTCCATTTCAGCAACCGTCTCTCAGTTTTGATTATAAGAGACTCCCAGTTTTTTAAAATGAAGTTTCCAGGGCCAAGAAAAACACCGAGATAAAGGATTCCATCCCTTGTCCATTCAAGTTGTTCAGGCAGAGTTGGAGGAATGGCTCCATTTTGTGGACCAAGGTAAAGAGCACTGCTCTTCTTCCAATTGACCTTTGCAGAGCTTGCCAAACTAAATTCATGGACACATTGGACCAAGGCGGAGACATCTTCATCCGAATGAACGATTACGCAAAGATCGTCCGCATAAGCGATCACCTTTACTGGGTGCGCCGTTGGTTGTGGAAGGAAACCGAGAAGACGTGCACGCAAGCGAACAAGCAAAGGTTCAAGTGCGAGGGAGTACAGGAGGCCAGACAAAGGACATCCTTGGCGAATGCCTCTACTGGCCGGGAAAGGTGGACATAAAATATTGTTAACCTTGAGTAGACTAAAGATATTATTATACAGTAACTGTACGTGAGAGATAAAATTTTCTGGAAACCCAAACCCACGTAAAACCGAAAAAAGATAAAAGTGATCAATGGTGTCAAAGGCCTTTTCTTGGTCTAAAAAAAACCAAACCAACATTTCTTTGTTTAAGATCACAGATATCAATTAAATCACGCACGATAAAAATACTGTCATGTATTGTCCTTTTCGGAACACAGTAGCATTGATCGGGGTGTATGATGTCGCCAATCATGGGCCTGAGCCGGTTGGTAAGAGCCTTGGAGAAAACTTTGTAATCCGTACAAAGCAGTGAGATGGGACGCCAATTTTGCGGTTGCTGGAGGTCTCCTTTCTTTGGGACCAGGGCGAGTACCGCCCTACGACAGCTTAGCGGCAGTAAGCCTAATCGTAGGCTGTCAACCAAAACTTCGAGTAACTCTGGTCCCAGGAGGTCCCAGAAAGCTTTGTAAAATTCTGCAGGTATCCCATCCAAGCCAGAGGCCTTACCTGAAGGTAAGGTTTGTAAAGCAGCATGGAGTTCTTCCATGGTTAGCTCCTTGTTCAGTTGCAGGCACGCAGACTCCGACAAGGTGGGTAAGGAGGAAGTCAAGGATCCTGTGATCTCGTTATCGATTCCCTTAGCGCGATACAGGTCAGAGAAGTAGTTCTTGAGGGAATACCTGATGTCTTTTTGATCGTGCGTTATTCTTCCTTCCTTCGTCCTTACTGAAGTTATCTGCTGACCTCTCTTAGTTCGGACTTCCAGTGCAAAAAAGAACTTGGAGGAGGTATCCAAATGACACAGGTTCTCCATTCGGAGACGAATCAGCGCTCCTCTAGCTTGCTTTGCACATAGATCAGCAAGAAGAGCTTTTTTCTTCGCCAGCAGAGAGTTCGTTCTCTCAGTACTAGAAGCCAAGAGGTTGGATTGCAAGGATAATATTTCCTTGGCAATCAGGGATTGAAGGGCAGAGTTGTGTTGAGTACGATAAGCTCCATATTGTTGGCAAAACAATCTCATCTGTACTTTGGCATTGTCCCACCACTGCCCAAGGCGGGGGAAGGATGGTTTACGTTGGAGCAAGGCCCTCCAGAATGCATGAAATGCATCAACAAACATTTTTTCTTCCAAAAGGCTCACATTAAAGGTCCAGTAGGCAGCACCACGATTCCGAACTGGTAGGCAAGCACAAAGCGTAACCATGTGATGATCTGAGAAGCCACTCGGGACAATGTCCGCGCCACTCACGATATTCATAAAAATACTGTTAATATAGAACCGGTCCAATCTTGCGAGCGAGAGGCGACTCTTTGAGCACCGACACCACGTATATTGGCGGACAGAAAGATTGCGGATTCTCCACACGTCAACAAGGGAGAACTTGGACAAGGATCTTAACAGAGGCACTGCGCTTGCTGGGTGAGGCTCCTCTCCATTACGATCAAGGGCAGGGTCCACGGTACAGTTAAAATCTCCACCCAAACAGACAAGTCCATTAAAATCAATGTGCATGAGAGATGTTTCCAACTTAGTATAAAAGGCAAGTCTTTCTGTGCTATCACTAGGTGAGTAAATGTTCAGTACCGTGTGTTTAAAACCATTGTGTGTAAAAGTGACTGAAATTAAATACCCTTTGATTATGTCATTAAAAACTATATGAGAGCTACAGAAGGAAGGCTGTAAATAGACAGCTACCCCAGCCCTTGGGTGTTCCAGACTACTAAAAAACCATTTTCCTTTCATTATCCTTTGCCACTCCCCCATACAAGAGGAACTACATCTTGTCTCTTGTAGAAGTAGAATATCGATGCGATTTTCCTTACCAAACTGTTTAACTTCAATTTTCCTTAGGGAAGAACGTCCCCCATTAATATTCAAACTGGCGAAGGAGAAAGCCATGATATAAGGGTGTATATAAACGTGTCAAACAGCTTGGCTGGGCTACATCTGCAGCTCCTTCTTCGCTTTCAGGATACATTTCCGGAGACGATAGACCTGTGATTCGGTCACGCCAAGCTGTCCGGCTTTAACAAGCAGTCGCTTCGCAGAGACCACAAAGCCGATTAGGTCAGGGAAAAAATCTTTAATTTTTACCCGTTTCTTCCGAAAAGTGTCCTGGAGAAATTTTATGATCTCGGAGGGTGGAACACTGGTCTCACCCTCCAAATTTTGGGGAAAACCCGGGTCATTCCAGGCTTCGACACTCCCGGCAGAGGCGAGCGACGAGGTCCCGTCCGAATCACATTCCGAGTGTCGGTCCATGTCCATGACATCAATTTCATGCTCCTGATATGGAGCTGGTGGCTTCACAAGGGAAACGTCACATTCCGCACCCAAAGCAGAAGGAAGAGGAGTATGTGGGGGAGGAGGAGGAGGGGGGGGCGGGAGGATGAGGAGGGGGGGCGGGAGGAGAAAGAAGGGGGATGGGAGGAGGAAGAGGAGTGGGAGGAGGAAGGAGAGTGGGAGGAGGAGGGGGGTGGGAAGAGGAGGAGGAGTGGGAGGAGGAAGAGGGAGAGGAAGAGATGTACTATCAGGAGAAGTTTCACATTCTGCTGGGGGCAAACCCGGCACGTCATCAGCTGATGCCTTACACTCTGATTCACCTGGGCTCGAGGTTGTCTGCAACTCAGGAACGTCACACACCTCACCCCCAGCAGGAAGAGGGACAAGAGTGGACTCGGCGTTCACATACACGGTGCCTGTAACCACGGGAGTGGTCACATGCGCTTCCTGTTGCACCACACCAACTTCCTGTTCGAGTTCACCAACTCCACAAGCAGAAGCATTATCATCCTCCAGAGCAAGAACGTCGAACCGATTTTTGGTTTTAAAAACCTCAGATATTGCTGCTTCCAAACGGGACTCGTCATGTTCGTCAGCCGGTGCCATCTTTTTTGGACAGCTCGCTGCCACATCCTGACTGTTATCAGTTAAATGTTTTAATTTATGTTTCCTTTTATAAGGAACAACGGTAAACCCCTCACCATCTGCCTGGGGTTGAGCCACCCCCGCCGCCGACGGCTCAGGTAAATTACTCGTGTTTGAGGCATCACGAGGGTCCCCGACTCTAGATGGACCACTTTTTGTGTTAATGGTCTTCACCGGTATCGATGCATCACCGGCGGTATTCTTGGGGCAAACGTTTTTTAAATGCCCCGATTCACCACAGTTAAAGCAAGTTATAGTTTCCGTTGCAATATAGATTTGATAATTGCGGTTTTATATTTCAACGTCATAACTGCATTGAGTGATTGAGCGTTATCTTTTAAAATGATATAACAATGACGTCGGAACGACATAACATGCCGAACCGAGGCGTCAGAGCGAAGACGAAGCGGAACCATCGAGACCCGCGACACAACTGTGCCAAAGACACTTAGTGCAGAGACTATCTCTTCACAAGTGAAAAAAGGAGGAATATTGGACAGAGTTAACCGAACGGCCATTGTGTCCAAAGGATTGACGTTAACAAAAATATCCGGCGAGACGGTTAAACCGATTTCAACCGCCTGGGCCACGTGTCGCACGTCCGACAGGAAAACCACGATGTGATGATTCATTTTTGAAGCTGCAAGAACATTCTCGATTCCAACAAGGTCTCCTAAACCAATCACCACATTCTCAACACTAACTCCATCAGGTGGAGTAATTATCACTCCCTCCTTACGAGTGAGCGACTCGTACACACTATTGGACAAACGTCCGTTTGCCATAGCTGAAAAAAAAATAAGGGAAGTTTAAGTTTAAACAAAAAGAAACCTGTCACAAGCAACCAGCAAGTGAAGGTAAAGGAAAAAGATAAGGAAAAACAATATATAAATGAGGAATCGAAACCACCGACGAGCAGTTCGACCAGAAAAACAAGGCAAATGAAACGCAGGCCCAGAAACCGAAGGTTTCAACAACAACCTGCGAAAACACTTACCGTGCGCTCTCCCGCTCTCTCTCAAGTCTCAACACACACAGGAAACAAGGGGAAAACTTTACAATCAGAAACAGGGACACAATGGAGTGAATAAGGGAAATAGGAAACAGCCAACACAGAGCACTCACGACACGAAGCGAGCAGACGCCATGACACCGCACCCAACGCACTGACAGCCAGCAGATGGCGCCAGAGAGAGAGAGAGAGAGAGAGAGGGAGAGGGAGAGGAAGATAGAGAGAGAGAGAGAGAGAGAGAGAGAGAGAGAGAGAGAGAGAGAGAGAGAGAGAGAGATAGAGATAGAGATAGAGATAGAGATAGAGATAGAGATAGAGATAGAGATAGAGAGAGAGAGAGAGAGAGAGAGACTTTTGACTTTTCTTCCCCTTTATTACAAGGAAAACAAGTTTTACATGGTGAAGGATGTTTGTACAGGCATCAAAAGAAATAACCAGGAAGGAAAGGGGTAACAGAGAAGCAATACTTTAGATTTATAAATTGATTGTTAAAACACCACCAACCATACCACATAAGGATTGTTTCACACACCACCGGTTTTTAAATAAAGCAGGATCTTGAGTTTCAAACTCAAAAAGAGCACGCGATGTAACCAATGCTTTAAAAACAGTTAAAACGTCATCAGCTAAAACGTCAGTGTTCTGCAGTTTTCGTTTCCTCGATAAATAAATGGCAAGTTTTGCCTCAGAACACAGAAAGTTTGCTACAAGACATTCATTTTTACATTGATACAAAACATTAAAACCAAATATGAAAACACAATGTGTAAAAGTCAAACCGAGCCCCCGGATCACACGTGACAGGATTTTAAAAAACGAGGCCAACCTTGAACATTCAATGAAAATGTGAAAAATGGTCTCTGGGGTGTCGCAAAAGGGGCACAATTCCGAGTTTTCAGGGCATATACGGTGGGACAGGATGTTGCAAGGCAGGATATGGTGCGCTAACCGCCATTGTAGATCACCCGAGCGCTTGACAGTAGGTTCTTTGTACATCACCTGCCAGTTTATTGTTGTGAAACGGTTAGCTTGAAGCAGCGCTCGCCAATGAGCTTGTGGCTCTGCAGGTTTGCCAGGAAAAAGAGTGAGAACACATAGATTGTACACTGAGGATTTCTCCATCTGGTTAAAGAGCCTAAAACTTTGAAATAAAATTAGAAGATTTGGGAAAGGACATTGGGATCGATGGAGGGCATCTTCTATGTCTGGGTCCCATTTTAACCCGGTTTGCTTAAAGGTCCGTAAAATCACAGAGAAAATTCTGCCAATGACTCTGATGGACCTCACGCTGGTGGCCACGGCAATGTCGGCAGCTGGCTTCCATCTATGTACAAGGGGGTTCCTGAGGTGTTTTACTCTGGTAACGCCGACATCAATAAACTTTTGCATGAAAGATCTGTCACTACAGACCCCATCAAAAAAAGAATTTAAAAATATTGGTTCATTTAAAAACATCTGAAGGGAGTAAGCACTGGTGTCACGGCGAAAAGAAACAGCCTGCCACGCTTCCAGCATGCTTCGGTAGAACAACGGGACCGATGTCATATCCACGTGCTTCGCGTCGAGAAGAAAAAGCTCGTCACCATAGCCAAGTTTCCCAGCTTGCCTAAGCAAACAATGGGCAAAGGCTTTCCATGGGACGTCGGAGTATAGAAGCCTTCGTACTGAAAGGAGGCGAAAAGCCATCACTTTGCTCGTCACATCTATTAGCCCCTGTCCACCTTCTGCAGTCGGCAGGCTTAGTATTCCTGGCCGGAGCCAGTGCTTTCCCCCCCAGAAAAAATCTACAAAAGAGCTTTGAAGTTTTTTAAGGATAAAACCTGGGGCCTGCAGTGCTTTAAAAACATGCCAGAGCATTGATGCCGCGAGATTATTAATGACCAGAGTACGACCCCGGAAGGAAAGCTGCCTCAATAGTCCCCTCCATTTTATCAACCGCTGCTCGGTTTTGGTAATCAGCGACTCCCAGTTTTTTAAAATAAAATCTTGAGTTCCAAGAAAGACACCGAGGTAGTGTATTCCTTCATTGGTCCATACAAGGTGCCCTGGTAGGGTTGGAGGGGGAGTTTCATTCCGTGGACCTAAGTAAAAAGCTTTGCTCTTTTCCCAATTAACTTTAGTCGAGCTTGCCAGGCTAAATTCCTCGACAGACTCAACCAGAGCGCGAACATCGTCATCGGAGTACACAATTGCACAGAGGTCATCCGCATAAGCAATGGTCTTTACGGGATTTTCTAACGGCAGAGGATAAAACCCTTGTAGCCGTGTGCGTAAACGATGTAGTAAAGGTTCAATTGATAGGGAGTATAGAAGGCCAGACAGGGGGCACCCTTGACGAATACCCCTGGTAACAGGGAAAGGCTGACTTAAGATGTTATTAACTTTGAGCAAGCTAAAAATATTATTATACAATATTTTGATATAACAAATAAAATTTTCCTTAAAACCAAACCCCCGTAAAACAGCAAAGAGATAAGAGTGATCAATCGTGTCGAAAGCTTTTTCTTGGTCTAAAAACACCAGACCAACATTTCTATGTTCAGCAATACAAATGTCAATCATGTCACGTACAATAAAAATGCTATCGTGTATTGTCCTTTTAGGGATGCAATAGGATTGATCGGGGTGTACAATCTCCCCAATCAGAGGTTTGAGGCGGTTGGCAAGAACTTTTGAAAAAATCTTGTAGTCCATGCAGAGGAGCGAAATGGGACGCCAATTTTTAAGCTGCTGGAGGTCTCCTTTCTTAGGTATGAGAGCAAGTATAGCCCTGCGACAGCTGATTGGTAACAAGCCTGTTCGTAGGCTATCAACTAAGAGGTCAAGCAACTCAGGTCCCAACAAATCCCAGAAGGTTTTGTAGAACTCTGCAGGGATTCCATCAAGTCCAGAAGCTTTACCTGTGGGCAAAGTTTGCAACGCAGTAAAGAGTTCGTCAAGAGTCACTTCCTTGTCAAGTTGTTGACATGCAGGTTCGGACAAGGTGGGCAAAGAAGTGGTTAAGGAACGAATCATGTCTTCTTTAGTGTTTCTGGCGCAATACAAGTCAGAGAAGTATTGTTTTGTCAAGCTTCTAATGTCTTTTGGATCGTGTGTTGTTCGGCCTCCTGGTGCCTGCAGCGAAGTTATTTGCTGGTTTCTCTTTTTTCGTGCTTCCAAAGCAAAGAAAAACTTGGAAGGAGTATCAATAAAGCTGTAGTTCTCCATTCGTAGCCTTATTAGA
This sequence comes from Myxine glutinosa, assembly GCF_964187855.1. Classification (NCBI taxonomy): domain Eukaryota; kingdom Metazoa; phylum Chordata; class Myxini; order Myxiniformes; family Myxinidae; genus Myxine; species Myxine glutinosa. Next base: position 165,291,158 of record NC_136265.1, read on the forward strand.
GCCCCTCTGGCTTGTTTTGCACAGAGTTGAGCAAGGAGTGCTTTCTTCGTTGCTATTAAAGAACTAGTCCTTTCGGCACTGGGAGCTGGGAGGCTTGACTGGAGAGACAATATTTCTTTGGCAATTAGAGATTGCAGCGCAGATTCGTTCTTTGTACAAAAGGAGCTATATTGCTGGCAAAAGGTCCTAATATGGGTTTTCGCATTGTCCCACCATTGTGCGAGGCAGGAGTAGGAAGGCTTCCGTAGCAGTAAAGCTTCCCAAAAGGCTCGGAAGGCGACAGGAAAAGCGTCATCTTGCAGAAGACTCACATTGAAGGTCCAATGGGCAGTGCCACGATTTCGAGCCGGGGAGAGTATATGAAGAACAACCATGTGATGGTCCGAAAAACCACTTGGGGTGGCGTCAACATGGTCTATGACGTTTAGAGAGTCATTATTGATGTAAAATCTGTCTAGCCTTGCAAGAGATAGCCGGCCATTTGCACATCGGCACCACGTGTATTGCCGTGCAGATGGGTTCTGGAGTCTCCATACATCCATAAGGGAGAATTTGGACAATGCTCTCTTTAAGGGTGTTGTACTTGATGGGTGGGGCTCTTCTCCATTACGATCAAGGGTGGGATACAGTGTGCAATTAAAGTCCCCACACACACAAACAAGACCATCAAAATCAAGGTGTGTGAGGGACATTTCTAACTGTGTGAAAAAAACTAATCTTTCTGTGCTCGTGCTGGGTGAATATACATTTATTAAAGTGTGTTTGTAACCATTATAAAAGAAATTAACTGAGACTAAATGCCCTTTAGTAATCTCCTTAAAAGTGACATTTTCAGGACAGAAAGAAGGATTTAAATAAATAGCCACTCCAGCACTAGGACAGGTCAAGCTACTAAAGAACCACTGTCCTTTCATGATGCGAGTCCATTCGCTCATGCACGAAGAGCTACATCTTGTCTCTTGCAAAAGAACAACATCGAAATGTTTTTGCTCGACAAGCAGCTTTACCTGAGCTTTACGCAGGGGTGAACGTCCCCCATTTATATTTAAAGTTACAACAGAGAAGGTCATGGTGTAGGTAGGGAAGATTTATCATGTACAGGGAAGTTAGGGTGTGCTTGTAGCTCTTTCCGAGCTTTCAATACACACTTTCTCAGGCGAAAAACTTGTGACTCAGTCACACCAAGTTGTTCAGCCTTAAGGAGGAGACGTCTTGAGGAGTTTATAAAGCCAGACAGGTTCGGGAAGAAGGTTGTAATTTTAACCTTTTTCTTTCGAAAGGTGTCCTGAAGAAACTTTAGAATTTCCATGGGTGATAAATCATCATCACCCTCCAGTTCCTTGGCTATTGCTGGGTCATTCCAGACCTCGCTACTAGCACTAGAGGCGAGCGACGAGGCCCCATCTGAGTCGTAATCCGAAAGGTCTTCATTTTTTTCCCCACACACCGAAACCGATGCTCTCATAACGGGAATATCGTCTTCTACTAAAGGTGCAGCTGTTTCCACAGCGGGAGTTTTAAAAACCGTAACAGGGATTAACGTTTTTATATCAGAGGCTTTGCACTCTCCTTCTGGAGCTGCTACGTCTTCTGCCTCCATTACTTCAGACACTTCATCGTCAGCAGGGCGCGGGACAAGAGCAGGTTTGTGGTTCTTGACTTTGGTTTCAGTAACCGGGGGGGTTACCACAACATCTTGGGGCATTGCGCTTGGCCCTTGTTCATGAGAGGAATGAACGGAAACGTCTTCTTCCATTTCAGCAAACACACTGAACCTATTCTGCAGCAGAAGACCAGCTGCAGGGGCTTCTGTTTCTAAAAAAGAAACATTACGTTCATTCGACGGCGCTATCTTTTTCGAAACGCTCGCCTGTATGTCCTCATTACCGCTTCCTCTTTTATAACTCCTCCTGGAGGACACGGTAGTAAAACCCGCGTCATCAGCCGGTGAATTATCGATTTCCGCGCTCGAATGTGAAGGCTGATCTGCCGTCCCAGACGCGCCATTATCATTGCGAAGATCGACATTTGGTTCTGTCCGTCTAGATGTGCCACTAGGATCGGCATTTGTTCCTGACTGTCTCGATGTGCCGCCGGATACACACTTCGGACAAGCACCTTTTAAATGTCCGAAGGCACCACACGTGAAACACGTCATTGTCTCTGTTGCGATGTACATTCGATAATTTCGATTTTCAACGACCAACGTAGCTGAGGCATTGAGCGATTGAGCATTGTTTTTTAACACCATGTAACAGTGCCGCCGAAAGGACATGATATGGCGGACTGTAGAATCCGAACGCAAACGGAAGGGAATCATGGAGATTTTTGACACCACGGTGCCAAACTGTGTTAAAACGGACAAAATCTGTTCGTTTTTAACAAAAGGCGGTAAATTAGATAAAGTGATTTTCACCGCCGGTGAGTCCAACATACTAACGTTAACGAAAATATCTGGCGGTAAGGACAAACCAGTTTCAACCGCCTGAGCGACATAGCGCTCCTCGGAAAGAAAAACAACAACTCGTTGGTTCATCTTTGAAGCTGCTAACACATTTTCAAAACCAACGAGTTCACCCAAGCCCATCACGACGTCATCGACCCGAACCCCGTCGGGTGGGCTAACTATTACCCCATTTTTACGAGTAAGTGACTCGTAAATGCTGTTCTGCAAACGACTGTTTGCCATAGCGATAAATGAACCAAAACTAAGGAAATATTTGAAAAAACAAAACAAAATAGAACCTATCGCAAGCAAAGCCTGCAGGCGAAGGAAAAATGAAAAGAAATAGAATAAGGGAGCCGATAAACGACGATAGTGAAGAACACGGCAAGCAGAGCACAGGCCCGAAGAACACAAGGTTCCTTAGGACTCGCACCAAACTCACCATGCGCGCTCTCTTTCTCTCTCCTGTCTCAACAAAGAAGGAAAAACACGGGGAAAACTTCACAAACACGTACAAGGACACAGAGGGAGTGAAAAGGGGGACGGGAAAGGCAACAACACGACACAGTACTCACAGCTCCTCACACACAGCAGCCATGATTGCCACACCCACGCACGACTCACCAACGACCAGCAGGGGGCACGAGAGAGAGAGAGAGGGAGAGAGAGAGAGAGAGAGAGAGAGAGAAAGAGAGAGAGACCAGCCAAGAGCAAAAATGTCTGCGTGCTCAGTGGGGGGAGTGAGAGCGGCCAGAGAGAGACTCAATACAGGCACGGTTAGATTTACAATGTTCAAGAACCAAGAGCCAGTACAACTGCGACCGCCTGTGACCAAGAGCCCGGACCAAGAGAGTCAAAAATGTGTTAAAAATCCCTTTGCCTCCCTTGCCGAGGGTGGGGGTGGGGAGGGGGGAAATTGGAGGTGCCTGGTTCCCTATTGGTAGAGCCTGTTACTCCGCCCCACAAGTCCCCCCAAAGTAACTTTCACCCTGATTGGTGGGTTTCTGAACCCGGACACCAGGGAGTGCCTTGGGGCCTGGTGCAATATCCCTTATGAGTGGAGGACCTATCTTTCTGTTCCCCAATGCATAAAGACATAATAACCCAAAATAAGGGAAAGGGACGAAGATAATGGTCTGCTATGAAATAACTATTCGAAGGGACCTATATGGCAGATGCCATAACTTTTTAGTGGTTTCTCAAAACCGCAACAACATATATGAACAGGATTATAGATACTTAGATTGATATATGTGGGAAAATTACATGCCCAGACCAGAAATCGAACACAGATCCTCTGGAAAACTGTACCAGTGCTCTGCCATCTGAGCTATCTTGGCAACCCTGACTTTTTAATTGGTGTTTATAATAGAGGACATGGATTTGTCCTAACAATGGAGGAAGACCCTCTCGTGTTCTGGCCGTTGGTGCTCCTCTGGTTGGCAGTGAGTGCCCCAGAAGCATTGACAGAAAGAGAGTGGCAATCATATGTGTGGGAAAATTGCATGCTCAGTCCAGGTCACCCAGATAGCTGAGATGGCAGAGCACTGGTACGGTTTTCCAGAGGACCTGGGTTTTAATTCCTGGTCTGGGCATGTAAGTTTTCCACATATATCAATTTCGTTATCTGCTGCATTCCTTTGCTCCACGTACACAAGCCAGCAAGCCAAGAGCTGTGGCCTTCAAATCCCCCACAAGAGTCCAGCCAGAAATATCTGATTTCTGCGATACTGAAGAATTATCCCATTCACTTAAAAAAACCACGTTTACCGCATCGATTTGACTTGCACTGGCTTCCCTTAAATTCACATTTTCATTTAAAATGGTATGACATATCGTAACTTTAACGCCACCAACGAATACCGGCAGCCAGGTCGCCCATTTAACGCCCATCCGAGGTACGGCACACATTGATGATTCACCTGCCTGTAAAACACTGGGATGACAGTTTATAGTTGTATCAGGATTCTAACCCAGGCTAGACAGCACAGAGGTGAGTGTGTGTACCCCTGGGTCATCCTCCAAGCCCGAGAAGTACTAGAAAATGTTGTTTTGTTTGTTTTATCTAAAGTTGAACACATCACACACTTTTCATTGTTGTTCACACATTCTTTGCTGTTTGTTGTTGTAAAAATTTTATTGTGTTGAATTGGAATTTTTTTGTGTGTGTGGTATCACTTTTGAGGATAGGCACAGATTTAAGAGTGTGTTGTTCTCTTTTATCACAATGTCGTAACATTTCTGCAATGGATTCCTTCCTGTGTGGTTATGCCTTTCTGCTATGCGATAACTTCTGCGCATTGCATACCTTCCTGCGTGGTTACCTTTCTGCTATGCGATAACTTCTGCGCATTGCATACCTTCCTGTGTGGTTACCTTTCTGCTATGTGCTAACTTTTCTGCAATACTGTGCCATTCTCAGTGAATCACAAATAAACCATTTTCATTTCTACCAATTCCTTTTGACGTATTATTATGGATCCTTCACTGGTAAGGTCAGCCTGAGCAAGACCCTTTTTTGCATTGTTCTGATGTTTCTGATAAATCAATCGGATTGCATCCAAAGAGTGCGAGGAAGTGATGAATCACAAGTCTCTGACCAAAGCAGCTGAGCCTATCCAACATTCAAATCCTCTCCCTGTGCAGCAACAGATAGCATAATGTTTTTTATTGGTTTGGGATAGAGGGGATTTGGCCTAATTACCATCTAAGGACATTCAAGTTGAGTTACAAACAGGAAATGGACATTTGTATCCATGAGATTTCAGTCATTGGAATAACCTGCTCTCATTAAGGATGACATGCAGGTTTCATTCTGCGACAGTTTTTATTGGTTCAAACTCTTCTGTGGAGTATTTATTTATTTATACCTGCTTGTCCAGCATTGGATTTCATAAAAGCAGGTTTCCTTTTTAAATTAATTTTATTTCCAAGAAAAGCACTGGTTGGGGACTTACCCAGGTGGGAAGCAATGAAAAACTTCAATTTCTTCTCACCAAACCTCACCAAAGATTTCTTCAAATTAATTGTTTGGATGCTTAAGGGATGGAGATGTTTTTTTACGGTTTATCTTAAAATATCATTTTCTTCCCATTGAACTGAAGTGGTGTATTAAATGCTTTTTTGATTTCCTTTATCCTTTTTTTTTTGTACACAGAATCGAGGCTCGTGAAAGAGCTAACATTTATCACACAAAAAAATCAAGCAGACACACAAAGTATATAATAAGGGGAGCGGCAGACAAGATGGGGAGAGAAGGGGAAGCACACAAACACAACATTTGAGAGCAGGGACATCTGGAGATCTGTGGGAGGGAGAGGGCTTGGGGGGAGGAGGCGTGGGAAGGTGGTGGGGGGTGGGGCGGGGTGGAAGAAGTCGAAAAACCGTGCCGTCGCCGACAAGATCTCCAAACCATACTTTCATGTGATGGTGCAATTAATGATTTGAAGACAAAAAGATAAAGACTTACAGTCGTGGCCAAAAATATTGGCACCCTTGCACTTTTTTCAAATAACTCACAATTTTCTCTAAAAAATAAGTTGAAATTGACAAAAGTATTTGGTCTCCACATTTCTTTATTTCAGTGTTAATATTACAGAACCTTTGTTTTTGATTCAGAACTTAATATATCCTTTTAAATTAGGAAATAAAAATAAATGGCATTGACCTTTGGCGGAGACCCAGCTTTCTGACACTGGGTTGAACATTGTGCCCCAAAATGCTTTGGTACTCTCCTGATTTCATGATGCCATGCACACATTCAAGGTACCCAGTGCCAGAGGCAGCACAGCAACCCCAAAACATCACAGAACCTCCTCCATGTTTGGCTCGAGGGAAGGTGTTCTTTTCTTTGAAGGCTTCATTTTGTTTTCTACAAACATAGAGATGATGTGCTTTATCAAAAAGCTCTAATTCGGGCTCATCTGTCTACAGGACATTCTCCGAGAAGGATTTTGGCTTGTTCAGGTGTGTTTTGGCAAACTTCAATCAGACTGTCTCGTCTCAGCAGTGGGGTCCTCCTGGGTCTCCTACCATAGAACCCCCTTTCATTGAGTTGGCGATGGATGGTGCGAGTTGAAACTGTCGTACCTTGTGTCTGAGATGGACTTGTAGCCTTGAGATTGTCCATGCTTGGCTACAATCTTGTCTGACCTCAGACAATTCTCTGGTTTTCTTTTGCCTAGGTCACACATAGGCGGATATTTTGGCGACTACCGGCGACTGCCGGCGATCAAGATTTTTCAGCGACTACTGGCGATGTCGGGCGGTCAAATATGGTCAGGCGGCAGTATGGCGACTGCAGGCGGCCACATTGCGCCTGCATTGCGACGATGCCCCGAGTGGGATGGCGACTGTCGAAGATCGACGACGACTGCATTGCGGATGCACGGCGGCAGCGTGGCGACAGTCTGGCGGCTAGATTACGACCGATGGCGGATCGCGGCGACTGCATTGGGGCCGGGTGGCGGTTTACTCCGACGTCCGCAAGACTGCAATAAGACCGCCGGCGATTGGAGACGATTCACACAACTTTTTAAATCTTTATTTCTCTATTTTACATTTCACTTTATTCACTTCAATGATGTATGACATGAAGCATAAAGATGTTTGATGTACAATAAGAAAGTTAATAAAGATGTATCATTGTAATGTAATAATCAAACTTTTCTGCAGGGAGAGAGAATGGAAATAAAGTCCAACAAATTATTTCCACTGGTCCCAAGTCCCATAAATAAAGTTTCCAAAGGACCAAAGTCCCAAAAATAAAGTTCCCAAAAGTCCCAAGTCCAAACAATAAAGCCATATCCTTGTCGGCACCACAGGACCTCACTCCACGGAGACCCTCACACCATCCTGTCTTGCCATGGAATCGTGGTATGTCGTAATGCAGTCGCCAGGCAGTCGTATCTTTGTCGCCAATGGCCGTAACTCGGCCGCCACTAGTCCTACTGCTGTCGTCGTCAGTCTCCCATAGCCGCAGGGGAGACGTGGCAGTTCTTCTGTAGTCGATATGCAGCCGCAACAGTGTCGGCCCGTAGTCGGGAAGATGCCGCAGGAAGGCCGTATGGCATTCGCATCTCTGCCGTGCTGGCTGGTGGGGCGATTGCGGAAGACTATGAGCGACTGGGTTGCGGCCGCTTTACGCTCTTATTACGGATACCGACGACAGCATGGCGGTTCCATCACGACAGCATGGCGGATTTTTTTCCATTGCGACTGAGCGCGCCGTTTTTAAACATTTTAAAAACTTTTTGGCCCCTTTGCGACTCTTGCCGACTGCAGCCGACCTGGGGAGGATAACCACGACTACAGGCGACCGTCCATTACGGTTTCATTACGATTGTCGGCGGATGGTGGCGATTTTTTCAGTCGCAAGTAGTCGCCGACAAATCCGCCTATGTGTGACCTAGGCATTTCTTTTCCCCATGCTCATTGCGTGGTGTATATTTTGGTTGTATATAACATCAGGTTGTATATTTTGGCCGCTATTGACGTTAGAGTGATTCCTCGATAGTTTTTTGTAAGCCCTCAGTCGCCTTTTTTCTGGAAAGGCAATATACATCCTTCCGTCCATCTATCTATTGGATTTTGATGGTATACAGCATTACATAAATTCAGTAAAATCTCATCGAATTCACAGTTTCCAAATCTCGGCTGGAATGTCATCTAGACCACAGGCGTTTCCCGTTTTGAATGTTTTGAACGGTACACACAGTGACACAAAACAGCAGAATTTTTTTTTTTTTTTTGGGATACATAATCGAGGCTCGTGAAATACAACAACAACAACAACAACATGCATTTTAAGGCCATTTTCCCTGCTAGAGCGGGGGTCGTGAAATAGCTAACATTTATCACACAAACAAATCAAACAGACAAACAAACAAAGTATATAAAAAGGAGAGCGGTAGACAAGACGGGGAAAGAAGGGGAAGCACACAAACACAACACCTGAGAGCAGGGACATCGGGAATGTGCGGGAGGGAGAGGGCCCGGGGGAAGGTGGCGTGGGAAGGGGGGGCGGGGTGGGAGAAGTATAAACACAAGGTGACTCCTTTTGACTCCTTTTCCTTATTCAAACTGGTTGAATGAGTGATTTTCATATTGCAGGCACCTGCAACTCACCATAGGTGAGTTCAATTCCAGAGTAAAGGAGAATCACCTGCTTGAACTCTAATTATTTCTAACAACTTCTAAAAGGTGCCAATAATATTGTCCTTACCCTTTTAGTATTTCTGTGTGGAATAAGCTAAGATGTAGTAATTTTTTCAGCTTTTTTTGTTTTGTTCCACTGCAACCCAAAGAAATACATACAGTCACGTGAAAAAGTAAGTACACCCCATGTAATGTTTTGACTTTTTCAACATATTTCAACATACAGCTATTTGCTCTTCATTTCAACAATATTGATAGATAAAGGTGATATAATACTACTACTACTACTACTGCGTCGAGCTAGCTCGGCATTCCATGACACGTTTCTTCCATTCCACTCTGTCACTCATGGCATTAGGTAGTTCGTTAACCAGACCCAGTATCATTTGTAAGCTGATCTATATATGTTTTCGCAGGTCTCCCTGGTGCCTGTTTGCCATGAGTTGGTAACCAAAGTAAAACATCGCTTGCGAGCTCATCTTTGTTTCTCCAGCAGTGCCCATCGAATCTTAATCTGCGTTGACGTATGGTTACACTGATTGGTGGGATTTTTGCATACAATTCATATTTTGTGGGGTGCTCTTTCCATGAGATGTTAAGGGCTGCTCTGAGCATGCGAGTGCATGCACCATCCAGGGCCTTTTCTAGTGATGATCTCAAGGTCCATGTAATTGCCCCATATACAAGAACTGATTCAACAGCTGCTCTAAAGAAGTTTCGTTTCAGCTCTATTGGAAGCGCAGATTTCCAAATCTTGCCTGGACTGTTTAAAGCTCCCCAAGCCTTTCCAAGTCTGATGTCGACATCTCTTTTTGTGGAGGCGATGTTGCTTCCCAGGTATGTGAATTCGTCAACCTGTTTGATGTTTTCATCATTGAGTGATTTTATGTCTACAACTTGATCTTGATTAAGACTGATGTACTCTGTCATCGAGGCATTTATGTAGAGACCAATTTGGCTGGCTACTTCTTCAATCTTGTGTAGTAGTGTCGCTGCATCCTTGTTATAGTCTGCTAGAACCGCAAGATCATCTGCATAATCTGCATCTGTAATCTTCTTGGATGGGTATCGCCGACCTTTCCGTTTACTTTGGGTAAATCCAAGTTCATTGTTGGTGTCTATTGCTTTGCATAGCACATAATCGAGACATATTATGAATAAATAGGGAGCGAGGGTATCACCCTGTAAATCTCCTGCCATGATGTCAAAACAGTCTGTATCGCCGTCAGGTGATCGGACTATTGCATGCGAGTTCTTATACAGCATCATGATGGCATTAACTGTCTCCTGAGGTATCCCGAATGCTAGCAGTATCTCCTTCATCTTACCTCGATGGATGGAGTCGAAAGCTTTCGAGAAATCAATAAATAGGAAAACAGCAGGAGGATTTTTTTAGCTTTAACGCCTTCAAGAAGACGTCTAATAGTAAGGATTTGTCCGGAGGTCGATCTACTAGAACGAAAGCCATTTTGATTTTTTCGCCGAACTGGTTCGATATGCGGTCTGATTCTGTTTAATAACATCAGGTTGTATATTTTGGCCGCTATTGACGTTAGAGTGATTCCTCGATAGTTTTTTGTAAGCCCGAGGTCGCCTTTTTTCTGGAAAGGCAATATACATCCTTCTGTCCATCTATCTATTTGATTTTGATGGTATACAGCATTACACAAATTCAGTAAAATCTCATCGAATTCACATAGTTTCCAAATCTCGGCTGGAATGTCATCTAGACCACAAGCTTTCCCGTTTTGAATGTTTTTAAGAGCTTTATGGAGTTCATCTATGGTGAAGGGACCATTTTTGATGTCGAGTTCATCTGAAATCACAGGAGTTACAGGGGTGGATCCAGGGGGGGGGGTGCAGGGGGTGCGCACCCCCCCCCCTTCGATCCAGGATGAGGGTGCAGGCGGTGCGAATCTGCTGAACTGTTGGACCAGGGAAGAACACAAGGAAGTGCAGAAACTTCCAAGAACGCACGAAATGCCGTTTCTGACGATCAATTTTTTAAAAATTTCCTGGGGGAGGATCCCAGACCCCCCTTCCCCCCCCCCCCAGCGCTATAGTTTCATGCACCTCCCCGTCTTGAAATTCTTGGATCCGCCCCTGAGTTCTAACTTCATCCTTGATTGTAGGTGGCTTCGCTTATAAGCTTTGGAAATGCTCTTGCCAGAGTTTCAATCGTTCTTCTTGGCTGGATGCTTTTAGTTTGGATTTGTTTACGCATTTCCGTCCGCTTATCTCGTTTACAGTTTTCCAGGCCACAGCAGATTGCTTGTTACTCGTAGCATTATTTATCATATCAATTTTTCTCTGGAGATAGTCAATCTGTTCTCTCTCATAAGAATCGGTAAGTGCAGTTCGTGTTTCGTTGTAATTCCTGATGTTTTCCATTGAAGGTGCAGAGTTTTTAATTTCTGCCATTTTGTGTAGCTCTTTGCGTTTCTGGCATATTTCCTCCGTTTCCCACGGGATCCGACTTTTCCTCTTTGGTTTCAAAGGAATGGTACCAGAAGCAGACTCTCTGCAGGCTGTCTCAAAATTGGCAAATGTTTTATTCGGCGAGTTTGTTGTATTTTGTTCTTGAAGAGCAGCAAATCTATTTTTCAAACAAAGTGAAAAGGCGACACTAATCGGTGTGTTCTTTTTGAGACAAGACCAGTCATAAAGTGGTTTACTTTTTTATTTCATTTTATTTGCTCGAAGGCTCAAGCGGCTCCTTGCAGATACAATGCGATGGTCTGATCCTACGCTTATAAAAGAGTTGAATGCTCTGCAATTTCTGACACTGTTTTTCCATTTCCGATTAACAATAATGAAGTCAAGTTGTGCTTTTGCTCCATTTGGTGCTGAATGTGTCCATAGCTGTCCTGGTCTTTTCTGAAAGTGGTATTTGCGCATAAAAGGTTATTCTCTTTTAAGAAGTTTTTCAGCATTGTGCCATTTCTGTTAGTGCGAACATGATATGAAAATTTAAAGCCTTCTGATGATCCGAGTTGTGCATTAAAATCCCCTCCGAGAGTTAACATGTGATGTTTCGGTACCTGTCTGGTTACTGATGAGAGGTCTTGATAGAATCTCTCAACTTCTACTTCATCGTGTACATTTGTGGGACTATAACAACTAATTACTGTTGTTTGAGGGTTTCCATTAAAAGTAGCTATTGTGGTGTGGGAGCACACACGTTGAACAAAGGTAGGACACAACGCTTTGGTTATCATCGAGCTCTTTATTCATTGCTCACTCATCCGCACTGGAGCGCTCCGGGCTGCGCACCCGGTGTATATCCCGCGGCCACGCCTACCCCTCGGGCGTGGCCGCCGCCCACTTGGTGCGTGGAATGATGCCCTCACGCCAGTGAGCTTTCGTGTCCGCCACACGCGCCCCCCCAGAATTCACGCACACCTGGAGGGCCAGTTTGCGGGGCAACCGGATGACCCGGCCGAAGCGCCCTCTGGCGACTGGCGGCGTCCGGGGTGCAGGGATGCCTCCGGTTGCACCCGGGATGGGTGCAGGACCGGGGGGCGGCGTGCCGGCGGGCCTGGGCGGTGTGCCGGCGGGTCCGCCCGCAGGGGGGCGGCCCCGACGCGGGGGCCGAGCCACCGGTGGTGGGTGGTGCACGTCGAGGTGGGCCGGCTTGAGGCGATCCACCGAGACGCGGTCGGGAGTGCCGCCGATGTCCAAGGTGAAATGTTTCACCCCGGTCTCCAGCATGCGGAAAGGCCCGTCGTATGGGGGCCGCAGTGGTGTCCGGTGGGCGTCGTGCCGGACGAAGACGTACTCCGCGGTGCGAAGCTCCGGGGCGACGTGCGTAGGCGGGTGCCCATGGTGCGCTGTCGGCACCGGGGCGAACCTCCGGGCGGTCTCCTGCAGCGCGGAGCGCTCCTGCGCCACGGACCATGGTGCCGTGGGGTCGGGGAGGAACTCGCCCGGCACCCGCAGCGGCTGTCCGAAGACCAACTCTGCCGCGGATGTGCGCAGGTCGTCCTTGGGCGCCGTCCGGAGGCCCAGCAGGACCCAGGGGAGCCTGTCGACCCAGCCGCCGTCGTGGAGGGTGGCCCGGAGCGCGGCCTTCAACGAGCGGTGGAACCGCTCGCACAGGCTGTTGGCCTGGGGGTGGTAGGCCGTGGTTCGGTGCAGCTGGACCCCGAGCCCCCGCGCGACCGCCCCCCAGAGCTCCGAGGTGAACTGGGGGCCACGGTCGGACGAGATGTCCGAGGGGGCGCCGAACCGGGCGAACCAGGTGGCGATTAACGCCTGCGCGATGTCCGCCGCCGTCGTCGCCGCCAAAGGCACAGCCTCCGGCCACCGGGTGGTGCGGTCCACCATGGTGAGGGCGTGGGTGAAGCCCCGTGAGGGGGGCAGAGGTCCCACCAGGTCCACGTGCACGTGGTCAAACCTACGTGCCGGCACCGTAAACGGGGCCAATGGGGCCTGGGTGTGCCGGTGCACCTTCGCGCGCTGGCACGCGAGGCACGTCCTGGTCCAGCCGCGGACGGCCTTCCGGAGGCCATGCCAGACAAACTTGTCGGCGACCAACCTCTGGGAGGCCTTCGTGCCCGGGTGGGACAGGCCGTGGATGGCGTCAAAAACCTGGCGCTGCCAGCCCGCGGGCACGATGGGGCGAGGCCGCCCGAGGGAGACGTCGCACAAGAGGGCCGCGCCGTCGAATGGCACCTCAGTGATGCGGAGGCCCGTGACGGCGGTCCGCAAGGCCTGGACGCCGGGGTCGGCGGCCTGGTCCGCCGCCATCCGGGCATAGTCGATGCCAAGGTGGACTGCGTGTCGACGGACCGGGAAAGGCAATCCGCCACCGGGTTGTCCTTCCCCGCGACGTGCCGGATGTCCGTCGTGTACTCGGACACGGCCGAGAGGTGACGCTGCTGCCGGGCCGACCACGGCTCGGCGACCTTGCCCATCGCGAAAACCAGTGGCTTGTGGTCGACGAAGGCCGTGAACGCACGGCCCTCGAGCAGATGGCGGAAGTGCCTGACCGCCAGGTGAAGCCCGAGCAACTCGCGGTCGAAGGTACTATAGCGGCGTTCAGACGGGCGAAGCTGCCGGCTTAAGAATGCCAACGGTTGCCAGGCACCACGCACCCATTGCTCATGCACCGCGCCCACCGCGTAGTCCGAGGCATCTGTGGTGAGGGCGATCGGGCGCCGGGTGCGCGAGCATGGTGGCGTTAGCCAAGGCGAGCTTCGCGCCCGCGAACGCCGCGTCCATCTGCTCGGTCCAGGTAACGTCACCTTTGCCCGGCTTGCCCTGGAGGGCCTTGTGCAAGGGGCGCAGGAGCTGGGAGATGCGGGGCAGGAACCGATGGTAAAAGCTTACCATGCCCAGGAACTGCTGGAGCCCCTTTGTCGTGCGGGGGCGTGGAAACCCCTTCACCGCCTCCACCTTGGCCGGTAGGGGGACGGCCCCGTGCCTGGTGACGCGGTGCCCCAAAAAGTCGATGTCGGCGATGCCGAACCGGCACTTGGCGGGGTTCACGATGAGGCCATGCTGGCCGAGACGTTCGAAGAGCGTGCGGAGATGGTGTAGGTGCTCTTCGCGGGACGCGCTGGCGACGAGGATGTCGTCCAGGTACACGTAGACGAAATCCAAGTCGCGCAAGACGCTGTCCATTAGGCGCTGGAATGCCTGAGCCGCATTTTTCAAACCGAAGGGCATCCGAAGAAATTCGAAAAGGCCGAACGGCGTGATGACCGCCGTCTTCGGGATGTCCTCCGGCCTGACGGGGACCTGATGGTAGCCGCGTATGAGGTCCACCTTTGAAAAGAAGGACATGCCCGCCAACCGGGCGGAGAAGTCCTGGATGTGGGGGACGGGGTAGCGGTCGGGGGTGGTGGCATCGTTGAGGCACCGGTAGTCCCCGCATGGTCGCCATCCCCTGCCGGTCTTTGGCACGATGTGAAGCGACGATGCCCAAGCACTCTCGGAGCGCCGCACGATGCCGAGCCGCTCCAGCATAGCGAACTCCGCTTTAGCTACGGCGAGCTTCGTCGGCTCGAGGCGGCGTGCCCTGGCGTAGACCGGTGGCCCGGCGGTGGGGATGTGATGTTCCACCCCATGCTTGATGGCCCCCGCCGAGAAGGTGGGCTGCGTGAGGGCCAGGAAACCCACGAGGAGGCGGGTGAATTCGTTCGCTGCCGGAAGCGTACAGATGAACCTGGCCGGAACCGAACCACTCAGCAAGCCACTCCGCGAGCCGCTCGATGAGCTGCTCCGGGAGCTGCTCAACGAGGCGGGCAGGGCGCAAGCGAGCGAGCTGAACGTCTCAGCCTGGACAAGCCTTCTGTGCTTGACGTCCACCAGTAGACCATTGGCACACAGGAAGTCCGCGCCGAACAGTGCCATAGGCACGTCGGCAGTGACGAACGACCATCGGAAACCTGCCCTCCGAACCGCAGAGAAAGGCAGCTTTTTCCATACGTGCGAATGGACGTACCGTTTGCGGCAAGCAGCGCGGGGCCCCAGCCCGCGGACTGCTTGTCGGACGTACCGGCGGGAATGACACTCACCTGCGCTCCCGTGTCACACAGGTAACGGCGCCCGGATAAGGTGTCCGTGATGAACAACAGGCTGCCAGTATGGCCGACGCTCATGGCAGGAAGCGAGCGCCGGCCTGGTCGTTTCCCGACCTGCCAAAAGTACAAGGCGGGCGACAGGACCTGGCCTTGTGGCCGAACCTGGCATGGAAATGGCACCAGGTCTGGCCCGGTGGTGGTCGCCGCACCGGTTGCGATGAAGGTGGTGGGCGGGGCGTGGCGGTAGCCACGCACGGATCCGCCAAACCTACGCCGCGCTCGGAAGGAACCGAACGCCATGCCACGCGGCGATCTGCCAAACCTACGCCGTATTCGGAAGGATCCGAACGCCATGCCATGCGGCGATCCGCCAAACCTACGCCGTGCTCGGAAGGATCCGAACCACGTGCGCCGTGCGTGGCGCCGGGACCCACGACGGCCGTGCTATATGCCGGCCGCGCGTCGTGGGCTGCGAAGTACTTGTCCGCCTCCCTGGCCAGGGCCCGCGGTTCCGTAATGGTCGACCCGGCCAACGCGAGCCGCACCTGTACAGGCAGTGCGCGGAGGAAGAGAGCATGGAACAGGAAATCCGCGCGGCCGTCGCCGAGCAGGGCTAGCATGTAATCCATGCGGGCGGACGGGCGTGTGTCGCAGAGGGCGGGAAGGTGCAAAAGACGGTCGGCGCGGTCGGCCTCTGGGAGGCCAAATGTATCGAGGAGCAGCTGCTTGAGTGCCGCGTACTTGCCCTCGTCCGGCGGGTGCCGGAGGAAGGACACGACGTGCGCGGCCGTGCCGGAGCCAAGGGCAGCGACCACGTAGACGTACCTCGTGTCATCCGCCGTGACGCCCCGGAGCTGGAATTGGGCCTCGGCTTGAAGAAACCAGGTGTCGGCCTGCGCTTCCCAGAACTCCGGCAGCTTGATCGCGTTGATGGCCATTGCGCGTTCGGGGGTTCAACTATGGTTGAACCAGTCGGAGGTCACCAATGTGGTGCGGGAGCACACACGTTGAACAAAGGTAGGCCACAACGCTTTGGTTATCATCGAGCTCTTTATTCATTGCTCACTCATCCGCACTGGAGCGCTCCGGGCTGCGCGCCCGGTGTATATCCCGCGGCCACGCCTACCCCTCGGGCGTGGCCGCCGCCCACTTGGTGCGTGGAATAATGCCCTCACGCCAGTGAGCTTTCGTGTCCGCCACACTATCATAATTCTCGATGATATCTTTTCGACTTTATTGAGAGCTTTGTATGCATGGGGACTAACAAGCATACCTACTCCACCAATAGATGCATTTCCGCTATTTTTCCAGGCAGAAGAGGTTATTAGTGTCCAATTTTTGCCAACATGTTCTTCTTTTATCAGCATGTCATCATGTATAAATCGATGTTCTTGGAGGCAGATGATGTCTTGTTTTGTTGCTTCAGCTGAGGATATTAGTTCTGGTGTTTTTGATACTTTTAATCGTGTTTGCACATTTAAGGTAGCAATATATACGACTTTCTTTCCTTTCATAAGTCTTGATTTGTTTTTTGTATTCAGTGTAGTGTAAAGTGTAAAAAGGTGTAAAGTGTAAAGTGTAACGGTGATATAATATAACAAATATAATGAAACATTTACATTTTGTAGTCCATTGTATAATTTAAATAAACATAAATGCAAATTTCGCATAAATGCAAGTTCATCAGTCTTGATTTGTTTTTTGTATTTAGTGTAGTGTAAAGTGTAAAAAGGTGGAAAGTGTAAAGTGTAAAGGTGATACAATATAACAAATATCATGAAACATTTACATTTTGTAGTCCATTGTATAATTTAAATAAACATAAATGCAAATTTCGCATGTGGAAAAAGTAAGTACACCCCTACATTTATCACTACTTCAAATACCTAAAATTAGAATAAGGTGCACCAGCTCAGGTGCAAATGATTAGAACATCGTTAGAGAGGATCTTGGAGGAACCTGTCTTATTTAAACCTCAGACATTTCGTTTGGTTTGCTCTTTGTTGTTGAAGTGTGCGGCGTCACCATGCCTAGATCAAAAGAGCTCTCTGAGGCCTTCAGAAAGAAGGTTATAGATGCCTACGAGTCTGGGAAGGGATTTAAAAAGATCTCCAAACAATTTGAAATCAATCATTCGACTGTCCGGAAGATCATCTACAAGTGGAGAAGATTCCAAACAACTGCCAACTTGTTCAGGCCAGGCCGCCCCAGCAAGTTCAGCCCGAGAGCAGACCGCAAGATGCTGAAAGAAGTCTCTAAGAACCCCAGAATGTCATCACAGGACCTACATGTAGCTCTTGCCACTGTTAATGTCAAAGTGCACGAGTCTACCATTAGAAAGAGGCTGCACAAATTTGATCTACATGGGAGGTGTGCCAGGAGGAAACCTTTGCTGTCCAGAAAGAACATCAGGGCAAGACTAAAGTTTGCCAATGAACACCGAGGCAAAGACCAGCACTTCTGGAACAATGTGCTCTGGACAGATGAGTCAAAGGTAGAGCTATTTGGCCACAGTACCAGAAGACATGTTTGGCGAAAACCAAAGACAGCATTTGACCACAAGAACCGAATACAAACTGTAAAGCATGGTGGTGGAAATATTATGGTTTGGGGCAGCTTTGCTGCATCAGGGCCTGGGCAGCTCACCATCATAGAATCCACTATGAATTCTTCATTGTACCAGAGGGTGCTTGAGGATAATGTGAGGCCATCTGTCGGAGAGTTGAAGCTCAACCGAAGGTGGACCTTGCAACATGACAATGACCCTAAACATACCAGTAAATCCACCAAGGAATGGCTGAAAAGAAAGAAATGGAGGGTTCTGGAATGGCCAAGTCAAAGCCCGGATCTAAATCCCATCGATATGTTGTGGGGGATTTGAAACGAGCTGTGCATGCAAGAAACCCCTCAAACATCGCACAGCTGAAAGAATTCTGCATGGAGCAGTGGGCAAAAATTTCTCCCAGTCGATGTCAGAGACTGGAAGACAGTTATAAGAAACGCCTACTTGAGGTTGTTTCTGCCAAAGGGGGCAATACCACCTATTAGAGCCAAGGGTGTACTTACTTTTTCCGCATGCGAAATTTACATTGATGTTTATTTAAATTATACAATGGACTACAAAATGTAAATGTTTCATGATATTTGTTATATTATATCACGTTTATCTATCAATATTGTTGAAATGAAGATCAAATGGCTGTATGTTGAAATATGTTGAAAAAGTCAAAACTTAAATGGGGTGTACTTACTTTTTCACATGACTGTATGTGGATACCAAAATATTTTTTCAATTCAACAATTTTCTGGAAGAAATGGTGCATTATTTGAAAAAAGTGCAAGGGTGCAAATATATTGGCCATGACAGTAGGTTAGAGCCTGAAGCCCAGAAACGAAGAGTCGACAAAACATGATGGGACACAAGAAACAAGAACACAACTTCGTCCAACCGTCTGGTACCAGACAATCGGATGAAACCCGATGGTGCCTGCTGTCCCAAACGCTGCATGGAAAGCGTCCACTATGACCACAGACGCCAACTCTTTGACACCTTCTGGAGGATGACCAATAAAATGGAGCAGGACCTCTTCTTGTGCAGCTCGATGTCTGAGATGTCGGTCCAGCGACACTACAACAAGGCGAAGCCTCAATTGACACGCCGACAGCACACTCGCTGTTACAGTTTCTAGTTGGAAACAGGACCAGTGCAGGTGTGCAAACTGCTCTTTCTCGGCACTCTCGGCATCTCCAGCAGGCGCCTGGAACGTGCACTGAAGCGGCAATAGATCCCTAGTGCCAAGATGTCTCATCCGCTGGATGTCTACCCCAAATATTTTGTGAGCGCTTCATCCTGTCCACCACCAATTCTTCCAAAACCGTCGGGTACGTGGTGACGTCTGTGGTCCACTTGAAACATGTTGAATCATTGACTTGGATCCCCGTCGATGATGACCAAGAACATTTTATGTAGTTTAGTCTGCCCTACTGAATGTAGTTTTATCAGCTGCATTTTCTCTTCCAAACAGAACCATTGCTGTGTTGCGATTACATCGGAATCTTTATCTTTCATTCGTGATTCTCTGCTGGGCAATTCGCAGTCTGTTTATTAAAAGAATTAGGGTGTATTGGGGCACTTGGAGGCAGAATGGGTGTGGGGAAGGATGAGATCAAGAGGAGGAGGAGGAGGAGGAGGACATAGTGGGTGAACAAGGTGAATAAAAGCTCAAACATAGCAAGAAGAGGAAGGGAAAATTGGATGTAACAAAAACTGTTCTCGTGTCTGTTCCATCACGGATTTTTGTGCTTCCCATGACACAGGTTTGCAACTGACTTGGATGCCAGCTTTTATATCAAGTTTGCCCAGGAAAGGCCACAGCTGATCATGAGCCCAAAAGTTTGAGTGAATGAATTTCACTGTTGTTAAGAAAGTAGATTGGAAGGTTTGCCAGACGGTCTTTTCGGAGAGACAGATTGTGAGAGTGTGCGATTTGTCAGGATTGAAAGACATTCCAAGTGTTTGCCAAGCCTTTGATTCTATCAACGTCTGAAAAGAGGGAATAGGCTTCAGCCTGTCTGAAGGATGACTTATAGAATCGCCAGCAGAGGGCGTGGTCATCAGCAAATAGACAAGGATTTTAGAGACAGATCATTGATGAAGATCAGGAATAGGACTGGACCCAGAACACTGCCTTGGAGCACTCCGGCCTTCACAGGGAGAGGAGATGAGGACCCGTTGAGCCACACGTTGCCGAAGAGAGTAGAGGAAGTCAGTAAGCCATGTGTGGAGGTGGCCTTGGATGCCATAAGAGGAGAGTTTGGAAAGCATGGCTGGCTATTTGCCTGTGATATCAAATGCTAGACATAGTCATGGCCAAAAATATTGGCACCCTTGCACTTTTTTCAAATAACACAATTTTCAAGGGTGCCAATATTTTTGGCCATGACTGTCTGGCCAGAGACATTCCCGGCTCTCGTGTCTGTCCCCTCATGTATTCTTTTTTGTGCTTCCTTTTTTCTTGGTTGTGCATAATACTTGTCATTGAGCCCTGAATAACTACCTTTGTAAGATTGTTCCAACATTAATTCGTGTGAATGGATAATGGCAACCTTCAGCATGTCTTCTGGATCCAACTATCTGGAGCACCTTTATTAGCACCTGCCTTTCCTCATTGCCTTGTCGTGTGGAAACCTCTATTCACCTTCACTCTTTCAATCCTCTTTTCTCCCGCCTCTGGAACAAACTCCCTCACTCTCTTCAATCCCACTCCTCGCTCCAGGTCTTTAAAACAGCTGTTCACCACCATCTCTTATCTTCCCCCGTCCAAAACCTTGATCTTTTCTACCTGCGTTAATTCAGCCCAGATCAACTTTTTTGAAATATCGACTTCTTTCCTGGAAGTCCTAGCAGTGTCCATGTGTTTTTTTGTTTACCTCTCCCCCCCCCCCCCCTTCCCATGCCTTCTCTCCCCCAAGCCCTCTCCCTCCCACAGATCTCCCGATGTCCCTGCTCTCCATCTTGTTCGCCCGCTCCCTTTATCATATGTTTTCAATTTTAAAAAGCCTTCAATTTCTGATATTTTTCCTTTTCATTTGGGCTTCCCAATTGAAGCCCCGCCCATGGGGCGGGTACCGCTAGTAGATAAATGACGACCGAGGGCTTCGTCATTTGGGACATTCTCTGATTTTTTTTTGTTTGTTGTTTTTGTCCATCGATTCAACGACACCAGGTTTGGTTGAACGGTGTCCAAGGTTACTAACTTCTGTGCAGAGATGTTTGGTCAACTACTCGCTCTACTTGGGGTTATTTTCGCAACACAAGCCACAGGTCTCCGTTGTGGAAGTCTCTTCGAGAACTTGTACGGTATCTACGCCCACCGTTCTGGTGCGACCTCCATGACGGTTGAAAATGGAGGACGTTGGGGTGGTTGGTGCTTCAAGGAGTTCTGTAAACCAGGAACGTATGCCAATGGCTTCATTATGAAAGTGAGTTTTACTTCCTATTGCAAAGGCCTGTGTGGTGGTGTCTTCGCCGACTGAATCTTTCCTAGGTTTAACTGAGTTTGGTTTACAATGCTGTCTGGATACGTGTTAAAGGTGCTGCTGTAGCGGCTACCGCTGGGTTTTCACAATCGCCTTGCACCTATCAAGGACGCGGAGCGATCACCATGCCGGGCTCGTCCAGGACGCCCGGGCAGGCTCGCCCTCAACTTGCCAGGCCGCAGCCAGGACGCTGGGCCACGCCCCCTCTCGCCTTTCCTGGGCAAACGCTCCGGGATAATATGTATATATATTGCTGCCCGATAAACGGGCTTTTCAGAGTGCCTGAGTGTTTGGTTTGATTAAAGCAACTCGGATGAATTCCAGCTTTTTGTCGCGTCCATTCTTCCGATCGACGTGGGAGCCCCAGCTCCTTCATTGGTGACCTACCGACATGGACACGGCAGTCGCCCTTAAACTGCCTACCTTCTGGGAGGCTCACGCGGCGGTTTGGTTTGCACAGGCGGATTCCCTGTTCGCCCTGCGAGGCATCACGGCTGACGACACCCGCTTCCACCATGTGGTAGCAGCGCTCGGTTCGGCCACCGCGGCCCGCGCCCTGAGCCTCCTCGAGAGCCCGCCAGCCGCTGACAAATACGGCGCGATTAAGAAGCTTCTCCTCGACGCTTTCGTCCTCCCATTGGCGGAACGCGCACGGCGCCTGCTCGACCTGCCCGAGCTCGGCGACACGCGCCCTTCCGAGCGAATGGACTACATGCTTTCACTGCTCGGCGAGCACTCTCCGGCATTCCTGTTCCGGGAGCTGTTCCTCCGTCAGCTGCCTAACCCGGTACGCCTCGCCCTGGCAAGCACGACGATCACAGATCCCCGGGCCCTTGCCAGAGAAGCCGACAAGATCTCCGCCGCAGGACAGCACATCGCAGCGGCGACATTGGACCCACCGCCGTCCGACGCAACACCCATGGCGCCCGAGCATCCGGCACGGTCGACGACCGAACTGCCGACGCAATTGGCGGCCGCTACACCGAGCCGACCACCTCCAGCACGACGACCGGGGCCTCCACCTGACCAAGCGTGGTGTTACTATCATGCCAGGTTCAGACAGAAGGCCCGGACATGCCGACCCCCGTGCACCTTCGGCAGGCCGGGAAACGGCCGGGCCGGCGTTCATTACCAGCCATGAGCGCCGGCCACACGGGCAACTTACTGTTCATCACGGATAAAGCGTCCGGACGGCGCTTCCTGTGCGACACCGGCGCCCAACTGAGCGTCATACCCGCCTCTGACCAGGACAGGCAATCCGCGGTTTGCGGCCCCTCCTTGGTTGCGGCCAACGGATCGACCATCCGCACCTTCGGCCCGCGCAACGTCACCCTCTGCTTCGGCGGCCAACGCTTTGCTTGGACGTTTGTAAC
Organism: Myxine glutinosa; assembly: GCF_964187855.1. NCBI lineage: Eukaryota > Metazoa > Chordata > Myxini > Myxiniformes > Myxinidae > Myxine > Myxine glutinosa. The sequence goes on from NC_136265.1 coordinate 165,313,699, forward strand.
CGCAAACGTGCCCATGGCTCTGCTAGGCGCCGACTTCCTCTGCGCACACGGACTGCTGGTGGACGTCCAACGGCGTCGTTTAATCAACGCCGAAACCTTCAGCTCCCTGGTATGCACATTGAGCAGCTCCGCGCCGACCGAGCTGGCATGCGCCGTCCCGGCGGCGAACGAGTTTGCTCGCCTGCTCACGGAGTTCCCGGCCCTCACGCGGCCGACGTTTTCGGCCGTCGCAGTACGGCATGGGATCGAGCACCACATACCAACCATGGGCCCGCCGGTCTACGCCAGGGCCCGCCGCCTCGACCCAGCCAAGCTCGCCGTGGCGAAGGCCGAATTCGACGCGTTGGAGCACCTCGGCATCGTGCGGCGCTCCGATAGCGCGTGGGCCTCGCCACTGCACATCGTGCCAAAGCCGGGGGGTGGATGGCGCCCGTGTGGCGACTACCGCCGTCTCAATGACGCTACCACCCCCGACAGGTACCCGATCCCGCATATCCAAGACTTCTCCGCCCGTCTGGCGGGACGGGTCATTTTTTCGAAAATTGATCTCATACGGGGATATCACCAGGTACCTGTCAGGGCGGCCGACGTCCCTAAAACGGCAGTCATCACGCCGTTCGGCTTATTCGAATTCTTGCGGATGCCGTTTGGTCTCAAGAACGCGGCTCAGGCGTTCCAGCGCTTGATGGACGGCGTGCTGCGTGACCTGCCGTTCCTTTTCGTTTACCTGGACGACATCCTCGTCGCCAGCACGTCCCGGGCCGAGCACCTCCTCCACCTCCGAACACTGTTCGGGCGCCTCAGCGAGCACGGCCTCATCGTCAACCCGGCCAAATGCCACTTCGGCACGACGGCCGTTGATTTTTTGGGCCACCACATCACCAAGAACGGGGCCGTGCCGCTGCCAACCAAGGTCGAGGCCATCACCACGTTCCCGCGTCCCCGCACCATAAAGGCCCTGCAGGAATTCCTGGGAATGGTGAATTTTTATCACCGCTTCGTGCCCCGCGCTGCTCAACTCATGCGGCCCCTCTACGAAGCCCTCCGGGGCAAGCCGGCCAAGCACGACATCGCCTGGTCCGCAGCAATGGATGCGAGCTTCCAAAGCTCAAAGCGGGCCCTCGCCGACGCAACACTGCTCGCTCACCCGGTGCTCAACGCTCCCATCGCCCTTACCACGGATGCCTCCGACTACGCGGTGGGCGCCGTACATGAGCAATGGGTGAACGGGGTTTGGCAGCCACTCGCTTTTTTCAACCGGCAGCTCCGGCCGAACGAGCTCAAATACAGCACGTTTGACCGGGAGCTCCTCGGTCTACACCTGGCCGTCCGCCATTTCCGCCACCTCCTGGAGGGCCGACCTTTCACGGCGTTCGTCGACCACAAGCCGTTGGTTTACGCCATGGCCAAGGTCACGGAGCCGTGGTCGGCCCGCCAACAGCGCCAACTCTCCGCCGTGTCGGAGTTTACCACGGACATCCGGCACGTCGCCGGCAAAAACAACGCCGTGGCCGACTGTCTTTCCCGGGCCAGCGCGAACGCGGTCCACCTGGGCGTGGACTTTGCGCTCATGGCGGCGGACCAAACCACCGACACCACGGTGCAAGCCCTCCGGGCGGCGGACACGGGCCTCCGCCTGGCCGACATCCCCTTCGCGGACACTGTCCTGCTCTGCGACGTCTCCCAAGGCCAGCCTCGCCCCATCGTGCCCGTCACCTGGCAACGCCGCATCTTCGCCTCCCTCCACGGCCTTTCCCACCCGGGCCGGAAAGCTTCCCAGAAGCTGGTGTCGGCGCGATTCGTCTGGCACGGCCTTCGTCGGGACGTCCGCGATTGGACCAGCACCTGCACGGCCTGCCAACGGGCCAAGGTCCACCGACACACCCAGGCCCCGCTGGCACCTTTCACCGTGCCCGAACGACGTTTCGACCACGTCAACGTGGATCTGGTGGGCCCCCTCCCCCCGTCACGGGGGTTCACACACCTGCTCACCATGGTGGACAGAACCACCAGGTGGCCGGAGGCCGTTCCCCTCGTCTCCACCACCACCGCCGACATGGCGCAGGCTTTCATCGCCACCTGGGTCGCCCGCTTCGGCGCACCGGCGGACATCTCGTCAGACCGCGGACCACAGTTCACCTCCGAGCTGTGGGGCGCGGTCGCCCGCAACCTGGGGGTCAAGCTCCACCGTACTACGGCCTACCACCCCCAAGCAAACGGGTTGTGCGAGCGATTCCACCGCTCCATGAAGGCCGCGCTCATGGCCGGCCTTCAAGACGGCGGTTGGGCCGACCGGCTGCCGTGGGTCCTTTTGGGCCTCCGCACGGCCCCCAAGGAGGACCTCCAGGCATCCACCGCCGAGCTTGTCTATGGCCAGGCGCTACGCGTCCCGGGCGAATTCGTGCCCGACGCTACCAGTCCCTGGTCCGCAGCTCACCAGCGCTCGGACCTCCAGGAGGCCGCCCGACGGTTTGCCCCCGTGCCAACATCCCACCACGGTGACCCCCAGTCCTACGTCCCCCCAGCACTTCGCACAGCGGAGTATGTTTTTGTGCGTCACGACGCACATCGGGGGCCACTCCGGCCGCCGTACGACGGGCCCTTCCGGGTGCTGCGACGGGACGACAAGTCGTTCGTCATCGACATCGGCGGCAGGTCAGACCGGATTGCGGTGGACCGCCTCAAGCCGGCGCACGTGGACGTCGACCACCCACCACGGGTGGCCCTTCCGCCGCGGCGAGGCCGCCCCCCGTCCACGGTGCCCCCCACTCGACCGCCCACCACCACACCAGACCCCCTCCCACGACCCGCCAGGGGTCGCTTCGGCCGGGTCATCAGGACCCCCCTCAAATTGACCCTGCCGGTGCAAGTCGATTCTGGGGGGACGTGTGTAGCGGCTACCGCTGGGTTTTCACAATCGCCTTGCACCTATCAAGGACGCGGAGCGATCACCATGCCGGGCTCGTCCAGGACGCCCGGGCAGGCTCGCCCTCAACTTGCCAGGCCGCAGCCAGGACGCTGGGCCACGCCCCCTCTCGCCTTTCCTGGGCAAACGCTCCGGGATAATATGTATATATATTGCTGCCCGATAAACGGGCTTTTCAAAGTGCCTGAGTGTTTGGTTTGATTAAAGCAACTCGGATGAATTCCAGCTTTTTGTCGCGTCCATTCTTCCGATCGACGTGGGAGCCCCAGCTCCTTCACTGCAATATAAAGTATGTGGGTCATGTCACTTGGACGATAGAACCTGAGACAAAAATAGTTTTTGTCTCCACATAGTGCATGGCCAGTAGAAATACAAAACGTTCATAATTTGCCAGTTTTCTATGGCTCAGGCTGTCCAACCTCTGAGCTCTACCAGGGCAGTATGCGTGAGCCAGACCATAATGGGTGGGGTTCAGGGCCCTCCTTCTGGCCCAGAAAACCTGATGATTTTAGGAGCTTTCATGCATTCTCAGTTTTTAACCGCGATTTTACAACACTGTTTTAGTCAATAATTGCTCCGATATTTGACCATTGACAGTAATAACTTAAAATTATGTTGTTAGACTTTGCACTGGGATATGACCTGAAACACTGGGAAATGTGGAAATGTGACCTGAAGATGCAAAAGACAGGATCTGGATCCACCCATGGTTCTCATACCGTGTCCTGACCTTCCCATACACACTGACACATTACACTTTGTTGGTTGTCATTGTGTTGTTTCTCGATGTCATCACTTGTCGATTGTTGCTTTCTTTCTCGCCATATAACTGAAATGAGTGTGAACAGCATAGCAGTAGCTGTAACAGAGTCGCAAGGTATAATAACTTGGTATAAAAATGCTTCTGACAAAATGAAATAGTGATAGTGGAAACAAGATGATAGATATCTCATGTATTAATGTCATGTAAATTAGAAGCAACTAGGACGACACTCTTTGACGTCGCGACGTCGACTGATATGCCTCCGCCCACATTATTACATCATTATAATACTTGTACCAAGTTTGATTTAAATCCATTCAGCTGTTCTCAAGTTATAACATTTTTACCTGACATGACCTCTGACCTTTGACCTCTTGACCCCAAAATCTAATCAGTTTATTTTTACATCATTATACATACCTGTACCAAGTTATAATTTAAATCCCTTCAGCTGTTCACAAGTTATCACATTTTTACCTGACATGACCTCTGACCTCGGGCCCCAAAATCTAATCAGTTAATATTTACCATCATTATACATTTCTGTACCAAGTTTGAATTAGATCACTTTAGCCGTTCTCAAATTATAGACCTATTACAGACTTCGACCTTTGACCTCTTGACCCCAAATTCTAATCAGTTTATCTTTACATCATGATACATACCTGTACCAAGTTTGAATTAGATCACTTCAGCCGTTCTCAAGTTATAGACATATTACAGACTTTGACCTTTGACCTTTGACCTTTTTACCCCAAATTCCAATCAGTTCACCTTTACCTCATTATACATACCTGCACCAAGTTTTACGAAGATCCCTTCAGCCGTTTTCAAGTTTTCGTGGTAACGAAAAACTATCATGGATGGACGGACGGACAACCTGAAAACATAATGCCTCCTCCGGCGACGGGGAGGCATAAAAAGTATAATCTGTGTTTTGCAAGAAGACTATAGATGTTTGCTGATTGTGCACTTAAAAGGTTCTGCAGGAGCTAAAGGTATAAGGGGTGTGTTTCAATAGGAGTTAGTGTCTAAGGAGTCAAAAGGGTCTCATCTCTCAAGCATGTACAAAGGGTCGAAAAATGTCCATGTGGGCTAAAGCTCTAATTGGTCAAGGGTTCAAGCTCTCTAATCTATCTTAAGGGTGTAAGGGGTCAAAGTGGTGCTAAGGTCCAAGGTGTCTAAAGTGATTCAAGGGTAAAGGTCTAAAGGATGAAGGGATGTAAAGGTGTTGAAAGGGTCTTAAAGGTAAAAAGGGTCTTGCAGTCTAAAAGTGTTGAATTAAGGGTCTTTAGGTTATTGAGGGTGTTAATGGTCTTATGGTCTTAATGGTCTTCAAGGGCCGTAATGTTTTAGAGGATATATGGGTTATATAGGATCTCAAGATATAGAGGGGTGTAAGGGGTCTAAAGGATGTAAATGTCTAACAGCATCTAAAGGGTCTTCAAGGGTCAAATGGATCTAAGGCTAAGCCATCTAAAGGGTTGAGAAGTTTAAAAAGTACATTGCAATAGTACGTAATTAATAGACATATAGTCACATGGCTTTTCGGTGTTTTGCGTTTTTTTCTTTTTTTTTTTCTTTCTTTTTTTTGTATGCAAGATCGAGGCTCGTGAAAGAGCTAACATTAATCACACAGAAAGACAAACCGACACATAAAACATATAACATCGGGAGCGGTAGACAAGATGGGGAGAGAGGGGGAAGGACACGAACACAACGAACACACATATATTGTCATCCTGATATCTGGATCATTTTCTTCCAGGTAGAACCTGCTCAAGGAAGAGGTGATGACACTGCTCTCAATGGCATTACTATTTTCTGTTCTTCTGATAGCAAGAAAAATATACAGAGTATTGCTTCAGAAGTAGCTTGGTGAGTCTCTTGCTTGTAAATATTTTTTTATTTTTTTATATTTTTTTGTATACAAGATCGAGGCTCGTGAAAGAGCGAACATTAATCACACAGAAAGACAAACAGACACACAAAACAAATAACATCGGGAGCGGTAGACAAGATGGGGAGAGAGGGGGAAGGACACAAACACAACATTTGAGAGCAGGGACCGAGAGACATGGAGACATCGTTCGGGTTTGTTTTGGTATAATAAAGATTACTTTGAATGTTGAATGATTTTCACAAAGCAGAGGCAGCAATGGCCAGGAGTTGACCTCTGATTACCAACATATTGTAGAATGGGAATTTACAGTGGCTGGGGCATCACTTGCAAAATGGGATATCAAGAGGTATTACCGTCGCACCTTTGGGTTTTCTTTGCTCTTTGAGATTTTTTCTCTCATTTTCCCATTGTTGCAGAACGCCTTTATAATTCATGGTAAAAGTACAATGATGTCCCCTAATTTCTATGTTCCACAACTGTGATGACTTTAAAATATCAAAATCTATTAATTTCATATTTTGCAGGTGGGGGGGTTGGACAAGGCCCAAGTGGTGCCCTTCAGGCTACCTGTCCACTTTCCGTCTTCGTACAGAGCCAGCACAGGGAAAGGGAGATGATACTGCTGCTAACAACCTACAGTTCCGTTGCACAGACGGCACGACTCTTTCTGGTGACGGCACAAACTGGGGTTCATACGGAGCTTGGAGCCAAACCTGCAGAGGAAAGGGGATCTGTGGTATGCAGACAAAGATTGAGAATAAACAGGGAAGGGGAGATGACACAGCACTCAATGATGTGCATTTCTATTGTTGTTATTGAGGAATTGTAGTGCATTAATGGAAGGTCAAGGTGGCGTAATGTGCAGAATCTGTTAACTTTTTGGCGCTTATTCTTTGAAGTATAAAAGACCGTGCAGGGGATTTAAAAAAAAAGTCGAGGCTTGTGGAAGAGCTAGAACATAGAATGGACCAGGATGCAACAGAACAAATGGAACAGTAGAAAGTGAGGGGGGACACCAACAACAGGGTTGTAGGACAAAATAGAGGGAGACTTGGTCAGATAAAGGATGTGGGGTAAGGGAGATTCATGGGGTGGATAAAATGGATACAGAAGGAAAAATTGGAAGGAGGTGGGCTTGGGGCTGTGGGTTAACGGTGATAGAAAAGATCAGGTTTTGGATTGGGGATGATCTGAGATGGGGGTGCACAGCTGTCTTTAAGACCTGGAAAGAGGGATGAGATTGAAGAACATGTGGAAGTTAGTTAAATGGCGTCAAGCTGAGGATTTCACAACAAATGTAACCCAAAAATGCTTCATAAGGAACAAAAAATTGCAGAATAATTCCTTTTTTTGAAGAATTCATAAAATTGCAGAATAATTCCTTTTTTTAAAGAATTCATAAAAATGCACAATAATTCCTTTTTTTGAAGAATTCATAAAATTGCAGAATAATTCCTTTTTTTGAAGAATTCATAAAATTGCAGAATAATTCCTTTTTTTAAAGAATTCATAAAAATGCACAATAATTCCTTTTTTTTAAGAATTCATAAAATTGCAGAATAATTCCTTTTTTTTAAAGAATTCATAAAATTGCAGAATAATTCCTTTTTTTTAAGAATTCATAAAATTGCAGAATAATTGCTTTTTAAAAAAGATTTAATAAAATTGCAGAATAATAAGTATTAACTTGATCACTTGTCTTGCATGTGCAGAAAACACAATAAATGTGTAAAATGTGGTTTCTTTAGCATTTGTTAAAAAAAAACTGTTATTGGTGTTTCTTATTATCTGTTTATCACAAGACAACTAGCCGGGTGTTGGCTTAGCGGTTAGGGTGCTGGCTTGGAATCCTAGGATCCTGAGTTCGAATCGAGCGTTGAATTAACGCCAAGGGGGTTGACTCAGCCTGTCATCCTTCCGAGGTCGGCAAATTGAGTACCAGCTCTCTGGTAATTGGGGCACTGCATTAGTAGCACTAATGCGCTTCCAGAAAAAGTGATGCGACCAGCAGCCACAGGCTGCATACAAAATAAGAATGATGCGACCAGCAGCCACAGGCTGCATACGAAACAAGAAGACAACTTTTTCCACTCCATTTGCCTTTCAGCATGGCTTCTTATTCTTTCGAATGCAGCACATAGCTATCGGTTAGGTACCTTTAACATCCACCAAGTAATGCGAGCAGATGGGGCACCCAGTTTAACGTCCATTTAAGGTATAGCACACACATTGACTCAACCTGCCTATGACACACAAAGATGACAGTTCATAGCTGGGTCAAGATTTACACCCAGACCAGACAGCTTAGATGCAAGTGATGCCTTCCTCTAAGCCATCCTGCTAGCCATGGCAGGGCTATTCCAGAACAAACAGTTCCAGAACTATGTAAGGCGATTGGTGGATCTGGATTCTATGTGTCAAAGCTGTCACTTTAGAGTTTAGTAGGAAGGCCATCTCCAGTAAGGATGTTAGGGATTTACCCACCAGCACCCCCACAGGGATGATAATTTGACCAAACTCAGACAGTTACAGGAGAATTTATTAAAGGGGGAGCGGGATACACATGTACATGGGAAAGCTGCCGTATAAGCAAGTAACGGGCCAGCTTCTCAAATTAGAACACAGCAGGCCAGGGTTTATATACTGTACAGAAAATAATGAAAGGAGACTTTAAAGATAGGAGGGAAGGCATAACAATTGGGGGCTGTTTAGTAAGGGAAAATCTATCTCCTCGTCCAGGCAGCTTTGCCCAAGGTCAGAGCCTGAAAACTTCAACAACAGACTATGTTATTACAGGGTAGGGGTCGGTGCTGCCCGGCTCTGTTCAGTTCCCCAAATGCTCAAGGGCTACTGGTAACAAAGCCAAATGTATGAAATCCCCGACAAGGACACTGGGAAAAACTGAATTGGCGTCGTCTGCATCACTGTCCGAACGTCCCAAGACATTCAGGATCTGCCGGGCATTGGCCAAATATTTCTGGTCCTCGTCTGGGAGGTACAGTCATTGCCAAAAATATTGGCACCCTTGCACTTTTTTCAAATAATGCACCATTTCTTCCAGAAAATTGTTGAAATTAAAAAATCTTTTAGTATCCACATATGTATTTCTTTGGTCTGCAATGGAACAAAACAAAAAAAGCTGACAAATTCACTAAAATCTTCGGTTATTCCACAGAGAAATCCTAAAATGGCCCGGACAATATTATTGGCACCTTTTAGAAGTTGTTAGAAATAATTACATTTCAAGCAGGTGATTCTCCTTTACTTTGGAATTGAACTCACCTATGGTGAGTTGCAGGTGCCTGCAATATTAAAATCACTCATTCAACCAGTTTGAATAGAGAAAAGGAGTCATTCTGCTGTTTTGTGTCACTGTGTGTACCGCAATGAGCATGGAGAAAAGAAAAAAAACCCAGAGAATTGTCTGAGGAGGTCAGAAACAAGATTGTAGCCAAGCATGGTCAATGTCAAGGCTCCAAGTCCATCTCCAGAGATCTTGATGTTCCTGTGTCCACCGTAAGCAATGTTGTCAGGAAGTTTGAGGCCCATGGCACTGTTGCCAACCTCCCTGGATGTGGCTGCAAAAGAAAACTTGATCGAAGATTGCAGCGAAGGATTGTTTGAATGGTGGAGAAAGCACCTGGATCAACTGCCAAACAGATTCAAGCTGACCTTCAGACACAAGGTACGACAGTTTCAACTCGCACCATCTGTTGCCTACTTGATGAAAGGGGGTTCTATGTTAGGAGACCCAGGAGGATCCCACTGCTGAGAGAGAGACATAATAAAGCCTGACTGGAGTTTGCCAAAACACACCTGAACAAGCGAAAATCCTTCTGGGAGAATGTTCTGTGGACAGATGAGACCAAATTAGAGCTTTTTGGTAAAGCACATCATCTCCATGTTTACAGTAAACAAAATGAAGCCTTCAAAGAAAAGAACACCTTCCCTAGAGCCAAATATGGAGGAGGTTCAGTGATGTTTTGGGGTTGCTGTGCTGACTCTGGCACTGGGTACCTTGAATGTGTGCATGGCATCATGAAATCAGGAGAGTACCAAGGCATTTTGGGGCACAATGTTCAACCCAGTGTCAGAAAGCTGGGTCTCCGTCAAAGATCATGGGTCTTGCAGCAGGACATTGACCCCAAACACACTTCAAAAAGCACCCAGGAATGGTTCAAGACAAAACGCTGGACTGTTCTGAAGTGGCCAGCAATTAGTCCAGATCTAAATCCCATTGAACACCTGTGGGGAGATCTGAAAACAGCAGTTGGGAGAAGGCACCCGTAAAATCTGGAAGAACTGGAGCAGTTTACACAAGAGTAGTGGGCCAAACTCCCAGTAGAGAGGTGTAGGAAGCTCATTCATGGCTACAGGAAGCGCTTGACTGCAGTTATTTTGTCCAAAGGCCGTGCTACCAAATATTAAGTCCAGGGTGTCAATAATTTTGTCAATGCCATTTCTTTTTATTTTCTGATTTAAAAGGATATATTAAGTTCTGAATTAAAAAACAAAGGTTCTGTAATATTAACAGTGAAATAAAGAATTGTGGAGAACAAATACTTTTGTCAACTTCAACTTTTTTTTAGAGAAAATTGTGAGTTCTTTGAAATAATGCCTCCGGCGACTTCGTCGGCGTGGGCATAAAAAGTGCAAAGATGCCAATATTTTTGGCCACGACTGTATTCTTACTTGCTAAGGAAGTGGCAATCCGGTCTCACTGCCTGAAGCCACAAAGGGCATGATCGTTGTAGGTGTTGTGCCTTGCACGGCCTGACTGTCATAGTTGAATGAGGGCAACAGATTGATGATGGGATAAATTCATGTGGGTCGTAGCAGTGCGCATTACACGGCCGTAGCGTAGGTTCGGCTCTGTGTAAGGGGAGGCTTCTCGCCAGGACAGGTCACTTCCATAATAACAGCATATATTAATACTGGCTCTGAGAGTTCAAGCACCACTGCAGAGATTCGACTTCTGAAATGGTTGGTGTTTCAGACTCCACCACGACTAGTTGTAGTCGGTAGATGGGTGGGAATGCTGCTGCAGACCACAAATGATGAGTTACTACAATGAAGTAGTGCTGGAATTTTAACTTCATAATTGAAGGAATTTGGAGACATCTATTGATGAACAAGTTGGAAAGTAACTGAAAGCATCAACCTTGATAGATAACCAAATGCTTTGGTATTGATAAACCCATTGATTTGGGTTTCCTTTACGTGTTCCTGGTCATGACACAATTACAGTAAAACCAATTCCAAATTTTCTTTAAAAAAGCCTAAAAAGCTTCAATAAGCAGATTCATAAATTCTGAGTTTCTATGCCAGAAAACAGCCACAGCACCGCCAGCTAAGTCCTCAGCCCCGAGCATGTTCCCGGACCTGTTTGTGACGTTACAATACTCGTTAGGACTGTGGAAGAATTGATACTTTAATTCTCCATTTTGATTCTGGTTTACATGAAGTATATATTTCCTCTCAGAAGAGGGAGAAAAGCATTTAATGACAACAGGTATACACGGATGCTCAAACACATCAGCAGTTACGGGACGAAGTCATCCAGCTCATTATTTCTCCCCGAATCCTTGTACACAAATCATTTATATAGTCTTCAGTTGTTTATCTGAAGGTAGTTGTGTGAGTTTGAAGTTGCAAGGCAGGAGAGTGGAGGAGGCAAGGGGGGGCCTTGTGGAGATATCAACACTGACATCACAAAGTACTGAGACAACAACATTCTCCAAGGCCCGCATTTCCCAGATATTAGTTAAAAACATGCAGTTCTCCCTCCGTCAGCCTCGGCCAAGCTGCCTAACATCAAAGGAAGACAGCCTTGAGATGCCCGACCTGCTGCCGCCTGGCATGAGAGCATCGTAGACTTGTTCTCACCCGATTACAGTGTAGTGAAATTATACCAAGGTGAACCCAGGGGTGCTCGTTACGGAAGGGGCGTCTATAAGACCCGGGACAACCGGGACGCGCGGACACTCCAGCGGCACTCACTGTGACATAGTCCAGTAGTTTGAATGGTATGTACGCCCCAAATGCTGCGCTGACAATGCGCTGCGCTAACCATTGTTATATTGAATCAACCATTGCTGCTCATGAAATGCTCTGATTTAATGCCTGTTGCATGCATGTATTCTTACAGGATGTACTGCAGATCTAAATGATATTAAACCTACCCAGAGGTCAAGTCGTGTCTGAGCTTGATTTTCACGACATTTAATATCATTTCACTACATGTGTAGAATTTAAAATCCATTTCGCGTGATATGTTATTCCAATGGCTGATCTATCCCAATATATCTTAAAAGGTTGCCCTTTAAGAGAAAACACCTTTAGTTATGATTTATGACTCTCTCATACTTCCTGCAGCAAGTTTGGCTTTTATTAAAACTGGCTGCAAATGACTTTTAAGCTCGGCTTTATCTACAACCGAGCTGGACACAAGCTTTGATCAATAGTTAAGATTACATTTACCCACAAGACCGTGTATTTAAGCAAGTGATGCGCCAATAGGACCTTCATAATCTGGTCGAGCAATGCCAGATTGCGAGCGCTCTGAGCTGGATTGAGTCAGCTCGTCTCACAATACCAAAATCACCAAATGAGATTTTTGTCACCAAATCACCAAAATGAGAATCTCAGCTTGCGATGAGATCACTACAACGAGCAGAATACAACTCCGAGACCAGGTACATTCATTTAACAATTAAATGGCATGGGAGAAGGATTACATGAAGCAATACAATAACTAGTACGGCACTCAGTAGAGAGAATACCTCCGCCTGATTGGCCATATCACTCAATGGTGAAGAATCACTTTAAAAATTCTACTAGTCGGATTCGGATCTTAACCAATATTGAATCGATTCTTCCTTGTCAGACACCCAACCGGTCCACCAAGTTTCGTCCAAATACATCCACAACTTTTTCAGATATCCTGCTATGTATCGTTTTTGGCCCTTTCTCCCAATGGTGAAGAATCACTGATAAAATTCTAGTAGCCGGATCCGAATCCCGATCTTCACGAAAATCTACTCATTCAGTCGTTGTCTCATACGCTACATCTCTGCCAAACTTCGTCCGAATTCATCCACAACTTTTTGAGATATTTTGTTCACAAACAAACGGACAAACGGACGGACAGACAAACAGGCAAGGGTGAAAACATAACCTCCATCCGACTTTGGTGGCGGAGGTAATAACTAATAAGTATGCAATAAACAATAGTAAATGAGTCAGTAAATAAATCCGTTGATCCCTTATCACCCTCGAACAACCCAAATGTCAGATTTCTTGACAGTTCTTAAATTGGGGCTCGTTCACTCACTCGACAAGAACACAGTAGAGGGAATACAAATAACTAGGCCGAGAGGTCGATTTCAAACCCGGAGGCAAGCTGGGCTTGAGGCCGGAAGCAGAATTATCAGGAGCTGTTTGGTGCAACCTTGCGTAACAACTCCTCAAACTCCGTAATCGTGGCTCCCTTAAAGCCCTCTCTGCTCTGCGGATTAAATGTTCACATCTCCGGCACACTCAGCTCTGCACATTCAGAGACTCTTCCTGTCGGTTTCCAGCACTCTCCTCCAGCTTTATTGTCTCTCCCTCTCTCTCTCAGAGCAGCAGTAATGGCGTTAGCCCTAACATATTCTATCCCTTCCTACTCCACTAATTCCTCTTCTCTATACCAGATACTGCCCTCTAAATCCCCCAGAATGAATATATCCCTGTTGGAGCCCATCAATCCAAAAGCTAAACTATCTTGCAGGAGGAAGATCAAGGCATGCACGGTGACAACAAACGATGTGGTGGGGTGCCTCACTAGGCTCACCTGATGCCTGATGGAGAGGGTGAGGTGTACCTACCCATATATTCTAGCAATTTGTGGGCCCAATGGGTCCACTCAACTTCCAATTACCCTACTCCGTTTAACTCATCACCACATCACTCATAATAATAATAATATAATAATAATAATTCATTTATTTTGTATAGCGCTTTTCCAGAAGCCCAAAGGCGCTTTGACAGAGTGGAAAACATAATGCATAACAATACATGAAAACAACAATTGCAAAAAGACAAGAATCAAGAAAACAAACAGCAGCGATATACGGCATATATATAAGACAAGAATCAAAAAGACAAGACAAGAATCAATAGGGAAATATTTAAAGCAAAAGGAGGGAGAAGGAGAAGAGATAGTCAGGGGTTAAATGCTGTGGGTTGAATGTTGAATGCAGCGTTGAACAGGTGGGTCTTTAGTGATGTTTTGAATGTGGTGAGTGAGGAGGAGTCTCTGATGGTGTGAGGTAGTGAGTTCCAGAGGGTGGGAGCAGCGATGGAGAAGGCCCTGTCCCCCCAGGATCTGAATTTGGTCCGGATGGAGGGGGTCAGGAGGTTGGTACCAGCAGAGCGGAGGTTGCGGGTGGGAGTGTGTCTGGAGAGGAGGTCAGCCAGGTAGGATGGGGCCAGGTTATGGAGGGCTTTGTATGTCAAGAGGAGGATTTTGTACTGGATTCTCTGGGGGATGGGGAGCCAGTGAAGCTTGTAAAGGACGGGGGTGATGTGGTCACGGGTCCGGGAATGAGTGAGTAGACGGGCAGCGGAGTTCTGAATGTATTGGAGTTTATTGGTGATTTTTGAGGGTGAACCATAGAGGAGGCTATTGCAGTAGTCCAGACGAGAGGTGATGAAGGCGTGGATGAGGGTTTCTGCAGCCGTGGAGGAGAGGGATGAGCGGAGACGGGCAATGTTTTTCAGGTGAAAGAAGGCTGACTTTGTGATCTGTTTAGTGTATTTGTCGAAGGAAAGGGTTTGGTCAAAGATGACGCCAAGATTCCGGATGTGAGGGGAGGTGGATACTGGGATACCGTCGATGTTGAGGGCAAAGTTATGGGTGGATTTTGTGAGCGTTTTTGGGCCAATGATGATTATTTCAGATTTATCACAGTTAAGCTTGAGGAAGTTGATTTGAAGCCAGGATTTTATTTCAGTGATGCAGTTTGTCAGGATAGAGTGGGTGTCGGTGGAGACGGACTTGGTGGAGATGAAAAGCTGGATGTCATCGGCGAAGCAGTGGAATTGGAGACCATGACGGCGGATTAAGTGACCGAGCGGGGACAGGTAAAGGATGAAGAGGAGGGGGCCAAGAACTGAACCTTGGGGGACACCTTGGGGGAGGGGAGCAGTGGGGGATTTGCAGTTATTGATGGAGATGAACTGGCATCTGTCAGAGAGGTATGATTTAATCCAAGAGAGGATTGTAATCTCATCACCGCATAACTCATCACTCAAGCCGCAGACATCACCAATTTATATAACGATGTCACAATAATTACAACGATGTGACAAGATGTAAGTATGGCTTAGAGACAACACAGATGCACAGAATTTTAGCATCTCACTCAGTGAAGATGGGTAACAAGATGGTGCCTTGCAGTCATGTGATCATGTATCCTCCAATCACGATCGTTTTCACTGAAACGGTGCTCGCCAAACTAGAGTGTGGCACTGGCTCATTGTGTCCTACCTCCTGCCCTCCCCCACCCACTCCATCCCCCTTGACATTTTTGTGATTCTTTCATGCCTTTCTCTGGAGTCTTGCGCACGTTTTGATACTATCTATCTCCAATTGTGTACCTCTTGTGCCATCTTCAGTTGGTTGACTGAATGACTGTGTCTGATCTGACAGCTTCCTTAAGTATTGTATTTCAATTATTGATGCTCCTGATCAAGAATGCGTTCTGCCTGAGTCTGGTTCGGCATCGACGCTTCTTCATTGAGTCCATGACCTCTCGTTTTCGACGCCCACATCCAGGTCAAATAATTTCTCAGCATTAATCTTGCCGATTCCTTTTACTATCTTGAAGATCTCGATGAGTTCTGCCCTCTGTCTTCTGTCGGCTAGCATGGGAAGGTGCAGGGCCTACAGTATGTCTGGATATTCCAAATGCATTAGCTCAAGGAAATGGTTAGAGCAGCGGGCTTGGGATCCTAAGGTCTTGAGTTCGAATCCCATTGAATTAACGCCAGGTGGGGTTGACTCAGCCTGTCATCCTTCTGAGATCGGCAAAATGAGTACCAGATAACTGGTAATAGAGAGGCGTTGCATCAGCAGCAGTCGCGCCCACAGAAATAATGCAACCAGCAGCTGGGTGGCTGCACACGCAGAATTGCAATCTGTATTCCTTTGTCGGGCTGAGAAAGCTCTTGATCAATCTGAATGTACTATTCGCTCATCTGGCGGCGTCTGCAGCATTAGGGGTGAACGTTAAACTTTCGTAAAATAGAACGCCCAGGTCCTTTTCCTCCTCCTCAACTTTAAATTCTTTCTGTGCGGAGCCATCTTCCATTGAGTATGTATGCCTGTGGTTGTTCTTTTCATAATGCACTTTTTGTTTTTCTTACATTTGTCCTCCTTGAATTGCAGTTGCCACTTTCTCGACCAGTCAATGTCAATGACCAGCCAATGCAATTCCAACATCTCTCTGTCGTGCCTCAGCGTCCTAATGGCAATCCACAACTCTGTAAAGCTTGGTGTCATCAGCAAAGAGCATCAGATCTGAGTTTACCGCAAATAGGAGATCGTTGATGAAGAGGATAAAGAAGACAGGTCCCAACATGCTCCCCTATGTATTGCACTCATGACAGCCAGACTGTGAGAACGTTTTCCATTCAACACAATTCTTTGCATATCCTTCCAGTCAGATATTCCTCTATTCATTGTAGTATGTATCCACCTACTCCATAAGAATAGAGCTTATGCAGGAGGTGCTGGTGTAGTGATGTGGCACATCATTGAAGGCCCTTAGATAGTCAAAGTACCAGCAGTCTATTCTGTGCCATTCGTCAAGATCACTTATCCATTACTCAAGGACTTTTATGAGTTGTGTCGACCAGGATCACCCACTCCGAAATCTGTGCTGCTCTTCACGTAAGAGGTCATTCTCCTCAATGTGTTGAATCAGAGCTTTTCTGGCGATCTCCACCATGATTTTACAATCCACGGACGTCAAGCAAACCCAGGCCTGCAGTAGCGGAGTCACGCTTCCATTTTATGAAGATGGTTACTGAGTACTACTGTGGCTTGTTTCCAATTCTTTAGAACTCTTTCCTCTCCATTGCACCCTCTCTTTTCTCATGAGTATCTATCTATAATTCCAGTAATCTCTGTGTGTGTGTGTGTGTGTGTGTGTGTGTGTGTGTATGTGTGTATGTCTGTGTGTTTGTCTGTGACCGCTGTTTCTCGACGACCACGGGTCCGATATACTTGAAACTTGCCAGGTATATTGCTGGGGACCTGAGGATGTGCCTTTTCAAGGTTTCATATTAATCGGACAAGTAGTTACCGAGCTATGTCCAAAAAACGATTCAACCAATCAGAGAGCAGCGAGCTATCACGTGTGCCGAACGTGGCGAACAGACTCTGCCTCGGACGGCACATTTGAGAGCGTATTCATTTATTTCACGTTGGCAAACTATGTTGGCGTTAAACTATGTTTTAAAACTAATTAAAACTAATTTGCGATTCATCGTAACTGCGATATGCGACCTTCCGGACAGTCAAATGAGGACGTCACTTCCGGACTTACGGATAGTCATAGTGACGCTGAACGTGGCGAGCAGACGCTGCCTCGGACGGCACATTTGAGAGCGTATTCATTTATTTGACGTTGCAATCTGTGTTGATTGTTGTAAGGTACGATCGATTGTAGTACATACATATTTATATTTTGTACATATTCATTACGGGCATGTCACGGGTACGGGTACGGTACGGGTACGGTTCCGGGTACGGTCCGGTTACGGGTACGCCACGTACGGGCACGTCCTAGTCTTATTAAATGCAAGGATGAGACATCGAGTGAAACACAATAAAGAAATTGGAAAGCAACACGAACACTACCAAACCAACACTAAGATCTCCTCCGGAATTCTCCGGCTGGAACATTCCAGAACATGCACTCAACCACTAAATCCAAAACCATCTGTCCATTAAATGCAAACATATTGTCAAACATTTCCTTTATAAAACACGATACCATGCTAACTTTATACTCTATCATGTTTTTAACGAATATTACTAAATATATTTACCCTTGGATGGCAACTCACACAGCTTTGTACATGCTTAACATAATGTCATTGCCCTTCTCAGCCTGAAACGCCACGCCCCCTCAGCCACCATCAGTTCCACTCCCCAATGGGCGTGGCCAACTCTAACATCTAAACCTAAAGGGACTGTTACCTTTCGGTGGTGGTTAACAATTTTACCACTGTGGGGGTTACCCCATTGAGACATAATCCACAGGCACAGGACCAGTGGGGCTATTGATGGTATGGGCGTGGCGTGTGCTCGGTTGTTGGAGAGACGCCCCCTTAAGAGTGATTTGTGTTATAAAAGATGCGTGAGTTCCGGTATGAGTTTAGTTCTGTTGGAACAAGCATTCTGAGTATTGCGCTGCAATACATGTCCCCGACCGGCAGTCTGTCGTCCGGAAAACTGTTGGGGAAATTACCAAAGTTCAAAGTGCCATAACTTTGTCAAAAATGATCGAAACATCGTGAAGTTTGAACTTGATCTGTAACTTATCATGAGGAAACCATGTACCAAGTTTGAAATCATTAGCATTAAGAGTTTAGAAAAAAAGTCCGGAAAACTGTTCTTTGCGTGACGGACGGACAGACGGAGGGACGGCGTGCAAACCTATAGTCCCCTCCGGTGTACACCGGTAGGGGACTAATAAAGGAGCTTTGAACAAGCCAAGAAGTGTCTCGCCTTCTCGTTGTCCGCAACTCCTACATTGGTGACCCCATCTTGCTCTGAACGTTTTCAGAGCTTCAAACGAACATGGCGACAAGCGCAGTTTCGATTAAACTGCCGGAGTTTTGGGAACGACAAGCTGCCGTTTGGTTCGCACAAGCTGAGGCCCAATTCGCCATTCGGAGCATTTCTGCTGACAACACGAAGTATTATTATGTCATGTCTGCACTCAGTGGCTCCACTGCGACCAGAGTGGTGAGCCTTCTTCCAGGATCCTCCGAAGGGCGGCAAGTACAAGACGCTAAAGGCGCTGCTGATCGAAACCTTCGAGCTCACTGAGGCGGAGCGCGCCCGCCAGCTATTTTCTCTACCCGGGCTGGGCGACTCCAAGCCGTCGGAGCTGATGGACCACAGGTTGTCTCTCCTGGGCAGCCACCGACCATGTTTCCTCTTCAAAGAACTGTTCCTGCAACAGCTGCCAGGTCAGGTACGGACAGCCCTGGCCAACTCGTCTGTTAAGGATTTCCGCGCCCTGGCTAGGGAAGCAGACAAGTTTTTCTCCGCCAGACAGCAATGTAGTGCAGCTGCATGGGACCCCGGCCCCGTCGAGCCTACGCCGCTGGCGGACACCGTCGCGGCCGCCATTACGGCCCAGCGGCGGAAGGCCCCAGGCTTGTGCTTTTACCACGCAAGGTTTGGGCCCAAGGCCAAGGCATGCCAGCCACCCTGCAGCTTCAGCGAGTCGAGAAACGGGGTGGCCAGTGCTCGTTAACTGCCATGAGCGTCGGCCGTTCGGGCAGTTTCATTTCGGACACCGACTCCGGGCGTCGTTTCCTCTGCGACACAGGTGCCCAGGTGAGCGTTCTACCTGCGTCGGCATTGGACCGGGAGGCCGGGAGTCACGGCCCCGCCCTGGAAGCAGCCAACGGCAGTGCTATTCAGACTTTTGGCAAACGAAACGTGGCACTGTGCTTTGGTGGGCAGCGGTTTACATGGGATTTTGTCACGGCGAGGGTGTCCACCCCCTTGCTGGGCGCTGATTTCCTCTGCGCCAACGACCTATTGGTGGATGTTAAAAATCGGCGGCTCATTAATGCAGAGACCTTCAGTTCAGTTCCATGCTCGCTGAGCGGGTCCGGCTCAACGAGGCTTGCTTACACGCTCTCGACCTCTGATGAGTTCGCCCGCCCCCTCACCGAGTTCCCAGCCCTTACACGGCCCACCTTTTCGGCCGTTGTCGTCAGTCATGGGGTGGAGCATCACATTCCGACCACCGGCCCACCTGTCTACGCCCGGGCTCGACGCCTCGACCCAGGGAAACTCGCTATCACAAAGGCGGAGTTCGACACGTTGGAGCGTTTTGGCATCGTGCGATGGTCCGATAGCCCGTGGGCCTCGCCTCTCCACATTGCACCGAAGCCGGGTGGCGGTTGGCGCCCGTGCGGGGATTATCGCCGCCTTAACGATGCCACTACCCCCGGCCGCTACCCAATCCCGCACATCCAGGATTTTTCTGCCCGCTTGGCCGGTAAAGTTTTTCTTTCTAAGGTGGACCTCGTTCGTGGTTACCACCAAGTCCCCGTCCGGCCGCAGGATGTTCCTAAGACCGCGGTGATTACACCGTTCGGGCTTTTCGAATTCCTCAGTATGCCTTTTGGGCTCAAGAACGCAGCCCAGGCTTTCCAGCGCCTGATGGACAGCGTGTTGCGGGATTTGCCATTTCTGTTCGTCTACCTGGACGATATCCTCATCGCCAGCGCTTCCAGGACGGAGCACATGCTTCACCTCCGAGCGCTCTTTGAACGCCTCAGTCAGCACGGCCTTATCATTAACCCGGCCAAGTGCTTGTTCGGGGTGGCCTTCATTGACTTTCTCGGCCACCACATCACGAGGGAGGGGGCCGGCCCACTGCCGTCTAAAGTGGAGGCTGTGAAGGGTTTTCCATGCCCCCTCACCGTCAGGGCCCTGCAGGAGTTTTTGGGCATGGTGAAGTTTTACCATCGTTTCGTGCCCCGTGCGGCCCAGCTGATGCGGCCCCTTTATGAGGCCCTCAAAGGCAAGCCTACCAAACGCGCCATTGACTGGACCGAGGAGATGGCCAAGGCTTTCACGGACGCTAAACTGGCCCTCGCCAGCACAACCATGCTGGCACATCCGTCGCCCGATGCACCGATTGCTCTCACCACAGACGCTTTGGACTACGCGGTTGGCGCCATGCACGAGCAGTGGGTCAACGGGGCCTGGCAGCCGCTTGCCCTTTTTACCCGGCAGCTCCGCCCTAACGAACGAAAGTACAGTACCTTCTATCGTGAGCTGCTCGGCCTCTATCTAGCTGTCCGACACTTCCGTTACCTGCTGGAAGCCCACCCGTTCACGGCGTTTGTGGACCACAAGCCCCTGGTTTTTGCCATGGCAAAGGTCTCGGAGCCGTGGTCTGCCCGTCAACAACGCCAGCTCTCCTTCGTTTCCGAGTTCACGACGGACATCCAACATGTTGCTGGGAAGGATAATACGGTCGCCGATTGTCTCTACCAGTCCATAGCTGGCGCGGTTCACCATGGCATCGACAACGCCCGCATGGCGGCCGATCAGATCTCCGACCCGGATGTCCAGGCCTGCAGGGCGGCGGTCACGGGGCTTAGACTGTCTGACGTGCCGTTCAAGGACACGGGCACCATGCTACTGTGCGACGTATCTTTGGGACAGCCTCGCCCCGTCGTACCCACCAACTGGAGACGGCTGGTGTTCGATGCCGTCCACTGTCTTTCTCACCCGGGCTGGAAGGCGTCACAAAAGTTGGTGGCGGCGAAGTTCCTTTGGCATGGGCTCAGGAAGGATGTGCGCGACTGGGCCAACACCTGTGTCGAGTGTCAACGCTCGAAGGTGCATCGCCATTTCCAGGCCCCATTGGCGCCATTCACAGTGCCTGAGCAACGGTTTGACCAGGTTAACGTGGACCTGGTGCATTACGACGGGCCTTTCCGCGTTCTGGAGGCTGGGGACAAGTCCTTCGTGGTCGACATCGGCGGCAAACCGGACCACCTTTCGGTGGACCGCCTCAAGCCAGCTCACTTGGACCTAGACCAGCCCCCTCGGTTGGCTCAACCCCCACGGCGGGGCCGTCCCCCATCGGGTAAGTCCCTGGTTGGCCCGCCTACCGCCAAGCCGCTAACAGTCCCTGCTCGGGTCATCAGGGGTCGATTCGGCCGGGTGGTTAAGGTCCCCCGAAAACTGACATTGCCCTGTGCGAGTGAATTATGGGGGGGCGCATGTGGGGGTTACCCCATTGAGACATAATCCACAGGCACAGGACCAGTGGGGCTCTTGATGCTATGGGCGTGGCGTGCGCTCGGTTGTTGGAGCCACGCCCCCTTAAGAGTGTTGGAGCCACGCCCCCACGCCCCCAACACAATAAATACACACAGTGTTATAAAAGATGCATGAGTTCCGGTCGTGAGTTAGTTTTGTTGAAATAAAGGAGCTTTGAACAAGCCAAGAAGTGGCTCGCCCTCTCGTTGTCCGCAACTCCGACACCACCCAGTTACATAAATATAACAGAATCTCAATTTTTTGCGCAAAGACAGTTTAATGAGAAAACGGACACTCACAATCAATGGGCGCAGGTTCAGTGCATTTTCTAACCGAGGCCTTTTTTATTCGCAAGGTCGGTGCACCGCAATGGATAATGGACAATGGAAACAAAAAGGCTTCCAATTGCAAGTTGTCGCTGCTGCTGGTATACAGACTCTAGACGCGGGTGGAGGCGGTGGTTCGCACATGTCGATGTTATACATATCAAAGTTGAAGAAACGGTCAAATTTCCATCATTTTTACGTATGTAATAAATATATATCACAATCACCATGTCGTCAAACCTTTACGTTTTTCATTCAATGTGAAACACAAACAAACCGATTGTTAAAATGACCATCAAATATCGAAAGCATCGGCGTTACATCTCTTCCAACAAAACGGCACGTACCCAACCCTTGTCGGTATAATCTAGATTACAGTAGATCTTCCCACAGTTCTGGAACTAAAACTTACCTCACGGATGTCTGGATTCCTCATAATTTCTTTGTTTAATGTTATAAACAGCATTAGTGACTGTTTAAAAAGCTGATCCTGTGTGTTTGTGGTTTATAATATTTTACAAGCCTGGCTACGCCACTGTTAGACTTTCGGTCTTGTTTAAATACAGTTGGTATGGCATAATGTATTTCTTTAAATGCTGTCCCCTCATAGAAGTATTCCTAAATTCATTCACTGCCTATTTGATGTCCATGACGGTATACTTTGTGGTAGAGCCTTTAACTGTCATCATGTTGCCTTTTTTCGTCCCTCCAAATGAGATATGGAAGATGCATTTTGACTTTGTTGGTGCCAAGCTTCTGCAAATATATATCTTTTCAAAATTTGGAAACATTTTTTAAATCAAAAATTGAGGAAAACAATGATGAAGAAGAAGAACGTCGCGCCGTGAACGACCATTTGGACGTTTTGCACTGTCCGTTTTAAAGTACAGCTTGGTGCTGCAAGCGTTGACCTTCATTCTGGCATTCGGTGCAAGTTTGGATTTGCACGGAAAGCAACTACACTGGGACTGGTGTTAGTGAATATCCCACCGACGATGGAACCGACTGTGTAGTGTTAACGAGGCCTGAACTAGCAGAACAATCCATAATTGTGTAAGTTTTGCTTTTCATTCACTCGCATTTCTTATGAGTTCTATCAAGTTCTATTGATTTGACTTTACTGAGAAAGTGGACATTTAATACCTATTAGTATTAGTATTACGCGCGCACCGATCATATAATTTTTGACCACGTCTCGCTTGCTCGATAAACAACGTGAATGGAAATAGTGCGGAGTCTTCCATGAGGAGTTCTGTGCTTGCATCAGGAGCACATTTGCTTCCATGTGTACAAAAGAGTTGTCATTTAAAAATTAAATGTTACACTTTAAACCCGATATTTCTACACATTATAACCGCAAGCCTCTGTTTTCTCGCTTTCCTGCTTAACCTCCTCCGTTTTGCTTTTTTATATGATTATTAAATATAGGGCCTAATGAGCCACCACTGATTCACTCCCCCTTTCCTCTCTATAAACTGCAGGAAGCCTCCCCTCCCCTCCCCCACCGCATTCCCTCTCACTTCTTCCCCCACCCCCTCTTCCCCCACTCCCTCTCCCCACTCCCCACTCCCTCTCCCCTCTCCCCTCTCCCCACTCCACACTCCCTCTTCCGTCCCCATCCCTCCCTCTTCCGTCCCCATCCCTCCCTCTTCCGTCCCCATCCCTCCCTCTTCCGTCCCCATCCCTCCCTCTTCCGTCCCCATCCCTCCCTCTTCCGTCCCCATCCCTCCCTCTTCCGTCCCCATCCCTCCCTCTTCCGTCCCCATCCCTCCCTCTTCCGCCCCCATCCCTCCCTCTTCCGTCCCCATCCCTCCCTCTTCCGTCCCCATCCCTCCCTCTTCCGTCCCCATCCCTCCCTCTTCCGTCCCCATCCCTCCCTCTTCCCTCCTCCATCCCTCCCTCTTCCCTCCTCCATACCCCTTCTTCCATTCTCCATCCCCCCTCTTCCATCCCCATCCCCCTTCTTCCCTCCCCCACCTCTCCCTCTTCCCTCCCCATCCCTCCCTCTCTCTCTCTCTCCCTCATCTCTCTCTCCCTCATCTCTCTCTCCCTCATCTCTCTCTCCCTCATCTCTCTCTCCCTCATCCCCTCTCTCCCCCACCCCTCTCTCCCTCACCCCCTCTATCCCCCATCCCCTCTCCCCCATCCCCTCTCCCCCATCCCCTCTCTCCCCCCCCTTCCATCTCTCCCCCCCCCTTCCATCTCTCCCTCCCCTTCCATCTCTCTCCCCTTCCATCTCTCTCCCCTTCCATCTCTCCCCCCTTCCATCTCTCCCCCCTTCCATCTCTCCCCCCTTCCATCTCTCCCCCTTCCATCTCTCCCCCTTCCATCTCTCCCCCCTTCCATCTCTCCCCCTTCCATCTCTCCCCCCTTCCATCTCTCCCCCCTTCCATCTCTCTTTCCTCCCTCCCCTCTTTCCTCCCTCCCCTCTTTTCTCCCTCCCCTTTTTCCTCCCTCCCCTCTTTCCTCCATCCCCTCTCTCCCCCTGCCCCTCTTCCCCCTCCCCACTTTTCCCCCTCTCCTCTTTACCCCCTCCCTTCTTTTTCCTCCTCCCCTCTTTTCCTCCTCCCCTCTTTTCCTCCTCCCCTCTTTTCCTCCTCCCCTCTTTTCCTCCTCCCCTCTTTTCCTCCTCCCCTCTTTTCCTCCTCCCCTCTTTTCCTCCTCCCCTCTTTTCCTCCTCCCCTCTTTTCCCCCGCCCTTCTTTCCCCCCGCCCCTCTTTTCCCCCACCCCTCTTTTCCACATCCCCTCTTTTCCCCCTCCCCTCTTTTCCTCCTCCCCTCTTTCCACCCTCCTTCCTTTCCCCTCTCCACTCTTTCTCCCTCCTCGCCTCCCTTTCTTCTCTCCTCTTTCTTTTTCCCCTCCTCTCGTTCCCCCTCCTCTCGTTCCCCCTCCTCTCGTTCCCCCTCCTCTCGTTCCTCCTCCTCTCGTTCCTCCTCCTCTCGTTCCTCCTCCTCTCGTTCCTCCTCCTCTCGTTCCTCCTCCTCTCGTTCCTCCTCCTCTCGTTCCTCCTCCTCTCGTTCCTCCTCTCGTTCCTCCCCCTCTCGTTCCTCCCCCTCTCGTTCCTCCCCCTCTCGTTCCTCCCCCTCTCGTGCCTCCCCCTCTCGTTCCTCCCCCTCTCGTTCCTCCCCCTCTCGTTCCTCCCCCTCTCGTGCCTCCCCCTCTCGTTCCTCCCCCTCTCGTTCCTCCCCCTCTCGTTCCTCCCCCTCTCGTTCCTCCCCCTCTCGTTCCTCCCCCTCTCGTTCCTCCTCCTCTCATCTCCCCTCCTCTCGTTCCCCCTCCGCTTGTTCCCCCTCCGCTTGTTCCTCCTCCGCTTTTTCCCCTCCTCTCTTTCCCTTCCTCTCTTTCCCCATCTCTCGCTCCCCTCCTCTCGCTCCCCTCCTCTCGCTCCCCTCCTCTCGCTCCCCGCCTCTCTCTCCCCCTCCTCTCTCTCCCCCTCCTCTCTCTCCCCCTCCTCTCTCTCCCCCTCCTCTCTCTCCCCCTCCTCTCTCTCCCCCTCCTCTCGTTCCCCCTCCTCTCGTTCCCCCTCCTCTCGTTCCCCCTCCTCTCGTTCCCCCTCCTCTCGTTCCCCCTCCTCTCGTTCCCCCTCCTCTCGTTCCCCCTCCTCTCGTTCCCCCTCCTCTCGTTCCCCCTCCTCTCGTTCCCCCTCCTCTCGTTCCCCCTCCTCTCGTTCCCCCTCTTCTCGTTCCCCCTCCTCTCTCTCCTCCTCCTCTCTCTCCTCCTCCTCTGGCTCCCCTCCTCCCCTCTCCCCCACCCCGCCTCTCTCCCCACCTCCCCATCTCCCCTCTCCCTCACCCCGCCTCTCTCCCCTCACCCCTTCCCTCTCTCTCCCTCTCCCCCACCCCTCTCTCTCATCCTCTCTCTCTCTCTACTCACACCTTCCCTCTTTCTCCCTCTCCCCCCTCTTTCTCTCTCCATTCACCCCTTTCCTCTTCCTCTTTCTTCCTCCCCCCCCCCCTCTTTCTCTCTCCATTCACCCCTTTCCTCTTCCTCTTTCTCCCTCTCCCCCCCTCTTTCTCTCTCCATTCACCCCTTTCCTCTTCCTCTTTCTCCCTCTCCCCCCTCTTTCTCTCTCCATTCACCCCTTTCCTCTTCCTCTTTCTCCCTCTCCCCCCTCTTTCTCTCTCCATTCACCCCTTTCCTCTTCCTCTTTCTCCCTCTCCCCCCTCTTTCTCTCTCCCACCCTTCTCCTCTTCTCCATTCTCCCCCAATGTCTGCTTTTCTTCCCCACCCAACTCCTCGCTTCCCCACCCAATTTCCTCGCTTCCCCACCCAATCTCCTCGCTTCCCCACCCAATCTCCTCGCTTCCCCACCCAATCTCCTCGCTTCCCCACCCAATCTCCTCGCTTCCCCACCCAATCTCCTCGCTTCCCCACACAATCGCCTCTTCCCCACCTCAGCACCTCTCCTCCCCTCCTCTCCATATATATATGTATATATATATATATATATATATATATATATATGTATATATATATATATATATATATATATATATATATATATATATGTATATATATATGTATATATGTATATGTATATATATATGTATATATGTATATATATATATATATATATATGTATATATGTATATATGTATATATGTATATATATATATATATATATATATATATATATATATATATATATATATATATATATATATATATATATATATATATATATATATATATATATTCTAATGTAGTAGGTTGTAGACAGCAACCGCCCAGGTCAGTACTACTGTTCTGATTTTGGAGCGTTAAAGTGGTGCCCAGAACCCTCTTACACTCTCTGTGTTAGGATTACTGGTCTTACTTTCTGTCTCAAACTACAGCTACCAGGCTGGCTTCAACCTCTTTATCGCAAACAAACATCATACACTTTTCTTCTCTTTTATTTAAGGCCCGGCCTTGATGAGGACTATATAGTCTGTGCCTGGTGCCTCAACATAAATAAAAATATATATATATATATATTTCAATTTTTTGTTTTAAGATCCATTTTTGGAATATATTTCCCTGGCCGCAGTTTCTGACAGCTGTCACTGCTGAAACAGCATGGCGTGCGGATTGGTTCTGGACCCAAGGCAAGACTTCCCAGCTTGGCTCTCAACCCAAGGTGTCAACTCCCATGTAGCACAGGCCGTGGAGCAGGAGTTGGGGATTGGAGATTACGAGGCGCTGCTGGCGTGCGCAGAGAGCGCTCAGGTTCGCTCCGAGCTGTTCGTGCTGGCTCGGGAGCGCCTTCCCTTCGCCACGTACGCCGTTCTGAGACGCGCTATCGAAGGTTTGGCCTCCAGGCATTCGGATGCTGTGGAGGTGGCCCAGGGTTTTGAAACTTTGGGTCTTCAACCGTTCCTGAGGGGCCTGTTGGACTCGATGGTCGTTTTGTTAACCAGTGTAAGCCAGGACCTTTCACTTTCTGCACAGAGACTTAGGTCTCTTGAGCCAACACTCTATGGGGAGGCAACGGAGGCCACCAGCAGTCTCTCTCAGGGATATGCAGTTTCAGATCCAGGTAAGAGTCTCATGTCTTGTTATTTATCGATTGATTAGACACCAAGTAGTCCAAATTTAATATATTTTTAACCTTTGTGTTGTTTTTGCTGGCTTCTCAGATATTGTTAATCTTTTGAGGAATATTTGTGGTGTATCGATGTTCTCAGAGTATTATTTAGAATGCTGATTTCCATATTTTGAGTGACGACTCACCCATTCATGTCTTAGCATCATCATCATCATCAAAGTACCATACTTGGAGTCGGTGTTTGTTTTGTTGTTGCTTTTTTCAATTCAAATATGTGCCTTTTCCATTTCCAGAAACACTAAATTCCATTTAATGTTACCAATGGAAAAAGCAACATTTGTTTGTGCACTTGCCTTGAAAAAAAAAAGAGTTTTTGTGAGATTCTCCACAGCATTGAACCCTGCAGTGTAATTGAGAACAGTAGTTCAAGAAATACACACTTTTCATCAAGAAATACACACAGTTCAAGAAATACACACATTTGATGTCAAGGAATCTGGACGTGGAGCACGAGCACATCCAACGCTAAGCTCGCGTCAATCGCAGCTGATTTGGACAAGCACTGCTGTGAATGTCGATCTCAATTTCTGCCACTAAATTCTAAATAAAATTCTGTCTAACAATCTCTGGAGAGCCCAGTCAAAGAGAATTTCGATTTGAAAGTCACCTCGCTTTGTTGAAAATTTGGCAAAAATACGATTGCCGGCCAAAACAAAATATCGGTCATCACATGCACATGCGTGTGCTACACCTTTGGCAAAACTTTTTTTAACGGTGAAAAATTGTCAATTCAGATGAAATTGCCAAGAAATATTCAAAAACGTTAAATAAACTCCGGTGTGTTTGCGAACTCGAAACATGCGCTCCTTCCGGGAGCAGCTGGGAGGTGGTGTGGAGAGAAAATGTATTGTGCACCTGTGGCTCGTAATACCCCTCCCTTAGGTAGGGGTCAATAAGCAAGGTGCCACGTGCACAGGCAAAAATCGCAAGTCATAAATACACCTTTGGGAAAGAGGGGGGAGGGGGTAGGGAAGGGAAGGGAAGTTATTTTGTGCCCCTGACCTGACCATGGATACCTGCAGCACGTACGAAATTTGGTGGAGATAGGCCAAGCTAATTTTGAGGGTATAAGGGGACAGACACACTTGCTCCATTGTAATATTATGTACAGACTGCCACATCTGCATGTGAGCTTTTGTCGATGAACATACATGGATATCGTAATCGAGATTAATTTACTTTAAAGTGCCATGGATCCAGTTTCCACGTTTTCCCTGCCTGCCATTTATAAAAACATTTTAAAAGTGATTCTTCACCATTGAGCAATAGGGTTAAAAACTACATCTCAAAAGGTTATGGATGGATTTGGCCAAAACTTGGTGAACTTGTTGGGTGTGTGACAATATAAATAATAATTTATATTGTAATAATAATTTATTACATTGCAGTAATAATAATTTATGAACGTAAGCCCAATTAAATAATAATTTCTATTGTCACACACCCAACAAGTTCACCAAGTTTAGGCCAAATCCATCCATAACCTTTTGATATGTAGTTTTTTAACCCTATAAAAAAAAAAAATTTGCTACGGAATCCGGGGGACGGCACTCCCGTTAGCAAGGGGGGGATTAAGACCCCCTTGTCCTGTTAAGCTGGCCGTCTCCGCCGGTCCTGGAAGTATGACGTCACTTCCGGCCGATGGTACGTAGGGTCGTAAGCCCAATTAGTCTTAATCCTCTGAGGCCCTCAGTCCCTCAGTCCTCTGAGGGCCTTTCACTCACTCACCGCAGGCAGGTAGGTGGTCTTTCTGTCTTCTACCGACTCCTCTCCGGCCTTGCTCCCCCAGCTCTCTCTGTGCTCTGTCCCCCAAATATTCCTACAGGTCGCACAATATCTGCCAGCAACCCTCTGATGGTTAAACTGCCGAAATCTCGGCTTTCTGCTCACCTTCACTCTTTCATTCCTCTTTTCTCCCGCCTCTGGAACAAACTCCCACACTCCCTTCAATCCCACTCCTCCCTCCAGGTCTTTAAAACAGCTGTTCACCACCATCTCTTATCTTCCCCCATCCAAAACCTTGATCTTTTCTACCCCCACTAATTCACCCCAGATCCACCTTGTTTGAAATTCCAACTTCTTTCCTGGAAGTCCTGGCAGTGTCCATATGTTTATACCTCTCCCACCCCCCCCACCCCCTTCACATGCCTCTCCCCCAAAGCCCTCCCCCTCCCACAGATCTCTCGATGTCTCCATGTCTCTCGGTCCCTGCTCTCAAATGTTGTGTTTGTGTCCTGCCCCCTCTCTCCCCATCTTGTCTACCGCTCCCGATGTTATTTGTTTTATGTGTCTGTTTGTCTTTCTGTGTGATTAATGTTCGCTCTTTCACGAGCCTCGATCTTGTATACAAAAAACTAAAAAAAATAAAATAAAAAAAAATACCTAAGTATTACCACCGGCCGTCAGCGAGGAAATACTCCCGCCCGTGCCGCAGCGTAATTGATGGATTGAGCCGAGTGAAGCGAACTGCGGCGCGAGCCGTTAACAATGACTAAACCCGATTGCGAAGCAGTTCGGCCAAAATCGTGCCACAGGTACTCTATTGGGAAAAGACAAAGACGATCGGACGAGAATGAAAACGAAAAGAATACGGAGGAACAGGTATTTATTACTATTTACAACAAACCAAAGAAAGAGAAGAAACGAACATAATTTACAGAAGAGGAAGAAGTGTGTGACAAGGACAAATGAATTTGATTTTGGTGAATATCCGAATACAGATCCAGATACAAGTTTTTCAATTTTTTTAGTGATTCTTCACCATGGAGTGATAAGGTAAAAAACGACATATAGCATGATATTTCAAAAAGTTGTAATGGATAATGACAAAACTAGGTGGGTGAGTTGGTTAGGTGACAAGGGCAAGCCGATTAGGTTTTAGTGCAGGCCCGAATCCATATCCGGCCTATCGGTGGGATACAAAACATAAATTGTTGAGCCTGGTGGAGGTATGTGCTCTTCCGAGAGTCGTTCTAGTGTTTTCATTTTATCATTCCCCGTGTTTCGTGTCTCCCTGTTGGCCAAATATACCAACCATGGGCAACCATGGAGGATTTTGCAATTGAGGAAAGTTGTATTTTAGACTTTCAAATCGAGTTTCACTTTGACTGGTCTCTCTAGAGATTGTTAGACGGAATTGTGTTCAATATTTAGTGGCAGAAATTGAGGTCAAGATTCGCAGCGATGTCTGAAGCAGCTCGTGCTTTGTGTATAGACCATCGGTATTCCTTGTGCATAGAATTGTCATGTATTAAAAACAAACAAACATTAATTTGATACTTTGTGGTACCTGTCTGTGGAAAATCTCACAAAATCAGACAATTTTGTGAATATTTTATTGGTAGTTCGACGTAATCTTGACCTTTGTCTTTAGTTTACTGCATTCCATTTTTTTTTCTGTGTGGAATTTAGTATTCCATCCAATGCTGTGAATTCCGTTTGCATTCCGTGATGGTGAAAAATGGCTCAACATACTCTTCGGAAAGTGTTAGCCCCGCTGAAGCAGTCTCTTGGTAAAGGTTGTGCTGGTTGGTTTGCCTTCCTATCAGTCAGTCAGTCGGTCAGGACAGGATTGTGGAATTTGTTCAGGGTGCCAGTGATTGCTCGCCAACTCTTCACGCAGGGCACCGTCGGGGTCTTCAACGTCCACCAACTAATGCTGTCAGGTGGGATTCCCAGTTTAACGTCCATCCGAGGGACGGCACACACATTGATCCTTCACCTCGCTTGCTAAACACGAGGATGACAGTTTATAACTGGGCTGCCAATTTGAACCCAGGCTAGATAGCCATTCGTGATATTAAGAGAATATATATTTGGTGGTGGTGGCCGTGGTGTAAGAGGAGGAGGAGGAGGAGGAGGAGGTGGGGGTGGGGGTGGGGCGTTTAAAATATAAAGGTGGCAGGAGGTAAACTATTGTTAATCTCAACCTTTTATTTTCCAATGAAGACTTGCTTCTCATCTTGTACACAGTTAGAGTACATTGTTGTTATAATTTGCCTCATACTATATTGTGTGCACACCTGGTTAAGCGTATTCTGGAGTACTTTATTCCAGTACAGCAAGTAACCTTTAATACTATATGTGTTACATAGGGGTCACTGGGCCAGAAGATATGTATCGATACGATGTGGCCGAGGAGGAAGAGGATGACAGGTTGATTGACCGAAAGCCACCTGAAAATTTCCCTGAAGAGTGCAATGAGATCTGTGCGGTTGAGCAACAGATGATTCCAGAGGCATCTTTGAATGGTACATCAACATTTTTGGATACAATGACGTGACCGCGATACAATTTTGTTTGGATACAATTTTTGGATACAAACGGTGAGGTATTTACTGATGTTTGAAATCTATTCCGGTTAAATCATTCTCATCATGATGCTTAATCTAGTCATTGGTGAATTCACATTCGGTTGGAAATTCATCCAACTTGTTACATCATTAACATACAACTGCAATACAATAGTTACCAGCCTTGGTGGTGTAATGGTTTGAGCGTCCGCTCCGAGACCGGGAGGTCGGCGGTTCGAACGCCGGCCGAGCCAAACCACAGACTTGGCAAAACAAAAGGCTTGACAAACCACAGACGACCACAGACAGACAGACAGGTTGTGCCCCTGCATGTCTGGACCAGGAATTTGGAATTAGACTGTCGTCGTCGTCACACAATGGCCAATTGTTTTTGAAAGGCACAGCAAGATTTAGACCTTTATAGATGACCAGCTTGACATCCATCCGGAGGATGGCCCACTCACCCTGCCTGCAAAGCACGGGTGACTCGTCTCACTTCCTTGTCTGATTGACAATCAAATCCAGGCACATTTTGTGATTTTGATGACTAGAATGTTACAAATGAAATCTTTTATAACAAATATAACTGCCGTCTCTTGTGCTGTGCATCCAGGGCTCTTGTGCTGATAGGTCTGTACAGTCTTCTTTAAATGTTTCAGCACATTTTATTTAGGCTGTGTATGAATGTTCAACAAGTGCGTGGTTTGAGGATTGTGGAGACAGTTGGGAGGAATTTTAACTTAATTGGTTTCTTTGCACATTATGTGAGCAAGGTTTTTATCCCCATACTTTTTGAAAAAATACTGGGGGATATTGTAATCGGCTTTCTCTCTCTGTGTCCGTCACATTATCTCCTAAGCGGTTGTATGGAAATTCACCAAACTCAGTAGTTATGATCATTACTTAGGTTCACTGGAGTCAAAACGGGAAAAAGGCGTTTAACTCAAAATTTGATATTGGATCATTCCTTGTGGAACGTTTTGCCTTTTTTCAACTTTCAACTCATTCCTGGATTTCGGTGTGTGTGCGTGCGTGCGTGCGTGCACACGCGCGTGTTGGTAATACAGTAACAATGTCATGTATGATTGACCAGACTGTGCTATGAATTTAGGAGGTTGGCAGGTTCCAACCCTAGCCAAGTCGTACCAAACACTTTTGAAATGGCACTTGCTGCTCAGCATTTGAATAGGATAGAGCACAGACAAACAGCCATATGTTGACAACCACAGCGCAGGCTTTGATGGGCCTAAAGGCCTCGTCCTGCTTTGAAATTCCTTGTAAGGGAACTCTTACAGATATAAC
The DNA here is from genome assembly GCF_964187855.1 of Myxine glutinosa. NCBI lineage: Eukaryota > Metazoa > Chordata > Myxini > Myxiniformes > Myxinidae > Myxine > Myxine glutinosa. The sequence continues at coordinate 165,346,874 of NC_136265.1, forward strand.
CTGAATGTGCAGTTGAGTTTCCTCTTTTTATACACTAGTACACCCGCTCACTACGGGAGTGGCAGGAAGGGTCATTCCTCTTTGTGGTATATAGATTACAGACGATGTATGGTTGGGTCTCAAGAACATTGGGTGTATTCATTTACCAAGTTTCTTGTGGAGAGATCGCCAAGTGGCTTAAGCATTCAAGCAAGCACTCCATTCAAAACCGTTAAGGAACGGCTGGCTTGGCAAGCGCTAGCTATCTGGTTGGTAAATTAGCACACCCCGGGCTTCCTCCCTTTAAATTTCATGTTAAACAGCAGGAGCGAGTTTCAGAAGTTCACTACGAAAAATGCCACGATAGCGGCAGGAAGGGCCATGTTATTTACCCAACCCTTGTGGGGTATATAGAGTACCGTAGCTCTTCGCTCAGCTATGTAAGTAAAAATTACCTCACGGATGTCAGGATTCCTCCAAATTTCTTCATTTAGTGTTATAAACAGCATTAGCGACTGTTTAAAAAGCTAATCATACGTGTTTGTGGTTTAATTTTTTTTTTTTTTTTTTACTTCGGCAGAGTCAGTTGCTTCTACGCCATGATAAGTTATTTATAAATGTTGACTCGACGTTTGTTCAAGGAGGAAAAACCCCTTGGGGAGCTGGGATATTATTGGTATTAGTATTGTTTTATAATAACATTAATATTATGCTACTAGCGGTAACCCGTGAAAATCACGGGCATAAATAGTGTTTATGTTCATACAAACTAACTTGTTAAGAAGTGATTATTACCATAAATCCACATATTTAACTTGGTGCAGCATTTTAGGTTGAGTCCATAGTGTAAATTAACATCAAAGAGCGTTGTTAAATACAACATTTCATATCATACTTTTGGTCCCATCCCTTAAAGTCTACTTTTAAAAACTGTTATTAGGCCAACGGCTTTTGGCCAGCCAATTATCGATCGTTGACCCGACAGCAGTGCAGCATCTCACTGTGCGTAAAACAAAATGGCACGAGTCATTCAAAACTTTTCACTGATTTTCAGCTTTTATTCCACACTTATAGACATAGGTATGCTTATATGGAAGGGTTAGTCATAACTACATAGTATCACACATATCTTAGGGCGACAGGAGCAATAGCTGGAGAGAGGTTCCGATTACAAACTTCAGAAATAAGCGTTTTAATGATATAGATTAATTATCGTTAGTTTTGTTATTAGAAGCGGCTTTGGAAAAACGCCATGATAAAGCTAACTTAACATTGATATACACCTCAACACGCAACCCCATTGACGGCAATGGCGGGGAAAACCGCTCGGGGGAGAAAAACCCCTTGGAGACGGGGGAAAATGAATACGCTACAACCTTCATTGTGTAACCCTTAGTCCTCCTGTCAAGTTTGGTTGAGATTGGATAAGTAAAGACGGAATGTATCGCGGTCAAAAAATCATCAGACAGATAGACAGATGCCAAATTGCGTATTTTAGTATGATTTTATACATTTTCTTCCCGTAATTTTGCCAACAGAGGAAATGATCAGGGATGAATCACAGACCATTGTTCCTATCGAGGGGAGTTCATCGGAGCATCTCTTGGATGTTCGCGTTGTCAAGAGGGAACCTTTGGCTATCGGTAAGCAACTGCCAGTGATTGTGAGCTCATCATTTGTTGTTCTCCATGGAACTTTAACAAAAAAAAAACATACATTTTGGTATCTGCAAAGTAGCCCAGGTTAACCTTGGGTAACCGTTTTATGCTTGGAAAGTCAAGTGTGACCATTATTAGAATTTTATTTTCTGAAGCTTTTCCGCTACATTTGAACGAATCAAATAGTTTGGAAAAATATAATTGTAAAAAAGAAAAGCTGACGTCTGGGAAATCGGAAGTGCCTTTCAAATGTTTGTGTGCTTGGTGATGGTGTCAGTGCCAGAATTTTGAAATGAATGTAAACAGTAATCTGGGAAAATCCTGATTGGTGCTTTACATATTTATAAGAGACGGGGGCAGTATCTACGAGTATCCAATAGGTTTTGTTTTGTCCTTCTGGGATGGATTTCTCTTTTCTTTTTTACCCCCTCTCACAACAACTAATCCCATGGTTTACCCTATACCGCGCTTGTTTTATGGGGAAACGTGTCTAATCGACGTGAAATTACATTTGTATTCACAAAAATTAAGTCTTTATTGATAACTTTATTCTCTTCGGATAAATACAAGCCCTTCAATTTTCCATTTATTTGCAACTTGTACTTGCAACTTTACCTTCACCACAGGAGGGCGTATTGCATTTCATTCCGTTTATTTGTTTGTCCTCAAGGAAACATGAGTCGATGTGCATTTACTACATTAGACCCATACATACCTTTAGACCCCTTGTTTTTATTGCGGTTTTCTTTTCACTCGGGTTTTTGTTTGATTTGCCCCCAGGGTACATTTCTTATTGACATAATACTCGTACTGTGTACCAGGATGCTTTTTCCAATACGGATTTTGTAAATGTCATCACACCATTGAAAACCCCCCTCACAATTTTTCTGGGAGGCTGGCAAATGTGGTTCGGTAATCATCCCAAGTGTTTTACCTGTTGGTTTTACACAATTCATTCCTCTGTCTCGTCCCACTTTATGCTTTCATTTAAAGCTTGGATTTATTGGTGTCACCCGCTTTAACGTCATGCTATCGGACTCTCCCAAGTTTGCCGCTCTCCACCTTGGATATCTTGGGTGTTTTGCTGCCGCTCCACCTAGAAAACTTACTCCACTATTGCTGTTTCATCTTGTCATTTGTGATAAAAGATTTTTCCGCTTTTTATCTCCCGACAAAGCGGAACAGACAAAGCGGAACAACGTTTATCGCAGAAGACAAGACAATGATAGCAATGTCTTATGAAGGAAGATGTTTAAAGACAGAGTTATTAGTTATAGACAGGGTTGTATACTATGCACCTTAACCATAGCAGGCTCCCATTTAAGTCTGTTTAATGGTGGTAGTGCTCATGGATTGGTCGGTTGCACAACAATGCTTAACATTGAGGACTAGAGGAAAGAATTGCCAAAGAGTAAGACCAGAAATTGAACCAGAAACATTCTCTACTCTGACCTACTCTGGTACTCTACTCTGGTACTCTGACCATAGGTGCGCCTTCTCCTGTAGGAATTTTTAATGATAATTATGACGTCATATGTCATGTGGTATGGGCGCCTCTTGGAAAAACCGAAAAACCTTGCAACCCTGTATCTCCAAAAGCGCTGCAGAGAAAAAATTGAGACGTGGCTCATTTTAAAGAACTCTCCACGGGGAATAACATGTTGACGACGTCATAATTCGACAAGTACAAAACTTCATCCGATCAAGATGAAATTTATTGAGCGTCATCGAGGGATAAATGGGTGGAGGAAAAAAAAAATGATGACGTCATCGGTCACGTGGTTTGGCCACCATATTTGTTTTAACACAAAAGCCTTAAAAACCACTAAAACACATCTGGACGAGGGTCTGCAATATCTGATTCCTCTTTCTTGTTTCACATTTGCATGAGCCTCAACACCTGAATTTAAATTGATGAAAAATAATTTACCTTTCCTTGTTTCAATAATTTATATCAGCCCTCTTTCTTCCCTTCCACGCCCAAGCCACACCCCTCCCCTTATTTATTTCCTTCCACCCCCATGCTCCTCCCCTTATTTCTTTCTTTTCAACCAATACCCCACTCCAATTCTTTCTTTTATTCTACCCATGCCCCTGCCCTTCCCTCTTTCCTTCCACCCCACACCCCATCCCCTTCTTTCTTTCTTCCACCTCACGTCCCCCTCTTCTCTTTCTTCCATCCCATGCCCCTCCCCCTCCCCTTATTTATTTCCTTCCACCCCTCCCCTTCCTTCTTTATCTCCCTTTCTTTGCAATATTCCAGCTGTTGCTATAGTCGTGACTAATTGCACTTGTGATCTAAACCATGCGTTAATGACAGGATTGGTTAGTTCTGTTTGCATGTCTCAGCGAAGTCACATTCAGATACATTTTTGTCGATGTCGGCCTTGCAGCCAAATGTTGGTGTGCTAACATTTTGAACATGCATCACGGGCTGTTATACTCAAATGTTGTGCGGGGGAATCTCACGTCGCGCCATCCTTGTTTACTCAAGTCCTAACGCGTCTTTCTCTGTGATGGTAAAGATGTAGCCGTGGACCATTGTGGGATGTTTGGATAAGCGCGCTGAGATTGGTGTGCACAGTTCTCTTTTTGGTGTTTGGTATGTATGCGGATCAGTATACATTAAATTGGATATAGCATGCACAGTGCCTGTTGTCTTGTACAAATTCACCAATTACATTTGCAGATTTTCAATTCATTAAAGATGCATTTATGTTCAAAATGTCCCTTGGCCTTGCCTTGCCAATCCACATGGAGAATCTCTATCCTGTTCCAAACTGGGTTTTTGACGTTATATCAGGCTTATGTTAGAGCTTGTCCATACATCACTTGCAGGACATAGACTTTGTTAGACGTCAGTGTACATGTAATGTGAGTTATAAGGGCATTAGTAAACGAAAACATTTGGTATTATGGGATTTGAACCCAGGTTCTGAGCAGCCCGAGTCATCAGTTGAGATGGGAATGCTAAACAGGACAACCTAAGAGTGCACCATCTTCCATCCATATTACTCTCTGCTCCCTTCATGCCTCCTTTCTCGCACAAATTTGTTTTGTTTTTTGACCTAATCACATTTTCTTTTTCTTTTTTCTTTTTTTAAAATAAAATTTGCGATCAATTAAATTTCAATCTCGTACAATAGATGAACGTCCGACATACTCTGAATCAACCAGGCTTGCAGAGGGGGGATCTGGAAGGATGACCAACACGTCTTATATCTGCTTGTGGTGTACTTGAGGCCGCAACAGAGGTAGGGTGAGACCAAGGTACATTTTGAAAACTTATCTTTAACGAATGGAAATCTGCAAACACAAAAAGTGAATTTGCCTTAGGTGCATTGTGATTGGTGGTCCTCTGATTGACTTTCTTGTACATATTTGGAAAATTGAGTTTTGTGTTTTTGTTGTTGTTGTTGACTACAAAAAACACCCCAATGTACTCTGAGCTTTAGTTGTCGCTGAAGATTTCAGATCAGGTTAAAGTCGATAGCAAGTGAGTTCTCACTAAGGAAGCTGAAAATTTGAATCTGCCGCAGCTACGTTCGTGTCCTGGTTTCGGCATACTTTGTGCATTATTTTGTTATGCGCTGGTGATGAGAGGCAGGGGAGTAAAGGTGGTTGTCGCTTCCCAGGGAATGGACCGGCAGAGAGCCAGGGGGAGTTGTCTGCAGCTGGGGAAGCAAGCGATGCCGAGTGGGTGGTGACCGAACCTGAGCATCAGCTGAGCGAGCCACGGACCCAGTATTTCGTCTCTCGGGAAGATGCCGAGTCGAGGCCTCGGTCCAACACGGACTTTGCTGTTGCGGCGAACTGGACCTCGGGACCTATTGCCAGTATTCCTTCTGATTGGCAAGGCACTCTTTGGCCGCGCCGACGGGCAGAGATTGAGAATGAAGTGGTGGAAGCAGACGCGCATGGACAGCGGCAAAGAGAGCGTGAAAAGGCAAGGAAACAGTTTGTGTGCAAGATGTGCTTGCAAGTATACAGCTGTGAGAAGTATTTGCGGAGACACATCCAGATGCACACGGGCACTCGACCTTTCTCTTGCAGAGAGTGCGGCCGTGCTTTCCTTCACTCGTCTGACTTGCGAGTGCACATGCGTATTCACACTGGGGAGCAACCGTTCCGCTGCCAGGACTGTGGGCGGCGTTTCTCACGATCCTTCAACCTCGCACGACACCGCAAGACGCATGCCTCGTTCTCTAAGGCGTCCCAACGAAACCAATTCTGCAAGTGATAAATCAAGTTTCCTCGAGGGATGTTGACGAGGTCACATTTCTGGCTGAGCCGATGCGGAGCAAATAGCACAGTATGTTTTTGAGGTAAAGAAGCATCATCAATTTAAGTGCATCTGTTACAATTTTATCATACATTTGTCATGTAACGATATGATGTTGCTGGTTATAAAGCTCAGTGGAATATGTTGAGGAATACCGAATAAGATTTGTGATGAGGGACAGACAGTGACTGTAACATAAGACTGAAGATGTGATCAAATGTGGATCCATTGGAGTTTGTTTTTAGTCACACTAATGTCATTATTGGGCTTTGACTGTCAAACTGAGGAAAATGTTGTTGGGTAGGTGGTGGGAGGGTAGGGTTTGGTATTGTAGGGGTGATGGATGTACAGTATTTGGAAGTATAATGGCTGGGAATTGTAGTTCTTGCACTTCGAGTGAGACCTTCCGGAAACCTGATAAAACTTGATATTTTTTGGATACACTGAATATGTAAATCTACTTTTCTGAATAATAATCTTTTTATACGCCACTCATCCATTAACGGAATAAGAAGAGGTCAAAAGTTTTGGTAATGAAGCACCACTTTCTTTGTACAAGGAGATGACGTTCACTGATTCCAATTTGAACCGATGCGGGATTGATTGGCACAAATCAGCTTCATTGAATCAGAATCGGTTCATTCTCTCCGGCTCCAGTAGGAATGTAACCGAAATGCAGTAAGATCCCGTTAAGCAGAAGAGACATTCCACAAACCATTCGTCTTCACGCTATTCCGGGAGGAATATTTGTGGAAAGAAATGAGCCACAGACTGTCTCTTCTATCACTGACTTTATTATTTCACAGGACAAGGCATGGCAAATCTAGTTTAGTATTCTAAATATGTACCTCATGAAATGTACAAAAATTGAGAGTCGATGGCGAGGCAGTATAGTGCATGCAGAACTTGGTGCAGACTGTGTGGTCCATGGCCTTGTTGAGCCATCAGGGGAGGCCCTGCATTTTCAGCCATGTGAAGCGATGCAATAAAAAGAAAGATTTTATGCTACAAATTCCAAAATTACATCTGAATTATGGAGATCGACTTTGGGAAGGTCACGGCTCCTTGGTGCCTTCATTAACATGGACAAACTGTGTTGCTGCACTGAAAGGATTTCAATTACCAGGAAAACCTAGAGAGAACCTCCCTGCTAAGGCTGCAAATGTAAGGGCAGGGGAAAGTAATAGCAGGGGGATAAAAGAAATGCCTGATTCGGGTGGGGCGTTTTTGGAAGTTCATGCTCTTTGAGCCCGTACGAGGCCGAAGGCAATCCTGCACCATTCTGTTGGGTCTGTTCTGGTGCGCGCTATCTCCGCAGGCCCCCTGGGTGTAGTTGTCACAAAGGCACAGCTCACAAACTCCTTTCAACCAAGAACTGAGATTGAGGCAAACTCTCGTGCCCTTAACTGTGTGCGTTGCCTCCTCGCTCCAACACTGGTAATCCTTCCCCCCCTAATCCCCATCCCCTGTGTGCCCCGCCTCTTCAAAGTTTGGCCATGGCATGATTGTCCCAGCCAAATGTCCCTACATGGGTTATCACACTCAGTGTTCCATGGCGTTCACCATGTTTCACCTCCATGGTGACATTGAGCCACAGGGAAAAATAAAATGAGAATAAGTATAAACTCGAACGGCACTTGGTAAAGAGCACGCCTCCTCCGCCAGGCTAAACATTTTATGTTTTTTATCCCACTGATATGCCAGATCAGGATTTTGACCTGAACCAAAATCTAATCGGCTTGTTCTTGTCACCTTACCAACTCACCCCCCAAGTTTAATCATAACCCATCCACAACTTTTTGAAATATCATGCTATATATAGTTTTTGGCCCTTCGTCTCGATGGTGAAGAATTTTATTAAATTACCTGATCTGGATCTGGATTCGAATCTTCATCAAAATTGAATCAATTCTTCCTTGTCACATACCCAACCTGTCCACCAGGTTTCGTCCAAATCTGGCCACAACATTTTGAGATATCACATATATCACATATTCTTGTCAAGTGAATAATGATCATTTGGATTTAAAAAAAAAATTTTTTTACTGCAATGTTGTAAAATTATATTTCAAAACGTAATGGATAAATAAATTGTTAATGGCAAATTGTGGCAATTGGAAGTCAAATGGCAAATGACAAACAAACCATTAATCCCAGAATTTCTGAATTTACTTATTCTGTTTAAAAGTACAATTTGGCTTCTTTTTTTTTAAAGCAAACTTGTAATTGATTTTACTGTTCTTGTGTCATGACCAGAAACACATAAAGGAACTCCAAAGCAATCAGTTTATAAATACCAAAGCATTTGGTTATCTATCAAGGTTGATGCTTTCAGTTACTTTCCTTCTTGTTCATCAAGAAATTCCAACTTGTTTATCAAGAAATTCCAACTTTTTCATCAATAAATGTCTCCAAATTTCTTCAATTATTTAGTTACAATTCCAGCGAGACTTAATTGCAATAACAAATCATTTTGGGTCCGCAGAAGCATCTACCGACTACAACTAGTAGTGATGGAGTCTGAAACTCCAACCATCTGAGAAGTCAAATCTGCGGTAATGCTTGAACCCTCGATGCATGTTGTTAAATACTATGGTCGCCGGAGCAAAGTCGATCCACAGGCACAATATTGTGTTTGCAATTGTCTTGATTGGCTTTTCTTAAGCAGTTTCATGGCAAAGAAATTGAGTCGTGCCTCGGCATAATTAATTGTGACTCGCCATAACAGGCTATAAAGTATAAAAGTTTTGAAAAGTCGTCAAAACTTATTGACCTCTTCTTTGAATTCCCAAATATTGCAAAACACAAATCACTAATGGTATGATTAAAGTTTTCTTCTCATTTCACCCGTTTATCAACACTTTGTGGTTTGGTGCAAAATAGCCTGTTTTGGGAGCTTTCCCTTCTGTTCGGATGTGGAGACACCAATTCCACAGATGCTCTCTATTGTAGGCCAGGGAATTGATCAAACAAGATGAACTGTATACCTTTAAGCAGTTGATTTTATACTTTTTGACAATTGTCAATTCCAATGATGTTGGCCTAATTGTTTCTAAGATTTGACTATACCGGAACTTGTTTCCTTTTCTTAGAAGCTTCTACAGCTTTCGTGATTGCAGAAGAAGCGTGCTATTGATTTGTGCACACAAACATTGTTACGGCATCACGTGTTTATGAATTAAATGAGATTGCTATGAAAATCAAAACTTGTCTTAATTATTTATTTATTTGTTGTTTTTTTGAAGCCTTTGTTACTCACTGCTTGTGAAGTGAAGTTTTTATTTATCTTCTGCATTTTAAAATCATTACTTTTATGTTTGAATGCTTGGCACGACAGGATGGCACACAGATAGCACAATTTCCTTGAGCTGTCCGGTCTGGGTTCGATTCCAGACGCAACTAATGCAACTAATATATGTGTGTTAGCATCAGTTCTTGCAGGGATATGACCATGCCACTGATGCAGTGTCTCCTGTAGTTTAGGGCAGGAATTTGTAATTTGATCAGAGAGCCGGTGATAGCTTACCTACTCTTCGCGAAGGACACTGTGGGATATTTAACATCCACCAACTAATTCCGGCAGACAGGACTCCCACTTAACGTCCATCTGAGGGACGGCACACACATTGTTGAATCACTCTGCCTGTGAAACACCGGTATGACAGTTTATAACTGGGTCAGGATTCAAACCCAGGCTAGACAGTTCGGAGGCGAGTGTGCGTACCTCGAGGTCATCCTCACAGCCCAAGTAGTACTAGAAACCTTTGTTTATTTGTTTGATCTAAAGTCGGACACATCACACACTTTTCACTGTTTTTCACACATTCTTTGCTGTTTGTTGTAATAAAATGTTATTCCTTCGAATTGGATTTTTTTTTTTTTGTGGTATCACTTTGAGAAAGACATTCAAAGAGTGTGTCGTTTTCTTTCATCACCATGTGTTAACTTTTCTGCAATGCATACCTTCCTGTGTGGTTACCTTTCTGCAGTGTGTACCTTCCTGTGTGGTTACCTTTGCAGTGTGTACCTTCCTGTGTGGTTACCTTTCAGCAATAAATACCTTCCTATGTGGTTACCTTTCTGTAATGCATACCTTCATGTGTGGTTACCTTTTTTTTTTTTTTTCTTTTTTTTTTTTGTATACAAGATCGAGGCTCGTGAAAGAGCGAACATTAATCACACAGAAAGACAAACCGACACATAAAACATATAACATCGGGAGCGGTAGACAAGATGGGGAGAGAGGGGGAAGGACACAAACACAACATTTGAGAGCAGGGACCGAGAGACATGGAGACATCGAGAGATCTGAGAGAGGGCGAGGGCTTTGGGGGGGGGGGGCATGGGAAGGGGGCGGTGGAAGAGGTATAAAACATATGGACACTGCCAGGACTTCCAGGAAAGAAGTTGGAATTTCAAACAAGGTGGATCTGGGGTGAATTAGCGGGGGTAGAAAAGATCAAGGTTTTGGATGGGGGAAGATAAGAGATGGTGGTGAACAGCTGTTTTAAAGACCTGGAGGGAGGAGTGGGATTGAAGGGAGTGAGGGAGTTTGTTCCAGAGGCGGGAGAAAAGAGGAATGAAAGAGTGAAGGTGAGCAGAGAGCCGAGATTTCGGCAGTTTAACCATCAGAGGGTTGCTGGCAGATCTTGTGCGACCTGTAGGAATATTTGGGGGACAGAGCACAGAGAGAGCTGGGGGTGCAAGGCCGGAGAGGAGTCGGTAGAAGACAGAAAGACCACCTACCTGCCTGCGGTGAGTGAGTGAAAGGCCCTCAGAGATAGCTTCATCGCGGGAGATTCCAATAATTCTGAAAGCTTTGGTTTCAACAGCGTGAAGCCGAGCTAGGTGTGAGGCAGGAGCACCGGCCCATAGGGGAGAACAGCAATAAATAAATAATAAATAATAAATAATAATAATACCTCTGCAATAAATACCTTTCTGTGTGGTTACCATGCTGCAATGCATACCTACATGTGTGGGTACCTTTCTGGAGTGCATACCTCCATGTGTGGGTACCTTTCCACAGTGCACATACCTTCCTGTGTGGTTACCTTTCTGCAGTGTGTACCTTCCTGTGTGGTTACCTTTCTGCAGTGTGTACCTTCCTGTGTAGTTACCTTTCTGCGGTGTGTACCTTCCTGTGTAGTTACCTTTCCACATGTACTTTCCGGTGTGGTTACCTTTCAGCAAAAAATACCTTCCTGTGTGGTTACCTTTCTGCGATGTGCTAACTTTTCTGCAAGCATTTGCACCCAAAGCCATTCACAGTGAATCGCAAAATGTTTTCTTTTCCACCAATCTAAAATTTTGACGTACTGTATTATTATGGATCCTTCACTGGTACTGTCATCCTGAACAAGACCCATTTTTGCATTGTTCTGATATTTCTGATAAATCAATCGGATTGCATCCAAAGTGCGAGGAAGTCATGATAGATGTTTGAAATTTGTCATGTTTTCAAGCCTGTTCTAAACCTCTACACCGTGCCTTCTTGTTGTTGGCATTGTCATCATATTTTAACATCCCATATTAGTTGGGTAAATTAACATGTTTGGGGCACAATCCTTGTTAATGGTTGGTTGTCACCAAGTGTGTTTTTACGGCGTAGCTCATTTAGACCAGCGGCAAGAAGCTCTAAAAATTGACATACCCCTACTTGAGGTATAACAAGTTGAAAGTGGTATCAAATTGAAGCTTAGGCTCTTTCCTTTCCAGAAATAATGATGTACTTTGCAAAATAGCTGCGCAACATGTTCCTTCACTCACTTTTCTGCCCTAAACTCACCCGAAAATAGTACCTCTTCGAACCTTAAAATTGTTTGATTCTTGTGAGGAGAAATCGCAATTAAGCCACATATACGGCTGTTTTACTGTCGAAAATACTATGTAGAAGTATTTTGAAGCTGTTTTGGTGCTGCATTTATTATCAGGGGGTCGGCCATCCCCCAAAAAATTTGTGTGGTAGTTCAGGCTGACTCCGCACACCGCCATTTTGAAATCCAATTTTGTTCAGGCTGAAAATCTCGTCCAACCTGTCATATATCACAATCGCCATGCGTTTTTATGTTTTTCATTCTGTGTGAAACACAAACAAACCGATTGTTAAAATAACCATCAAATATCGAAGGCATATGCATTACGGGTCTTCCAGCGACACAGTACTTATAGGCCTTAGGCTTCATGCCTTCATGGCTCACCTTCAGGCTGCTTCGGACAAATTAGCCCAGGTTTCTTAATACAGTAGTATTGTTTTCGTAATAATAATAATAATGGCATTAATCTTACTATAATTCACCAAATGTCCGTCCGTCTGTTCGAAGGTACCGCAAAAATGGCTCAACCGATCGCAAAGATATTTTCGGTGGGTAATCCTGGGATCTCCAGGAGTAAAATAGGCTATTTAGTTTTCCCAATTTCAGCTTTGGTCTCAAGCATTCTCAGGTTTGGACTCCTGCATAACATTCGCGTTCGCATAACATTCATTGTGACGATGTTCTCATTGTGACGATGTATGTGTTCACGGTCGTGTTTGACGTGACGGTGTGAACGTAATTTCGTAATGTTTTTCGTTTTGTAATCCTTTAATGAACGTTTCATGTTTAACGAACGTTTAATGTTGAATCAACGTTTAATGCCCTTCGATGTCCGGGGCCGCACACGCGCTACACTGGACGGGCCAGCGTGTACCTTGCCCTTCGCCGTCAGGCTCGGGTAAACCGCTGAGCCCCATTCGTGATGGGGACTGGGGCTTGAGACAGTGTCCTTCATTAAAAGTATAATAAACGCTATCTCCATCGATCTTGCCAATAAGGCCGTAACAGCCGTAACGTTTAATCTCTACATGAGAGAATTCCACATCGCTATTTGGGCGGTGAATACGCTAACAGATCGCTGTCTCCATCGATCTTGTCAAGGCCGTAACACCTATCGGCTCAAAATCCTTTTAATTGTTGATTTGGTACAGTTACACGTATCGGGAATTTGGTACACGTATCGGGAGTACATACGACATAGCGATTGTGAACCCTATTTATCGATCACGATTCACGATCACGATCATCACGATCATAGTGTATCGATCACGATTTGAAACACGATGGAATAATATTTACCGATATGAACAGTGATGTGGCTTTTATTGAAATTCTAAAGATACTGTTTAGATTTTGATGATTTGCGTGTGATATGATTCAACGGATGTTTATATGAATCGTTTAAAATAAAAAAAAACCTTCAATTTCTGATATTTTGCCTTTTAATTTGGGCTTCCCAATTGGAGCCCCGCCCATAGGGCGGGTACCGTTGCGAGTACTAATAATATAGTCAATATAATCGTAACACTGTCAATATAATCAATTCAATAGAATAAACCAATATCCTCACAATATCAATAAAAAATAGAATAAACAATAGTAGAATAAACCAGTGTCTCAATGCAATTTAAAAAAAATTGACCTCACTCGAGCACCTCACTCGAGCAACCGTTGCCGAGTCTGATCCACCTTCTCCATTCAGCATGTCTCCTAGGCAGCAAAATGTTTTCACACCTTCCAGCTTCACGCCGTCTCCAAGATCCAACTCAACATTTCCTCCATCTGCAGCTCCCTCTGTGCACACCTTACATTTGAATGTAGCTGCCACACTGGTTAATGACCCTCTCAGACCACTACATTTTTGATGAACCCACTCAGCGCACATCTTACATTGAATGGAGTTCACTCTGACACCCTTCCTGCACACGGCCACTTCCCCGTTCTTTCCACCTCACCACATGCTTTACCACTTGCCATCACCTTCGTCTTTCCGATATTCACCTTCAGACCTTTTGTCTCCATACATTCCTTCCACGTGTTCATCTTTTCCTTCAGTCCATCCATACTTTCCGCAATCAACACCAGATCATCTGCATACAACAACTCCCATGGTAAACCCTCCTTTACGTTCTGAGCCAGCACCTCCATCACAGCTACAAATAGTAGTGGACTTAGTACCGACCCCTGATGCACTCCCACCTTCACCTCAAACTCACCACTGTTCCCGTCCTTCGTCCTTACAGCTGTGCGCACTCTTTTGTACATTGCCATCACTACTCTGATCAACCATTCCTCCACTCCTAACTTCCTCAATGCCCATGTCAATACTTTGCGTGGAACCCGATCGAATGCTTTCTCCAGATCAACAAACCCAAGAAACAACTTCTTCCTCTTCTCCATGTACTTCTCCTGCAACTGCCTCACAATGAAAAGCGCATCTGTCATTCCTCTTCCTGGCATGAATCCAAACTGCATTTCGTCGATCTTCACTTTCTTCCTTATCCTCCTCTCCAACACCCTTTCCAATACCTTCATTCCATGCTCCAATAACTTTATCGCTCGGTACGAGCCACACCAGAGGGTCACCTTTCCCCTTGTATGGAGGGACGAGGGTACTCAGTTCCCAATCCACTGGAATGCGGCCTTCTTTCACCACCAGATTACAGATCTCTGTCATTCTCTTCACACCCCAACTTCCTGCTGCCTTCAACATATCTCCCACAACTCCCGTCGGCCGTCCCGCTTTTCTACCCTTCATTGCTTTTATCGCTTCCTCAACTTCCTTCTCAGTTATCTTCTCTGCCGGTCCTAAAACTGGGTTACTCTCTATGTTGCCATCCCATTCATTCTCTGTATTCAACAGCATTTCCATATATCTTTTCCATCTTCCTTTAATTCCATCTGGGTCGACAACGATTTGTCCCACTTCATCCTTCAAGCAACTCACCCCCATCACATCACACCTCTCTTTCGCTATCTGCTTTGCAATCCTGAATACTGCTTTCTGACCCTCTTCTGAATCCAAGCGTTCTCCGAGCATTTTCCTACATAGTCTAGTAGGAAGACTAGGTCCCCCTGCACCCCCCGGAGATATACTTCTAATCAGTGTTTCTAGATTGGAAAAAATGTGTAGAAAATGACTAGCTATGGCCCCAAGCTGAAAAAATGTCCCACATACCATTTTTATGCAAATTACTGCTGCAAATTTTATGCAAAATTATGCAAATTTTATGCAAATTTTTGATGAGGAGTAGAGTTGAGGGGTCTTTGAGGGCTTCATCGAGGTGCTCTCGGTTGCAAGACTGGGTCATTCTGAGAAGCACAGCAGGGTCAGAGATCATGATGTTCTCCTCCTCAGTGAATCTCTCCATCAACAGCCTCTCCATTGCCTCACACACTGTTTTGAGGCAAAAGAGGGACTTTGCGTAGGCCTTTCCACTGAGAACACCTTTGAGAGATCCACTTGTTACTAGTTGTGCCTCAAAGAGAATCTCTGCATATCCAGAACCACGCATCTTGTGTCCAGTGAGCATCCCGATGTAGTTCATGGATGTGTGGAAGGGTCCAATCGTTACTACATGACTAGCAAATTCATTTGGCCAGCGCCAGATGATGGGAAGGGCTTTCATGCAGACACCCAGATCAAATGTATTCAGGACCCATCTCTGACCCACCTCAGCAGTTGCTGCCTCGGAACGCTTCAGTAGCTCACGAACAACTGCGTTGTCTGTGATCGGTCTGTGCCTGGTGCCTGCATGGCATGGCAATGGCCTGCAGCCTGTGCCTGGGCTAGGGGGTTTCACCTCTGCAACTGGTTCTCCCCCACCCAGCAAATCAACAGTCGACTACTGCACGCCTATCCACCAACCGATCACAGACAACGCAGTTGTTCGTGAGCTACTGAAGCGTTCCGAGGCAGCAACTGCTGAGGTGGGTCAGAGATGGGTCCTGAATACATTTGATCTGGGTGTCTGCATGAAAGCCCTTCCCATCATCTGGCGCTGGCCAAATGAATTTGCTAGTCATGTAGTAACGATTGGACCCTTCCACACATCCATGAACTACATCGGGATGCTCACTGGACACAAGATGCGTGGTTCTGGATATGCAGAGATTCTCTTTGAGGCACAACTAGTAACAAGTGGATCTCTCAAAGGTGTTCTCAGTGGAAAGGCCTACGCAAAGTCCCTCTTTTGCCTCAAAACAGTGTGTGAGGCAATGGAGAGGCTGTTGATGGAGAGATTCACTGAGGAGGAGAACATCATGATCTCTGACCCTGCTGTGCTTCTCAGAATGACCCAGTCTTGCAACCGAGAGCACCTCGATGAAGCCCTCAAAGACCCCTCAACTCTACTCCTCATCAAAAATTTGCATAAAATTTGCATAATTTTGCATAAAATTTGCAGCAGTAATTTGCATAAAAATGGTATGTGGGACATTTTTTCAGCTTGGGGCCATAGCTAGTCATTTTCTACACATTTTTTCCAATCTAGAAACACTGATTAGAAGTATATCTCCGGGGGGTGCAGGGGGACCTAGTCTTCCTACTAGACTAACATGCCTCCTGCGCCTTTGCTACCTCTTTCTTTGCAGCCTTCCTGGCTGCCTTATAACTTTCATGCTCTGCTGTTTCTGCTCCCGTACCCTTCGCCTTCTGCCACTCCTTGAACTTCTTCCTCTTCTCGTCAATCCTCTTTCCAACTTCATCATCCCACCACCATGTTTCCGAGTGCCTCGGTGGTCCTTTTGTCCATCCACAAACCTCACCAACGGCTCCCAACAGACTAGCTTTCATTGACATCCAAGCACTTTCAAGCTCAACCACATCATCCTCGACCCTACTCAGCCTGTCTTTTAATGCCTCCCTTACTGTCACCTCTTTCAACCTCCACACCTTCATTCTCGGTTGGTACTTCACCCGCCGAGCTCTCCTCGCACCTTTCTCCCTTACGTCGCAGACAACCAAGTGGTGCTGTGAAACAGCCTCCTCCCCCGGGATCACCTTTGTGTCCTGGAGGTGCCCCCTATCTCGCCTACGCACCATCAGGTAGTCAACGGTTGTCGTCGACCCACCTGACGTGTATGTAACAAGCTTATTATCCTCTTTCTGGAACTGAGTATTACAAATCAACAAATCAGCTCCATCAGCAAACTCCAAAATCCTTTCACCTTCTCCATTTCTCACACCATGTCCGTAACCCCCATGAACTCCCTCAAAACCATCCATACTCCTTCCCACATGTCCATTTAGGTCTCCTCCTACCACAACAACTTTCTCATCTTTCACGTTTTCCATCAGCTTCTCTATCGCACACCAGAACTTGTCCTCTTCATCGCTTCGACCAACCTGCGGAGCATATCCCGAGATGACATTCACCAAGAGCTTTCCAATCATTTTCACCATCATCAACCTATCACTCACTCTAGTCACACTGTCGACAAACTCCTCAGAAAACAGGACACCAACACCATTCACGCCCTCCAGGCACCCTTGCCACACAAACTTGTATTTCTGTCCCTGCCTACCCTTCACCATTCTCACACCACTTCCCTTCCATCTCGTCTCTTGCACACAACATATGTCCACTCTTCTTCTGACCAATACTTTCACCACTTCTCCTGATCTCCCTGTCATTGTCCCTACATTCCATGTCCCAAACCTCAGAAACCGATCTCCACTTCGGGCTGTACCCTGCCCACATATAGTTGTAATTGTCATGGTTCTCTTTTTGAGGCAATGTTTTTATGGCCGGATGCCCTTCCTGACGCCAACCCTCTTAGTCGCCTCTTACGACACGCAGGGATACTGCGTACCTATTCTTATCCATGGTACACGCTGGGAAACGTTTAAAACATGGAAATTCTGGGGGGTGGGGGTGGGGGGGGGGGGGGGAGCGGCGTCAGCATCACGGCTGCGGTTTAAACATATTTAAATAAATATTTAAACAAAACCATGAAAAACAATCTGGGAAAAGTCTCTAAGTGAGAACGTGGATTTGAGAAAGCAGGAGCAGAGGTGAAAGAAAAACGAGATATAGGGGGTGGGGCACAAGTCGAGACGAGGAGGCCGCACGAGACACCAGGCCGCACGAGGCGCACGAGGCGCGAACAAAGAAACGACTAATTACACACAAATTTGCAACAACTACAAAACCAAAACCAAATAGAAACACACAATAACACATACACAACAAAATACGCAGCGGAAATTTGACAAAGAAACGAACGGGAAAACACTCAAACTTTGATGCCGTGGAGAGATCGAAGCAAGCCCCGTTGCTCGAGGGACCGGAAGTCCTCTCCTCTTTATATCTATATTATAATAGCCTTAGGTGATTCTGTCTGTCTGGGGGTGTGGCTTACTCCGTTGAGAGAGTAGCTCCACCCATTCTGGAAGAGGCTTCAAAAACAGATATCCACCATTTTAATAACTCGCATAGCTTTGAGGCCTGTTTTGTAGGCCCGTGATGTCTTGCTCTCTTTCACAGTTTTATTTCAACTCTAATTCGATATATCATTTCATTTTTAACAGTTGCTAACATGGTTTTAGACTCTGTTAAAAAAAAAACGGGAATAAAATCAGATGAAAGTTTCCGTATTTAATATCCGTTTTCGTTTTCCGTATTTGAACGGGTTCCGTTTTCTGTATTTGAAAATGTCGACAAATTAATGTTAAAATGTTAAAAATTCGCTTTTTCTTTTCTGTTAAGATATATTACTTTTCCGTTTGACAGTCGTCACAAAAACATCAACAATGATGCTGACATATATTTCTTCGTTCTTATTTCATTCAACATTATTATCCGGAAGTAAAGGTTCACGTGTTCATTTCACGTGTGCAAAAACAAACTCCATTTCACTTGTGCATGGACGTGTAATTCACATATGTAAAATAAATAAATTAACAGCCGGGAAATTGCTGAGAGATATTTCGTTCGGAGCGATTATACACTGCCCAAAGAAAAATTTCACCGAGAAACAGAATGAATCGAGCGAATTTCATCGAACTTCACCGAGTTTCAGGAAATTACCGAGAGATTTTTTTTTTTTTTTTTTAATGTGCACGAACACTTTAAACATGTCTATACATGTGGGATGTGGGATATGTGTGTGTGTGTGTGTGTGTGTGTGTGTGTGTGTGTGTGTGTGTGTGTGTGTGTGTGTGTGTGTGTGTGTGTGTGTGTGTGTGTGTGTACGTACACACACAGACAGACAGACGCAATTTTATTTTATGATCTTCAATTAATTTTATTGGGGAGG
Source organism: Myxine glutinosa (assembly GCF_964187855.1). Classification (NCBI taxonomy): domain Eukaryota; kingdom Metazoa; phylum Chordata; class Myxini; order Myxiniformes; family Myxinidae; genus Myxine; species Myxine glutinosa. The sequence goes on from NC_136265.1 coordinate 165,365,869, forward strand.
GGAGGCAGACAGGGAGTTGGGGTTCAGAAGGGGTGGGGAGAGCAAAGATGGGATAGAATTGAGAGGGGAAGGTTCAGACTTTTGGTGAGGGGAAAGGAGGAGGGGGTTGCAAAGAGGTTGAGGTGTTGGGGAGAAGTTGAGGAATTGTGTTGGAGGTGGGGTGGAGTGGGGAGTGGGTTTGAAGGCTTGGAATGGCATTGAAGCCTTCGGGTTGTGAATGCGGGAGAGAAGGGACAGAGTTGGGAAAGTGGGGTTGGGAGGGGGCTTGCAGAATTTGGGTTTGGAGGGGGAGGGAGTTGAGGATTTGAAGAAGAAAGGGGAAAGAGGACAGAGTTGGGGAGGGAATCTCTTAGAGGGGGCGGGGGGGGGGGGGGTTGAGGACTTGAAAACATTTTACATTACATGGAATTTCAGCGAGTCCCTGCTAGAATGCTGTCAATGGACATTCCTGGCAAACTCCCTAAATATTCCACACTCTATAGGGATCCAATTCTCTTGGAACAGCCCGGTGGGTCAGGTTATCTAATGGCATATATACATACTCATGGGGTCACCCGTGGGAATCCCACGGGCATGGACGTGTGTGACATTTCGACATATTGAGTTAGATGCTGCACCTGCACATTCAGTTTCACAAAATGGTTACTGCCAATTTATCAAAACCACAAATAATGTAATCTACACAATGTATTTACTTCTGATAACGTGAATGCATGTGCATGCACATGGGAAATACAGTTTGAAATGAGTTATTACATCTCATGTAAAATGTGACTTTAAGAGCTCAAATCCTCTCCCTCCCACATCACGCACACGGGGGACAGTGGGTCACAAGCACACGGGGGACAGTGGGTCACAATCACACGGGGGACAGTGAGTCACAAGCACACGGGGGACAGTGGGTCACAAGCACACGGGGGACAGTGGGTCACAAGCACACGGGGGACAGTGGGTCACAAGCACACGGGGGAGAGTGGGTCTCACACACACACACACACACACACACACACACACACACACACACACACACACACACACACACACACACACACACACACACACACACACACACACACACACACACACACACACATTGACAGACACAGATGTTTAAATAAATAGATAGACAGGCACAGATGTTTAAATATATAGATAGACAGGCACAGATGTTTAAATAAATAGATAGACAGGCACAGATGTTTAAATAAATAGATAGACAGGCACAGATGTTTAAATAAATAGATAGACAGGCACAGATGTTTAAATAAATAGATAGACAGGCACAGATGTTTAAATAAATAGATAGACAGGCACAGATGTTTAAATAAATAGATAGACAGGCACAGATGTTTAAATAAATAAATAGATAGACAGGCACAGATGTTTAAATAAATAGATAGACAGGCACAGATGTTTAAATATATAGATAGACAGGCACAGATGTTTAAATAAATAGATAGACAGGCATAGATGTTTAAATATATAGATAGGCAGACAGGCAGAACACTGCTCACATGGGCATGAAAAGATCGCTGAAGCATTAGGAGTCCCATGTTGCATAATTAGACATTTCTAAGGGAATTCATGTCTAACAGAGTGAAGGTTTCTTGGTGAAGTAAATCAACAAAAAGTAAATTATTCGTAAGATGGAATTGACGGAATTTTTTTTTTTTTTACTTGATTTGTTTTTTGTTTTTTTACTTCAGGTAAGTGTGCGAACCAGAGGCACTGACATTATACACAGCCCATGAAACTTTGTGCTTCCACTCACACAAGGCATTGTCAGAATGTTCTTCTGTATTATTCTTCTGTATTCTTCTGTATTCTTCTGTATGGCGCCTCGTCCGTCCGTCCATCTGTAAACACTTGAAACTTCTTCTCCAAAACCGCTGAAGGGAGTGTGAGCAAATTTGGCTCATTATATTTGAATGTGTTGTGACTAAAGTTTGTTCACGGCATTAATAAAATCGGGGTTTAAGGGGGTCTACCGGGGGTCCAAATGGATCCAGATTTGACCCCCTCCCCTCCCCCCCTCCCCTCCCCCCTCCCCCTCCCTCCAAAATAGGAATTTGCTTTTTCCAAAATAGGAACACACTATTTCGATGAAACTTGACCACAACCTTCATACCCCATGATGTGCTCAAGTTTGTTCACAGTATTAAGAAAAATATCTGCCCCTTTGGGCATATAGGGGGGGGGGGGGTTGCCCCCCAAAATAGGTATTTGCTTTCTTCTCAGAAACTACACACGTAATTTCGATGAAATTTCACCACAACCTACCAATGTTTGTTCAAAGCATTAGAAAAATTGGGGTCTGAGGGGGTATACGGGGGTTGGGGGAGGAGGAGGGTTTGCCCCCCAAAATAGGTTTTTGTTTGTTTGTTTAAAGTCTTATGATTATGTTCGTATGATTCTAGATGCTGCTCTGTCTTCCAGCAACCATTGAAATTTGTTTAATTATAATTGGTTGTGGGTACGGGGCGTTGAGTGTAGTTTCTGTCTAAGGACATTCAAGTTGAGTTATAAACAGAAAATGGACTTCTTTTTTTTTTTGTATACAAGATCGAGGCTCGTGAAAGAGCTAACATTAATCACACAAAAAGTCAAACCGACACATAAAACACAAAATAAGGGGAGCGGTAGGCAAGATGGGGAGACAGGGGGAAGGACACAAACACAACATTTGAGAGCAGGGACATCGAGAGAACTGTGGGAGGGAGAGGACTTGGGGGGAGGTGGGAGAGGTATAAAACATATGGACACTGCAAGGACTTCCAGGAAAGAAGTTGGAATTTCAAAAAAGTGTATCTGGGGTGAATTAGCGGGGGGAGAAAAGATCAAGGTTTTGGATGGGGGAAGATAAGAGATGCTGGTGAACAGCAGTTTTAAAGACCTGGAGGGAGGAGTGAGATTGAAGGGAGTGGGGGCGTTTGTTCCAGAGGCAGGAGAAAAGGGGAATGAAAGAATGAAGGTGAGCAGAGAGCCTAGATTTTGGCAGTTTAACCATAAGAGGGTTGCTGGCAGATCTTGTGCGACCTGGAGGAATATTTGGGGGACAAAGCACAGAGAGAGCTGGGGGAGCAAGGCTGGAGAGGAGTCGGTAGAAGACAGAAAGACCACCAACCTGCCTGTGGTGAGTGAGTGAAAGGCCCTCGGAGTTAGCTTCATCGCGGGAGATTCCAATGATTCTGAAAGCTTTGGTTTCAACAGCGTGAAGCCGAGCTAGGTGTGAGGCAGGAGCACCGGCCCAGAGGGGGGAACAGTATTCCATTGAGCTGCGGATGAAAGCCTTGTATGTGGTGAGGAACTCAGGTGTGCCAAGGAAGGACTTCGCACGACAGAGGATGCCCAGTCGGCGACTGGCTTTGGAGGCCAGCTTGGAAATGTGGTTTTCCCAAGAAAGATCATGGCAGATAGTGAGACCCAAAAGCTTGAGCGACAGAACTTCTTGGAGAGGATTGTTGAGAAAGTAGATGGGAGGGTTTTCCAGTCGGTCTTTTCGGAGAGACATAGTAAGAGTGTGAGATTTGTCAGGATTGAAAGACATGTTCCACTTGTTTGACCAGTCTGTGATTTTGTCCAGGTATGCAGAGAGTGAGGAGGCTGCAGACTGCTGATCTGGGGGATGAGGAATGGAGCGGCAGAGAGTGGAGTCATCAGCAAAGAGATAGAGTGGATTTTCCAGAGAGTCGGAGAGATCATTGATGAAGACCAGAAAAAGCACAGGGCCCAGAACACGACATTGGGGAACTCCAGCCACAACAGGAAGGGGCGATGAGAGAAATCCATTCAGGGCCACACGTTGACTACGACCAGAGAGGAAGTCCGCAAGCCATGCGTGGAGATTTCCACGGATACCATAGGAGGAAAGTTTGGTGAGCAGAGCTGGGTGCCAGACCGTATCGAAGGCACGTGATATGTCAAGGGAGACAGCTCTGATTTCCTGTTTGGCATTGAGGACCTCCATCCATTGTTGAGACAGCAGAAGCAACATGTCCAGAGTAGAATGACCTGGTCTGAATCCAAATTGATGATTGGAGATCAAGCCATTGGAGAAGAGGAAGGATTTGATATCCGAAGCAATGATGGATTCCATGACTTTGCTGATAATTGGAAGCAAGCTGATTGGTCTGTAGTTGCAAGGATCTGTTTTTGCACCTTTTTGTGTAAAGCGGTAATGTTTGCTGATTTCCAAGATGCTGACAGATGACCTTGAGCAAAAGAGAGGGTGAAAAGAACAGAGAGAGGGTGAGATAGAGCGGCAGAGCAGGATTTTAGGACCCGTGGGCTGATGCCGTCTGGTCCAGTTGCAGAATCAGAGTCGAGGTTTGACAAAAACTTCTCCACCTTGTCAGGAGAGAATGACAGAGTCCAGGAGCAGTTGGGTTTGACTGGGTAAGGTGGGAACAGAGAGATGGGTTTGGGACACAAGATTTTGAGGCAAACACAGAGTTGAGGCATTCGGCTTTGTCACGTGCGGTGTCAACTAGTGCTGTTAGCGAGATTCAAAATCCCGTCTCGGAACCGTCTCGATAAATTTTCAATTTTCATAACGGGATCTCGGATCGGCTCGGTTCCCGGCAAAGTAAAAAAAAATAAAAAAATAAAAAATAATAAGGCTTCAAAAATAATGGAATTTCATTACAATATATAAACAACAATGAAAAAAATTAATTTTTTGATGTTGAGTACTTAAATTCCGACTTAGCTTCCATTTACCGGGATGAAATAAAATACACCGCTTACATGCAGATGATCGGCCACCGATGGGACCGGGTTATCTCATTACAGTTTGTATTGTCGTGTAATTTCTTGCTCGGAATGTCAGAGAGGGAGAAAATGTTTCTGCCCAGGCATATTCGAGTCCCGGTTGGAGTTTCATTATCATTTTGTGAGTTGTGATCGCCAAGGGGCTCGCTCCCCCCCCCCCCCCCGTTCCCCTCCCCTCCCCCCCCCCGTTCCCCTCCCCTCCCCCTCCCCTCCCCCCCCCGTCCCCCTCCCCTCCCCCGCCCGGCAATGCCGGGTACTTCTGCTAGTAAATTATAAAGCAGGCGGTGTAGTGATCACCCCCCCCCCCCCCCCCTCCTTATTTTGACTCTGTGACTAAAGTAAACGTAATCAACTTATCAAGCCTAAAGTGGAGATGAGATAACCAAAATACTTTCACATTCAAACCGTCAAACCAAACCCCGAGGGATTCTTACAATGTATAGATTTAGCGTTGCAATTAAACATAAACGTTCATCAAAAACTCATTTCATAAAACTACATAATGTATTGTACTTGTATTAATACATTGTGTGTAGAATAATCCGTTATAAACGTGTTTTTAATCTAAATAAACATCGTCCCTCCATTCACGGGGCCTCGAGCGAGTCCCTCGATATTAATGTGCAAAAGACCATAGCAACCACATCCCGTAACTCGTCTCCAAGGACGGACATGTGACCGCAGCGTAGTGGGGCGAGGCGGAGTGATACGGCGGAAGGATTCAACGGTTTAAATAAAGCCGCGATGCGGCGGATTTTCATTGTGACCTTCATCCTGATTTCGTTACCTCCGCCACCAAAGGTGGATGGAGGTTATGTTTTCACTCCTGTCTGTTTGTCCGTTTGTTTGTGAACACAATATCTCAAAAAGTTGTGGACGGATTCGGACGAAATTTTGTGGAGATGCAGCGTGTGTGACAAGGACGACATGATTAGATGTTGGTGAAGATCCGGATTCGGAATTCGGATTCGTTTGCAGTGCATTGTTTGTTGACGAGGGGAAAATCCTGGAACAGTGAGTTTACTTTATCTATCATCGTTTGTGTCAGTTCAGCTGCACTTGCGAAAAATGATGCTTGTGCAGAAGCAGAGTAATGAAAGCAAGGCTCAATAAATGCCTCTATTATGGAAAATATCTGCAAGAAGTTGGAATTTTAACCGGGATTTTTTTACCGAGAAATTGTGTCAATCAATTTATCTCGGGACCGTCCCGAGACCGTCTCGAAAGCCGAAACCGCCGGGATTTCGTCCCGGTCTCGGATCGGTTGACAGCCCTAGTGTCAACTCTGTAGCCATTTGAGGTGAGGGCGGGGATGGAGGGGGAACAAACACCAGAAACGGATTTGACCAGACGCCACCAGGATTTGGAGGAAGGAGAAAGGTTTTAGAGTTCATTCTTGTGTGTGGAGAGATAGTGAGTGCTTCCTGGCACGCCTGAGGGTAGACACACTTGTTCCGAGCTTGGTGGAAGGAATTGAGATTGCCTTCAGTTGGATTTGCCTTCCAAGAGGCAAAGGCAAGTTGTTTCAGGGCAACTGCCTCACCACAAGATTCAGTGTACCATGGACGGGAGGAAGTGTAAGACAACTGAAGACGAGATGGGATAAATCTGTGCATGAGAGAGAGCAGTTTGCTTTGGAAGAATTCCCAGGAAGAATTGATGTCAGAGGCAGTAGAGATGGGAGACCAGTCCAGATGATTGATGGCTGCTTGCAGCCCATGCCAGTCGGGCTGAGTGAAATGCCAGACTCGTCGACGCTAAGGAGGCTCTCTGAGAATGGCCAGAGAGATGTCCACTTTAACAAGCACATGATCAGAAGAACCGATTGGAGCAGAAGAAGAGCAGCAGAGATTTGCAGGGAAGTTTGTCATAACCAAGTCTAGAAGAGAAGATACTCCATTGACTTAGATCCGGGTCGGGAAATTGACAGATTGTGTCGGTCCCAATGAGTCACAGAAGTCATTTGCTGAGGTGCCATGGCTGGTGAGAGAGGAATGCACACCCAGCCAGCTGGCATGATGACAGTTGAAGTCGCCACATATGAGGAAAAGAGAGTTGGGATGAGTTGATAGAAGCTGGTCCATGTTGTCAGGCAGCGAAATGTAAATCGAGTCATCACTGTTTGGAGGACGGTACAGAACGCATATGAACAAAAGGTGGGAGCGCAGAGGAAGCCGTAGCCAGAGGTACTCCTGGGGGTGGGGTAGAGAGAGCGCAGTGCAGGGAGAGTGAGGAAGAGAGTTTTTGATAAAGATAGCACCCCCACCACCAGGACGAGGCTCAGGTCCATCATACCGGAGGAGGGAGTAACCAGGAAGAGATATTAAGGAATCAGAGACATCTTGAAGGAGAAAAGTTTCTGTTTAGCAGATCAAGTCTGGATTGTCAGAAGCAACCTGAATGGAGAGATCAATCAGGTTTGAGCGAAGGCCCTGGATGTTTGAGGTCCATATCGTTAATGAGGAGAGAGGGGGAGCATCAGGTGCAGTTGAGGGGAGGGGAGGGGAGGGGTAGGGTCAGATTAAGGATGAGAGGGGGAGGCAGGGAGAGCAGTTTATAGTGTGCCAGAGATTACAGAAGAGTTACAAGAAAGGGAAGGATGAGGAGGACGAAAGGTTTGATGGTGATGGGATGAGGCACAGTGAGGGGTTCTTTGAGGGGGGGGGGGGCAGAGGAAAGTAGAAGGTTGGGGGAGGTGGTGGTATGAGATAGAAGGGAGATGAAGTGGGGAGGAGGCAGCTTTGAGGAGGAGGTAGGAGGGGGGAGAATTGGAGAGGGATGGTCGGGGGGGAGATTTGAAGGGGAGGGGTTGGGGGGGAGTTTTGAAGGGGAGGGGTTAGGGGGAGTTTTGGAGGGGAGGGGCAAGGGGGGAGTTTTGGAGGGGAGGGGCAAGGGGGGAGATTTGGAGGAGAGGGGCAAGGGGAGAGCATAGAAAGTGGATGATTAATGAAAGACGAACATTTATAACAAATTGGGTTTATTGTGATTTTCAAGTTAGCAATCCATTTAAGAACGATGGAGGAGGGGTGGAATGAATGTGAATTTCGAGCATGTGGTGATTTAGAATGATGATTGAATTTTTTTTTTGAAGTGGAATGAGTTGGAGAGGAAATTGAAAAGAGCCTTTTAAATAGGAAGAAAAACAGCGTGTTGTAATATACCACTGAATAAAACACTGCAGGGGAAAGTTTAAACATATTTAAACAGAACCGTGAAGAACGATCTTATATTCACAAAAATACCAACGGGGAGAGGGAGCCTGGAGGGACAACCACGAGTCATGTGAACAGGGCAAAAGGTGTCAGCGAAAGGAACAGGGCAAAACAGATCTGGGGAATGGCGTGTAAATGGGGGTGAAATGGGGGTGAAACACATGGTCGAAGAACGAACGAATGAAAAGAACAAAGAAGGAAAAAAAATTTTTTTTAAAGTTAAGAATTTAAACAAGGAAGTATGGGGTGAAAATAGTGGGAAAAACTGAGAGAACGAGAGTAGAAGGACCACAATCGACCACTGGGAGAAAACAAAGCCTCAAGGTGGGAAGCTTCAAGAACTAGGCCGCAAAATAACGTGGCACGAAATACTCGACTATTTTATACAGGTATGAAAGATTAACACCGATAAATCTTCCTCGGGACGCACTACAGGTACACACACGTAAGATAAATACAGTTTCGACAAAAATACAATTGTGAACAATTACTTAACTTCGAGCGTGCGTGAAGATCGGGACAGCTTCGAAAAACCATTTGGTTTCAGTCCGTCTGTAAACACAGCACGTACAATGCAATTTGTTCAATTCCTCGATTCCAGTTGAAAAATGCTCCTCGAAGAGGAATCATTAAGTTTGGTCGATTGAGGCAAAATGTGATTGCATTGACTCGATGTATTCATCTTGCATTAGCGTATCCGATTTTTGATCTGTTAGCAGGATCTTTACTGTAGCATAATGGTAACAGCCCTAAGGTGAACACACAGGTTCCTGTATATCCATGAGATTGCACAGTCATTGGAATAACCTGCTCTCATTAAGGATGACATGCAGGTTTCATTCTGCGACAGTTTTTATTGGTTCAAACTGCTCTGTGGAGTCTTTATTTATTTATGCCTGCATGTCCAGCATTGGATTTCATAAAAGCAGGTTTCCTCTTTTAATTAATTTAAGATAATTTTTTTTTTTTGTAAATTATGAAGTCATTATGGCATTATGTTTTTCGGTTGTCCATCCGGCTGTCTGTCCGTCCGTCCATCTGTGATAGGTTTTTGTTACAGCAATAACTTGAGAGTGGCTGTCGGGATCTTAGTCAAACTTCGTGCATGTATATATAATGAGGTAAAGATGAACTGATTATATTTTGGGGTCACTAGGTCAGAGGTCATGGTAGGTAAAAATGCTGTTACCGCAATAACTTGATGGGATTTTGAGCAAATTTGGTAAAAGTATATATGATGCAAAGATGAACTGATTGGATTATGGCATCAACAGATCAAAAGTCAGAGGGCATGTCAGGTAAAAATTTGATAACTTAAGAATAGATGCATGGATTTAAATCAAACTTCGTACAAGTATTATAATGATGTAATAATGTGGGTGGAAGCATATCGATCGATGTGACGTCGAAGAGTATCGTTCTTGTTTTAATTAATTTTATTTTCAAGAAAAACTGCTTTGGGACTTACCTTGATGGGAAGCAAAATAAAAAAAACTTCAATTTATTCTCACCAGAGATTTCTTCAAATTAATTGTTGGGATGTGTAAGGGATGGGGATGTTTTTTTTTAACGGTTTATCTTAAAATAATATTTTCTTCCCATTGAACTGAAGTGGCGTATTAAATGCTTTTTTGATTCTCTTTATCCTTTCAGGTGATGATGCAATTAATGATTTGAAGACAAAAAGAAAAAGACTTAGGTTAGAGCCTGAAGCCCGGAAACGAAGCGTCGACAAAACATTATGGGACACAAGAAACAAAAACACAACTTCGTCCAACCGTCTGGTACCAGACAAGCGGATGAAACCCGATGGTGCCTGCTGTCCCAAACGCTGCATGGAAAGCGTCCACTGTGACCACAGACGCCAACTCTTTGACACCTTCTGGAGGATGACCAATAAAATGGAGCAGGACCTCTTCTTGTGCAGCTCGGTGTCTGAGATGCCGGTCCAGCGACACTACAACAAGGCGAAGCCTCAGTTGTCACGCCGACAGCACACTCGCTGTTACATTTTCTCGTTGGAAACGGGACCTGTGCAGGTGTGCAAACTGCTCTTTCTAGGCACTCTCGGCATCTCCAGTGGGCGCCTGGATCGTGCACTGAAGCGTCAAAAGATCCCCAGTGTCGAGATGTCTCATCCGCTGGACATCTACCCCAAATATTTTGCAAGCGTTTCATCCTGTCCACCACCAATTCTTCCAAAACCGTCGGCTACGTGGTGACGTTTGTGGTCCACTTGAAACATGTTGGATCATTGACTTGGATCCCCGTCGATGATGACCAAGAACATTGTATGTAGCCCTACTGCATGTAATTTTATCAGCTGGATTTTCCCTTCCAAACAAAATTTGGTACAGAACCATTGCTGTGGTACATTGATACAACGTTATCCATGCGACTTAGAATTTTGTGATTCGCTGCTGGAAATTTGCCAGTGCGTTTCCTTTTTTAAAATGTATTTATTTGATACCAATTCGAGACTCATGGAAGAGCTAGAGCAAAGAACAGACCAGAACTTACCAAAAGAAGAACAGTGGAAAGAGGGGAAAAACAACAACAGCAAGGTATATAGGGACACTTTGAGGCAGAATGGGCATGTGGAAGGATGACATCAAGAAGAGGATGATATAGGAGGTGAACAAGGTAAATACAAGCTCAAACCTAGCAATAAGAGGAATGGAAAACTGGATGGAACAACAAACGAGAGGTGAAGGAGAGGAAAGGAGGAAAAGCACAATTTGGAAATGAATTGGTGGGCTTGAAGGGTCGGGGGGAGGAAAGCATTAATGGATGTTGACAATATCATGAGTATGAATGACGGATGACCTGATGTGGTGATGAACAGGCATATTGAAGGCCTGAATGGAGAAATGGGATTGAACAGACTGAGAAAGTTTGTTACACAGGTGGGATAAAGGAAAAAACAAATGAATGGAGGTAGTGATTTTGAGAGCTTTGGTTTCCATTCCATCAATCTGAGAAAGGCATGTGGCAGGAGTGTTAACCCAAAAGGGAGAGCAGTGCTCGATTGAGCTGTGGTTTAAGGCCTTCTAACCTGGAAAAAAGTTCAGATTTGCCAAGGAAATACTTTGCAGAACAGAAGTTTGCAACTGACTTGGATGACAGCTTTCATATCAGGTTTACAGCATCTTTCCTGACAGCCCAGGAAAGGCCACAGCTGACCATGAGCCCAAACGTTTGATTGAATGAATTTCACTGTTAAGAAAGTAGATTGGAAGGTTTGCCAGACGGTCTTTTCAGAGAGACAGATTGTGAGAGTGTGCGATTTGTCAGGATTGAAAGACATTCCAAGTGTTTGCCAAGCTTGTGATTCTATCAAGGTCTGAAAAGAGGGAATAGGCTTCAGCCTGTCTGAAGGATGACTTATAGAATCGCCAGCAGAGGGCGTGGTCATCAGCAAATAGACAAGGATTTTAGAGACAGATCATTGATGAAGATCAGGAATAGGACTGGACCCAGAACACTGCCTTGGACCACTCTGGCCTTGACAGGGAGAGGAGATGAGGATCCCATTGAGCCACACGTTGCCGAAGAGAGGAGAGGAAGTCAGTAATCCATGTGTGGAGGTGGCCTTGGATGCCATAAGAGGAGAGTTTGGAGAGCATGGCTGGATATTTGCCTGTGATATCAAAGGATATCAAATGCTAGACATAGTCATCGCCAAAAATATTGGCACCCTTGCACTGTTTTCAAATAATGCATCATTTCTTCCAGAAAATTGTTGAAATTAAAAATATATTTTGGTATCCACATATGTATTTATTTGGTTTGCAGTGGAACAAAACAAAAAAGCTTTAAAAATTACGAAATCTTAGCTTATTCCACACAGAAATCCTAAAATGGCCCGGACAATATTATTGGCACCTTTTAGAAGTTGTTAGAAATAATTAGATGTCAAACAGTTGATTATCCTTTACTTTGGAATTGAACTCACCTGTGGTGAGTTGCAGGTGCCTGCAAAATAAAAATCACTCATTCCACCAGTTTGAATCGAGAAAAGGAGTCATTTTGCTGTTTTGTGTCTGTGTGTACCGCAATGAGCATGGAGAAAACAAAAAAAACCAGAGAATTGTCTGAGGAGGTCAGACAAAATATTGTAGCTAAGCATGGACAATCTCAAGACTACAAGTTCATCTCCAGAGACCTTGATGTTCCTGTGTCCACCGCACGCAATGTTGTCAGGAAATGTAAGGCCCACGGCACTGCAGCCAACCTCCCTGGACATGGCCGCAAGATAAAACTTGATCGGATATTGAAGCGAAGGATTGTTTGAATGGTGGAGAAAGCACCTCGCTCAACTGCTAAACAGATTCAAGCTGACCTTCAGACACAAGGTACGACAGTTTCAACTTGTACCATCCGTCACCAACTCAATGAAAGGGGGTTCCATGGTAGGAGACCCAGGAGGACCCCACTCCTGAGAAAGCCCAGCTGGAGTTTGCCAAAACACACCTGAACAAGCCAAAATCCTTCTGGGAGAATGTCCTGTGGACAGACGAGACCAAATTAGAGCTTTTTGGAAAAGCACATAATCTCTGTTTACAGAAGACAAAATGAAGCCTTCAAAGAAAAGAACACCTTTCCTGCAGTCAAACATGGAGGAGGTTCAGTGATGTTTTGGGGTTGCTGTGCTGCCTCTGTAGTCCGTGGGCTGAGTAGGGTTTACATGCACCCCCCCACAACTTAACCTCCCGGGTATGTCCATGTACCCCCCACCCTCGGGGTTAGGAAAAACCATGTTAACAGAAAAAAAAACTCATTCCCTCATAGTTTGACCTCTGGTGACCTCATTAGTGACCTCATTTGCATATAACACATATCATTGTAAAGAGTGTCCCAGGACAAACATTTTGAGGGGTCATATGCAACCATAGGATGACTAGGTAAAAAGTTATGGCCATTTGAATTTCGCCTACCCCTAATTTTCGGAAATCACTGACACAGGGGGGGTAACATCAAAATATGCGTGGGAGGTATCTTGGGAATGAGTTTTTTTTCTGTTAACATGGTTTTTCCTAACCCCTAGGGTGGGGGGTACATCGACATACCCGGGAAGTTAAGTTGTGGGGGGGGGGGGGTGCATGTAAACCCTACTCAGCCCACGGACTACTGGCACTGAGTACCTTGAATGTGTGCATGGCATCATGAAATCAGGAGAGTACCAAGGCATTTTGGAGTGCAATGTGCAACCCAGTGTCAGAAAGCTGGGTCTCATTTGACGGTCATGGGTCTTGCAGCAGAACAATGACCACAAATACACTACAACGAGCACCCAGGAATGGTTCAAGACAAAACGCTGGACTGTTCTGAAGTGGCCAGCAATGTCCAGATCTAAATCCCATTGAACACCTGTGGGGAGATCTGAAAACAGCAGTTGGGAGAAGGCACCCTTAAAATCTGAGAGAACTGGAGCAGTTTTCACAAGAAGAGTGGGCCAAACTGCCAGTAGAGAGGTGTAGGAAGCTCATTCATGGCTATGGGAAGCGCTTGACTGCAGTTATTTTGTGCAAAGGCCGTGCTACCAAATATTAAGTCTGGGGTGTCAATAATTTTGTCAATGCCGTTTCTTTTTATTTTATGATATAAAAGGATATATTAAGTTCTGATTCAAAAACAAAGGTTATGTAATAACAGTGAAATAAAGAATTGTGGAGACCAAATACTTTTGTCAATTTAACTTATTTTTTAGAGAAATTTGTGAGTTATTTGAAAAAAGTGCAAGTGTGCTAATATTTTTGGCCACGATTGTATGGCCAGAGACATTCGCGGCTCTCATGTCTGTTCCCTCATGTATTATTATTCTTTTTTGTGCTTCCTTTTTTTCTTAGTTGTGTATAATACTTGTCATTGAGCCCTGAATAACTACCTGTGTAGTTCGAACCTACCATGTTCAAATATTCATTTGTGTGAATGGATAATGGCAACCTTCAGCACGTCTTCTGGATCCAACTACCTGGAGCACCTTCATTGGCACTTGCCGTCCCTCGTGGCCTTGTCTTACAGAGACCAATAGAGTATCTAATTTTTATTTTTTGCCATTGCTTTGCCTGAAGTGGACAAAACAAAATCAGTCAAAATCCACTTTTTGCCCACTCGTTGGAGGAGAAACGTGGAATGAGATCTGAGGTTTTCTTTCTGATGTATGTTTTACTCTTAACGGAATTTCTTCTTTTCATGTAAGGTTTTGTGTGTGCCGGATCGCCGGTGTAATTCCTACCTGGAAGATGTATTTCAGAATGCCCGACATGCGTGGACATTGCTGTGCACTTTTTGGACTCGAGTTCACCTGGTCTCTCTTGCTCGACGAAAGGGTAATGCTCGAAACGTCCTCCATATCTCGCTCCCCACACACATCGTCTTTCAGTTGAATAAAATCCATTGTTTTAACAAGGCTTGGCAGTCGTAACACGTGACACGTTTTGTGAAGCCATTACAGGTAATGTACAGACTTTGTAGAGAGGTTATTCTCTTTAATGTGGTCTTGCTGTCACGAGTTTTTGCAAATCACTAACAGGTGTAGTTCTGTTCAATTTAAATTTGAAACCGTACTTCATTCTTTTGTTTGTCAGTCCTTTATATCTGCAAGTTAAAGGATATTTACTCAATTGCATTTATTTATGTTTACCTTTACAAAGAGTTCCATGGCATGACAAAAGTTTACAAAGCAAGACCTTTCATTTTGACCATACACAACACTTCCGCAGTTGTATGTATTGTTGGGAAATGACTTATAGGGGTTAACATTGCTTAGCATTGTTTAGCTATCTCGGGAACGTGCACGGTGGTGGGCCTGACGGCGACCAGAGGGAGGGCAGCCCTGGCAGGAAGGCAGGACCAGTCTGCGATGCCAAGGCAGGCCCAAAACGTCATTGGCAAACCCGAGGAGAAGCACGCAACACAGAGCCAGGAGTGCAGCCCTGAGCAGAATCCGTGAAACATCCATGACAGTCCCCGTCTTGCCAGCAGCCCAAGGGGGGCATGGACAGGCATGAGGGCACAATGCAGAGCCAATAATATGGCACCATTCACGACTCCCAAGGCTTCAGGCATTCTTCCATCACTATCCTTGCTCAAACCCCAGCCGATCAAACCCACCGCCACAAGCCTCCCGGCCACTGCAGGAGCAGCCTGAAAGGTCATGAACCAGGACATCACTAAAACCACCACATTCACGAACAGGGGCATGCTGGCAGGGGAGAGAGGGTGCACCTCGCCATCACCATGACTATCAGAGGGTCGGTCACTGTAGAACCACGTAGGCCTCAGAGGCATAACTTCAGCACCGAACCGCTTGATACAGGCAGCCCAAGAGGTCAGGACAGTCATTATTGATCCATATTGAAGCATTGGAACTTCCTCGTTTGCTAAATTTGAATATGAATCAGAATATGTATACTTAAAACAGAACTCCAAAACTTAGGACACTTTTCACCATGATACACGCACAAAACTCCGCACCGGCTAATCCCGGGGGACTCTCTTCCCCATCTGCACCGTGTCCAGCCCATCTCAGCCAGAATTTCACCAATCTCTCCATCTAGCCCATCTGCACACCAATCTCCTCCCTCAGTTCATCCATCTTCCTTTTATCCACCCTCTTCACTCCTGCAATCCTCCTGACCCAGTTGTTCTCGCAAACCTGCAGCATCTGTTGGTGTCTGTCAGTGCCACAGTTTCCAACACGTAATGGTAGACCGGCGTTACACACATCAGAACCTTCCCTTTCAATTTCCTTGATATCTTTACCTCCGCCACCGAAGGTAGACATAGGTTACGTTTTCACCCCTGTTTGGTTGTCTGCCTGTGAACAGGATATCTCAAAGTTGTGGACGGATTTGGAGGAAACTTGGTGGACCGGTTGGGTGTCTGACAAGGAAGAATCTATTCGATTTTGGTGAAGATCTGAATATAGATCCGGATATGAGAATTATTTAATTTATTAAGTGATTCCTCGCCATTGGGAGATAGGGCCAAAAACGATACATAGCAGGATATTTCAAAAAGATATGGACGGATTTGGACGAAACTTGTTGGACGGGTTGTGTCTGTGACAAGGAAGAAGCGATTCAATTTTGGTGAAGATCTGGATCCGGATCCAGCCAGTAGAATATTTAAAGTGATTCTTCACCATTGAGTGATATGGCCAACCAGATGGAGGTATGCTCTCTATTGAGTGCCGCTCTAGTTTATGATGTAAAACATATTTAACAGATTAATCAAACAACTTCATCCTGCTTGTTGAAGCATTCATTACTGGGGCATGCACATGCACACTGTTTATAGTGCCCATGCATATTGTGGCAGAAATTGCTGGCGGTGCAGCTGTACCACTGATGCAGTGGCCCCTGTAGGTAAGAGCACGAATTTGTCATTTGTTCAGGATGCCGGCGATAACTCACCTACTCTTCACGAAGGACACCGCGGTATCTATAACGCTAATAGATGGCCTCACAACTATAAATTGATGACTGATTTCTTAACAATTGGAACAACACCACGATATTGTCCTTGTATCTTGTGTCGGACAGGTGGGGTTGCTGGACACAGCCTCAGTGGTGTCCATCTGGTTACTTGTTGGCATTCCGCATGCGAGTCGAGACCTCACAAGGTGCTGGAGATGACACAGGTGCAAACAACGTTAACTTCAGATGCTCAGACGGATCTATGCTTATGGGTCATGGAGTAATGACTGTGGAGGAAAGGCCATCTGTGGTCTGCGCACTAAAATAGAAGAATGGACGACTGCTGGAGATGACACAGCACTTGATGATGTCCAGTTTTACTGGTGTGAAGAAGGAAGACCAAAGTTAACTGAAAATAATATTTTAATGCTGTAAGTCTGATGTAAAGACAAATCATACTGCATTCCTTTTAAGGGGCCATCTATTTATTACGAATATCAATATAGTGAAATATTTATCCTTTTCCCTTTCGCTAAACACAACGGTCCAACACTCCTCATACATACATAATAAATAGATACCCCTTACCACAACAAATATTCCACAACATCATGTCTGTGCAAATCTCTCCAAAATCTTTGCCAAGATAGACTTTGGGTCTGTGTCTCACTACCAATTATTACAATGATAAACTATAACGACACACGGTAGAGCTAACTCGACACTGCCATGTTTAACAGTTTACATTTTGTATCCCACTGATAGTCCAGATCTGCATCCGGATCTTCACCAACATCGAATCATTTCGTCCTTGTCGCATAGCCAACTTGTCCACCAAATTTCGTGCAAATGTGTCCACAACTTTTTTAGATATCCTGCACACAGAAAGACAGATAGGGGTGAAAACAACCGCTGTCCACCTTTGGATACATCCCTCTTGCAGCAGGTAGCTGCTGGTTTTGATCATTGCTGGGACTCCAGCAGTGCCGCTGATGTAGTCAGTGGTCGATGGAGGTTAGATGGCAAGAGTTTTGGAATTTTTGCCAGGATGCCGGCGATAACTCACCTACTTTTTTTTTCTTTTTTTTTCCTTTTTTTTTGTATACAAGATCAAGGCTCGTGAAAGAGCGAACATTAATCACACAGAAAGACAGACACATAAAACAAATAACATCGGGAGCGGTAGACAAGATGGGGAGAGAGGGGGAAGGACACAAACACAACATTTGAGAGCAGGCACCGAGAGACATGGAGACATCGAGAGATCTGTGGGAGGGAGAGGGCTTTGGGGGGGAGGCATGTGAAGGGGGGGAGGCATGTGAAGGGGGGGGGGGGGGTGGGAGAGGTATAAACATATGGACACTGCCAGGATTTCCAGGAAAGAAGTTGGAATTTCAAACAAGGTGGATCTGGGGTGAATTAGTGGGGGTAGAAAAGATCAAGGTTATGGATCGGGGAAGATAAGAGATGGTGGTGAACAGCTGTTTTAAAGACCTGGAGGGAGGAGAGGGATTGAAGGGAGTGTGGGAGTTTGTTCCACAGGTGGGAGAAAAGAGGAATGAAAGAGTGAAGGTGAGCAGAGAGCCGAGATTTCGGCAGTTTAACCATCAGAGGGTTGCTGGCAGATCTTGTGCGACCTGTAGGAATATTTGGGGGACAGAGCACAGAGAGAGCTGGTGGAGCAAGGCCGGAGAGGAGTCGGTAGAAGACAGAAAGGCCACCTACCTGCCTGCGGTGAGTGAGTGAAAGGCCCTCAGAGATAGCTTCATCGCGGGAGATTCCAATGATTTTGAAAGCTTTGGATTCAACAGCGTGAAGCCGAGCCAGGTGTGAGGCAGGAGCACCAGCCCATAGGGGAGAACAGTATTCCATTGAGCTGCGGATGAAAGCCTTGTATGTGGTGAGGAGCTCAGGTGTGCCGAGGAAGGACTTCGCACGACGGAGGATGCCCAGTCGGCGACTGGCTTTGGAGGCCAGCTTGGAAATGTGGTTTTCCCAAGAAAGATCATGGCAGATAGTGAGACCCAAAAGCTTGAGTGACAGAACTTCTTGGAGAGGATTGTTGAGAAAGTAGATGGGAGGGTTGTCCAGTCGATCTTTTCGGAGAGACATAGTAAGAGAGTGAGATTTGTCAGGATTGAAAGACATGTTCCACTTGTTTGACCAGTCTGTGATTTTGTCCAGGTCTTCAGAGAGTGAGGAGGCTGCAGACTGCCGATCTGAGGGAAGAGGAATGGAGCGGCAGAGAGTGGAGTCATCAGCAAAGAGATAGAGAGGATTTTCCAGAGAGTCAGAGAGATCATTGATAAAGACCAGAAAAAGCACAGGGCCCAGCACACTTCCTTGGGGAACTCCAGCCTGAACAGGAAGGGGAGATGAGAGAAATCCATTCAGGGCTACACGTTGACTACGACCAGAGAGGAAGTCCGCAAGCCATGCATGGAGATTTCCATGGATACCATAGGAGGAGAGTTTGGTGAGCAGAGCTGGGTGCCAGACCGTATCAAAGGCCCTTGATATGTCAAGGGAGACAGCTCTGATTTCCTGTTTGGCATTGAGGACCTCCATCCATTGTTGAGACAGCAGAAGCAGCATGTCCAGAGTAGAGTGACCTGGTCTGAAACCAAATTGATGATCAGAGATCAAGCCATTGGAGAAGAGGAAAGATTTCATATCCGAAGCAATGATGGATTCCATGACTTTGCTGATAATTGGGAGCAGGCTGATTGGTCTGTAGTTGCAAGGATCTGTTTTTGCACCTTTTTTGTGTAAAGCGGTAATGTTAGCTGATTTCCAGGATGCTGGCAGATGACCTTGAGCAAAAGATAGGGTGAAAAGAACAGAGAGAGGGTGAGACAGAGCGGCAGAGCAGGATTTTAGGACCCGTGGGCTGATGCCGTCTGGTCCAGTTGCAGAATCAGAGTCGAGGTTTGACAAAATCTCCTCCACCTTGTCAGGAAAGAAGGACACAGAGTCCAGGAGCAGTTGGGTTCGACTGGGAAAGGTGGGAACAGAGAGAGATGGGTTTGGGACTAAGGATTTCGAGGCGAACACAGAGTTGAGGCATTCGGCTTTGTCACGTGCGATGTCAACTGTGTGGCCATTTGAGGTAAGGGAGGGGATGGAGGGGGAACAAACACCAGAAACGGATTTGACCAGACGCCACCAGGATTTGGAGGAAGGAGACAGGTTTGAGAGTTCATTCTTGAGTGAGGAGAGATAGTGCTTCCTGGCACTCCTGAGGGTAGACACACACTTGTTCCGAGCTTGGTGGAAGGAACTGAGATTTCCTTCAGTTGGATTAGCCTTCCAAG
Organism: Myxine glutinosa; assembly: GCF_964187855.1. Taxonomy (NCBI): domain Eukaryota; kingdom Metazoa; phylum Chordata; class Myxini; order Myxiniformes; family Myxinidae; genus Myxine; species Myxine glutinosa. The sequence goes on from NC_136265.1 coordinate 165,385,588, forward strand.
AGGCAAAGGCAAGTTGTTTCAGGGCAACTGCCTCACCACAAGATTCAGTGTACCATGGACGGGAGGAAGGGTAAGACAATTGAAGGCGAGATGGGATAAATCTGTGCATGAGAGAGATCAGTTTGCTTTGGAAGAATTCCCAGGAAGAATTGATGTCAGAGGCAGTGGAGATGGGAGACCAATCCAGACGATTGATGGCTGCTTGAAGACCGTCCCAGTCGGCCTGAGTGAAATGCCAGACTCGTCGACGCTGAGGAGGCTCTCTGAGAATGGCCAGAGAGATGTCCACTTTGACAAGCACATGATCAGAAGAACCGATTGGAGCAGAAGAAGAGCAGCAGACATTAGCAGGGAAGTTTGTCATAACCAAGTCTAGAAGAGAAGATACTCCATTGGCTGAGATCCGGGTCGGGAAATTGACAGATTGTGTCAATCCCAGTGACATACTCTTTGCCAAAATCACCGTGAAATCTATAACATCAACTGACTAATGCGAAAGCAGATGGACCTAGTTTAACTCTACCCAACGCAATACCATCAACAGCGGTTGCTAATGAGGTCTCAACTCAAGGTTGCCCAATTGCTTCTCCTCCCATGCAAGAAAGATCTTCACAGGGTCGTACCAGGGACCACCACCCAAATGGGCAGTGTACGTGGTCACATGGATTTTCACAAGTTCATATTAACACCAGTTCCAGCCAATGCTGTTTCTGTCTTAATGACTTCATCAGGAGGACAAAGTTACAGAGGGCATGCCCTTTCGCTCCCCTCTCCTCATCATCCATCCCCCACGCTCCCCCCGAAAATCCCCTCCCTCTTCCCTCTCCTCTTCTCAAGCTCCTCCTCTCTCAATATTCCCATCACGAAGCGACTCTTCGTTGCCGGGCAACTCCGGGTACTTTTGCCAGGACTCAATATGTGGCCATGACTTGGGATCGTCAAGCCAAACATCTGCTAGATGCTTAGAAGGACACTTTTATCGCTCAATCGCATTCAATCTCACCTCATAACGATGTTTGGCATCGTTACTAAGATTTTCTAGGAAATTGAACGACACACGGGCGGCCTACACAACAAAAATTACGAATAGCATCACTTAAGCAATGGCGGTCAAATCGTTGCCAAGGAGTTGTTTTCACCGCGCTAAAATGGCGGCGGCCGTTGATAACGACAAATTACCCAAAGCTGCGTCCACTCTGTAAATATATTAATAACTTGAACTAACGTTCAACTAGATGCACGCCACATAAAATGATCATCGTCGTTATAGGCTGGAACAGCTCATTGAAAATAATCCAAAAAAAAAGTAGCCGATAATTTAAACTATTCACTGAACCTCGCGATTCACGACTGGGCGGTGTACTCGGCTTCGTTGCTCCAAAGGGAGTACATCTGTACATTGAGTGGCTCGACTGAGTTTTGCGTATTTTCGACATTAATTGGCGATTATTCTTTATTAATATATTATTTTAAAATATAAACTTAACAGGTTGAGCCTATTTTAAATTTATTAAATTTATTCGGTGATTACAGTGGAAGGCAGAGAAACACGATTAGCAACTCGGAAAAGTATTAGTAATATTATTTAATAATCGTAATTAGTTGTAACATAGCCGCAGCTCCCTTACCCTGGCAGTTAACACTTAACATAATGTTATCGGAAGGAATAAAAAGGTAGTAAAGGAACAGTTATTTTTCTCAACAAGAAGAAGAAGATTCCTGTTGTATTAACGGTTTTAGGGCGAACGTCCAGTGACTTCTTTATTCTACAAACATATAGTGATATACCGTGTATATCTAAAACCTGAAATACTAAATTCTCCGGAAGATCGACTTTATGAAGAACACTTTGCAGAGCCTCGCACCGTGCACATCCCTACGACGAGGCCTTCAGAATTTGGCTTAATCAAGCTCAAGGTGAGCGAGGAAACTGCCTAACTCAGCCCGAAGTACCTCCCCCAATGAACGAAAGCCCATCATCGTCATCATCGGTGACCTGGTCCGAGGGGAAAAAAATACGGGACACTCGGGCATGGGTCAAGCGGATGCCGTAGGCCCCGTTGCCCATTAAGCATTATACGGTCGTCGGTCCCAGTGTGAATGCACAGGTTATTGTGGGAAACGTACAAACAATATTACATCGTTTAAATGGATTCAAACGTTTGAGGGTGAAACTTATAAATTAAAAACAATTACAGCTTGAAGTAGATTTTTTTTGCTTTTTGACAAATTACCGAACAAGTCCACTCTGCTTCACAATTTTCTCGAGGTTTCAGAATACAATATTGCAATACGACAAAAAATACCAAAAGGTAAATTGAACAATTGCTCAAGCATAACACTGTATGTCTTATCAGATGGTTTGTGCACATTTATTTCTTATACTTTGCATTTGATGCAACAGCCCTAAACAGACCAGGATTAGATTTGGCAAAGGCCATGAAATCACGATGTGGCACTTGTACATTGCATGCATGCAACCTGCAGTTCAGCTTTCATGAGATCAACACTAAACCTGCTCCGACAACCACCCCACCTTTGTCCCATCAGCGAGAACACTCGCTCAACACGAACGTTTGATGTGGGTGTGCTCAAGGCAAAATTAATCAGAGGGTACAGGTTTTTCAACTCCTTACTTGCTGCAAATACCTGCTTCCATTTACCTGAAACCGTTTGATCTTGATCAACACCCTTCAACATTGGTAAGCAAATGCAATATTCATCATAGAAACCATGGGAAATGGAAAACTCCACGAGCATGCTGTACAGTAAGCATACTGTCTTAGCTCATACAGTAAGCATACTTACTGTACTCCACGAGCGTACTCTCTTAGCTCTTTCACGAGCCTCGATTCTGTATACAAAAAAAAAAAGAAGAAGAAGCTGCATGACAATTTTCAGTATTTTAGGAGTCGTGGACGGCGAGAGAACGAGGCCATTTGGTTGAGTTCAAAGCATGTTTATTCGTACAGAACCCGGCACACTCTGTAAAGCCCGTTTATCGGGCAGCAATATATATACACATCATGCCGGAGCGTTTGCCCGGGAAAGGCGAGACCGGGCGTGCCTGGGCGTCCTGGGCGAGTCCTGGAAAGGCGAGTCTGGACATGCCCGAGCATCCTGGGTGAGCCCTGGAAAGGCGAGAGCGGGCATGCCCGGATGTCCTGGGCGAGCCCTGGAACGGCGAGTCTGGGCATGCCCAGGAAAGACGAGACCGGGCGTGCCCGGGCAGCTCGGGCGAGCCTGGGAACGGCGAGTCCGGGCATGCCCGGGATAGGCGCGTCTGGGCCTGTCCGGGCGGCCTGGACGAGCCCGGCATGGTGATCGCTCCCTGGCCGCGTCCTCGGTAGGTGCAAGGCGATTGTGTATACCCAGCGGTAACCGCTACACACGCCCCTCCAGAATCGACTTGCACCGGCAGGGTCAATTTAAGGGGGGTCCTGATGACCCGGCCGAAGCGACCCCTGGAGGGTCGTGGGGGGGTCCGGTGCGGTGGTGGGTGGTCGTGCGGGGGGAACTGTGGACGGGGGGCGGCCTCGCCGCGACGTACTCCGCTGTGCGAAGCGCTGGGGGGACGTAGGACCGGGGTTGAGCCGACCGAGGGGCTGGTCAAGTCCTTGGGGGAGGCTGCCGAGGTTCCTCGTGGGCCTCCCGAGGTTGCAGTTCGCGGGTGCAGTGCCGAGAGGCTCAAGCAGTGCTCGGCGTCGGTGCACGCGAAAAGCGGTTGAGCCAACCGAGGGGCTGATCAAGGCCTTGGGGGAGGCTGCCGAGGTTCCTCGCGGGCCTCCCGAGGATGCAGGATCGGAGAAGTAGTTGCGGCTGTAGTTGTAGGCTGAAGTTGGGCGAAGGTGACGAACAGCAGTGCGCGCGAAGGTAACGAAGCAGCCGTGCCGCGAACGTCAGAGCGCGCGCAAGACATGAGCAGCAGTGCCACCCACATCGCGTAACTGCGTTCCTTCGGACGGTCCTCGAGCGGGGTCGCCCCTCCGGTCGTAGAGGAGGAGCCGAGCGCGGTGCGCGAACCACATGGCCGCTCGCCGGCTCCAAAACTCCGGCAGCGCGATCGAAACCGCCGTGTTCGTTTGCAGCCCCCGAATCCGTTCGGGGGTAGTCAAGGTCACCAGTTTAGGGGTCATCAGTTTAGGAGTCGTGCAGCCCCCGAATCCGTTCGGGGGTAGTCGAGGTCACCAGTTTAGGGGTCATCAGTTTAGGAGTCGTGCAGCCCCCGAATCTGTTCGGGGGTAGTCGAGGTCACCAGTTTAGGAGTCGTGGACGGCGAGAGAACGAGGCCATTTGGATGAGTTCAAAGCATGTTTATTCGTACACAACCCGGCACACTCTGTAAAGCCCGTTTATCGGGCAGCAATATATATACACATCATGCCGGAGCGTTTGCCCGGGAAAGGCGAGACCGGGCGTCCTGGGCGAGCCCTGGAAAGGCGAGTCTGGACATGCCCGGGCGTCCTGGGCGAGCCCTGGAAAGGCGAGAGCGGGCATGCACGGGCGTCTTAGGCGAGCCCTGGAAAGGCGAGGCTGGGCGTGCCCAGGCGTCCTGGGCGAGTCCTGGAAAGGTGAGTCTGGACATGCCGGGGCGTCCTGGGCGAGCCCTGGAAAGGCGAGAGCGGGCATGCCCGGGTGTCCTGGGCGAGCCCTGGAACGGCGAGTCTGGGCATGCCCGGGAAAGACGAGACCGGGCGTGCCCGGACGGCTCGGGCGAGCCTGGGAACGGCGAGTCCAGGCATGCCCGGGAGAGGCGCGTCCGGGCCTGTCCGGGCGGCCTGGACGAGCCCGGCATGGTGATCGCTCCCTGGCCGCGTCCTCGGTAGGTGCAAGGCGATTGTGTATACCCAGCGGTAACCGCTACAGTATCCTTCATCAACCAGTCATAACTGGTGGAAAGCAGCCATTGGCATTTGTCACGAAAGACACACATCCTTTTTGTGGTTGCCTTCCTCTTTTTAAGTAAACTTTGGCCCTTCAAAGTTTCATCACTCCCAGTCCTGTGTGATGACTCCGATGACGCCATGATGACAGGATTGACAGTGTTTAGTTTTCGGCAGCTGCTTGGTCTTATGGATGGCATATTGTTGCCATGATGGAAGTGTTTGTGCCAGCGCTGCATGCCGCCTTTCCTTTCCCTTTTCTAATATTGAAAGGGAATATTTTCCCTTTCCCTTATATATAATTATTGTTGTTACATTATAGTTTTGTTGTTTATTCGTGGGTTCGGAATTAAACCCTGGGCGAGATCCAGGAGATCACGGCGAGGTCACGTCTTTTCGAAGCTGTTCCATGCGCTCACGCTTTCGAGGCTAAGTGATCTTTCACATTTGTGTTTTCGGCGTATCTTTATCTTTCTTTCGGTGTATGTACCTATTGGGGTGACTTTAATAGGTTTCTCGGTGTTGGTTTTTCATACCTGTGTACAGAATCGTCGGTTTTTTTTCGTATCGTGTATTCTGAGGCCTAGTGTAGTGCTAGTAGTAGTAGGCTACCGTGTCCTCAGACCTTGGCTTGAGGCTTTTGTTTTTTGTCTCAGCGGTTCTTCGATCGCGCTGCAACTACTGTCTGTCTCTGTTTTTCACGGTCTTTTCACCCATACTCCCTTGTTTTAAAATCTCCAAAAAAAAACCAAAATTTTTTTTCCCTTCCCTGTTCTTATCCGCTTGTACGTTCTTATTTGTTCTTTCGTTCTTCGTTCTTTTGCTCTTTCGTTCTTCGTTATTTGTTCTTTCGTTCTTCGACCACGTTGTTCGAGATCACGTGATCAAGTTGTTAATACATGTTTCATCTGTCCCCTGAAGAACTTTATTATTATGTCATATTCGATAACACTTTTTTCTACTTCTTCTATAAAAGGATGCTTTCGACTTGCTCACCAATTCTATTCATTCAAAAAAAAAATTCCATCTCTTACAGTGCATCTTTCATTCATTCCCTAAACTCTCCAGAACTCCACCCATCCTTCAGCGTCCTCAAACGTATTTTTGACTCGAATGTCTCAAGAAACTCATTTTGCAATAAATGTTCGTTTCCCATAAATCGTACACTTTTCAAAATCCAATCTCACCCCTCCCCTCCAAATCTTCCCCATCACCCATTTCTGTCAAATCTTCCCCCTTGCCCCTCCCCCCCAAATCTTCCCAAACACCCATCCCTTTCAAATCTCCCCCCCTGCCCCTTCCCTCCTAAACTCCCCCCACACCCCTCCCCTCCGAGACTCTCCCTCACTCCTCCCCTCCTAGACTCCCCTCTCACCCCTCCTCCTCAAAGTGTCCTCCCCGCTTCTTCCCCCTTCCAACTTTCACCTTCATCTTCCTCAACCTTCTGCCTCACTCTTCCCCCTCCTCAAATAACACCTCACTGCGCCTCACCCAAACACCATCAAACCTTTTGTCCGCCCCATTCTACCCTTTCTCCAAGCTATTCTGTAATCTCTGACACACCTGCAACAGCTCTCCCTACCTCTTCCTCCTCTTCCACATCCTGCCCTACCGCTCCCCCCCCCCCCCCCCCTGTTCTGTATCCGATGCTCCCCCTTCCTCTTCCTTAACAGTATGGACCTCAAACATCCGGGGCCTTCGCTCAAACTTAACTGATCTCTCCATACAGGTTGCTTCTGACAAACCAGACGTGATCTGCTTAACAGAAACCTTCCTCCTTCATGATGTCTCTGATTCCTTGGTATCTCTCCCAGGTTACTCCCTCCTCCGGTATGATAGACCTGAGCCTCGTTCTGGAGGTGGGGTTGCTATCTTTATAAAAAACTCTCTTCCTCACTCGCCCTGCACTGCCCTCTCTCCACCTCACCACCAGGAATACCTTTGGCTACGGCTTCCCCTTCGCTCCCACCTTTTGTTCATATGCGTGTTGTACCGTCCACCAAACAGTGATGACTCCATCTACATCTCGCTGTCTGATAATATGGACCAACTTCTATCTACCCATCCCAACTCTCTCTTCCTCATATGTGGTGATTTCAACTGTCACCATGCCAGTTGGCTGGGGGTGGGTACCTCTCTCACCAGCCATGGCTCTTCAGCAAAGGACTTCTGTGACTCACTGGGACTGACACAATCTGTCAATTTCCCAACCCGGATCTCAGTCAACGGAGAATCTTCTCTTCTGGACTTGGTTATGACTAACTTCCCTGAAAATGTCTGCTGCTCTTCTTCTGCTCCAATCGGCTCTTCTGATCATGTGCTTGTTAAAGTGGACATCTCTCTGACCATTTTCAGAGAGCCTCCTCAGCGTCGACGAGTCTGGCATTTCACTCAGGCCAACTGGCACGGTCTTCAAGCAGCCATCAATCATCTGGACTGGTCTCCCATCTCTACTGCCTCTGACATCAACTCATCCTGGGAATTCTTCCAAAGTAAATTGCTCTCTCTCATGCACAGTTTTATCCCTTCTCGTCTTCAGTTGTCATACCCTTCCTCCCGTCCATGGTACACGGAATCTTGTGGTGAGGCTATTGCCCAGAAACAACTTGCTTTCGTCTCCTGGAAAGCAATTCCAACGGAAGGAAATCTCATTTCCTTTCACAAAGCCCGAAACAAGTGTGTGTCCACCCTCAGGAGAGCAAGGAAACAAAATCTCTCCGTTCTCAAGACCGAACTCTCTTATCTGTCTCCCTCTTCCAAATCCTGGTGGCGTCTGGTCAAATCTGTTTCTGGTGTTTGTTCCCCCTCCATCCCCTCCCTCACCTCAAACGGCTACACAGCTGACTCCACACGTGAAAAAGCTGAATGCCTCAACTCTGTGTTTGCCTCTAAATCTTGTGTCCCAAACCCATCCCTCTCTGTACCCACCGTACCCAGTCGTACCCAGCTGCTCCTGGACTCTGTGTCCTTTCCTCCTGACAAGGTGGAAAAGTGTCTGTCAACCCTCGACTCTGATTCTGCAACTGGACCTGACGGCATCAGCCCACGGGTCCTAAAATCATGTTCTTCCGCTCTTTCACTCCCTCTCTCTGTTCTCTTCACCCTCTCTTTTGCTCAAGGTCATCTTCCATCTGCTTGGAAATCTGCCAACATCACCGCTTTGCACAAAAAAGGTGCAAAAACAGATCCCAGCAACTACAGACCAATCAGCCTTCTCCCAATTATCAGCAAGGTCATGGAATCCATCATTGCTTCAGATATGAAATCTTTCCTCTTCTCCAATGGCTTGATCTCTGATCATCAATTTGGTTTCAGACCTGGACACTCCACTCTGGACATGCTGCTTCTGCTTTCTCAACAATGGATGGAGGTCCTCAATGCCAAACAGGAAATTAGAGCAGTCTCCCTTGACATATCACGTGCCTTCGATACAGTCTGGCACCCCGCTCTGCTCACCAAACTCTCCTCTTTTGGTATCCATGGAAATCTCCATGCATGGCTGGCGGACTTCCTCTCTAGTCGTAGTCAACGTGTGGCCCTGAATGGGTTTCTCTCATCTCCTCTTCCTGTTCAGGCTGGAGTTCCCCAAGGCAGTGTTCTGGGCCCTGTGCCTTTTCTGGTCTTCATCAATAATCTCTCTGACTCTCTTGAAAATCCTCTCTATCTCTTTGCTGACGACTCTACTCTCTGTCGCTCCATTCTTCATCCCTCAGATCGGCAGTCTGCAGCCTCCTCACTCTCTGCAGACCGTGACAAAATCACAGACTGGGCAAACAAGTGGAACATGTCTTTCAATCCTGACAAATCTCACACTCTTACGATGTCTCTCTGAAAAGACCGACTGGACAACCCTCCCATCCACTTTCTGAATAATCCTCTCCAAGAAGTTCTGTCACTCAAGCTTTTGGGTCTCACTATCTGCCATGATCTTTCCTGGAAAAACCACATTTCAAATCTGGCCTCCAAAGCCAGTCGCCGACTGGGCATCCTCCGTCGTGCGAAGTCCTTCCTTGGCACACCTGAGCTCCTCACCACATACAAGGCTTTCATCCGCAGCTCAATGGAATACTGCTCTCCCCTCTGGGCTGGTGCTCCTGCCTCACACCTAGCTCGCCTTCGCGCTGTTGAAACCAACGCATTCAGAATCATTGGAATCTCCCGCGATGAAGCTAACTCCAAGGGCCTCTCACTCACTCACCGCAGGCAGGTTGGTGGTCTTTCCGTCTTCTACCGACTCCTCTCTGGCCTTGCCCCCCAGCTCTCTCTGGGCTCTGTCCCGCAAATATTCCTACAGGTCGCACAAGATCTGCCTGCAACCCTCTTTTGGTTAAACTGCCAAAATCAAGACTCTCTGCTCACCTTCACTCATTCATTCCTCTTTTCTCCCGCCTCTGGAACAAACTCCCTCACTCTCTTCAATCCCACTCCACCCTCCAAGTCTTTAAAACAGCTGTTCACCACCATCTCTTATCTTCCCCCATCCAAAACCTTGATCTTTTCTACCCCCGCTAATTTCACCCCAATTCCCCTTTTTGAAATACCAACTTCTGTCCTGGAAGTCCTTGGTGTCCTTGTGCTTTATACTTCTCCCTCCCCCCCCCCCCTTCCCATGCCTCCTCCCCCCCGGCCCTCTCCCTTCCACACATCTCCCTGCTCTCGGATGTTGTGTTTGTGTGCTTCCCCTTTTCTCCCCATCTTGTCTTCCGCTCCCTCTTTTTGTGTATTTTGTTTGTCTGGTCGATTTGTTTGTGAAGTAAATGTTAGCTCTTTCACGAGCCTCGATTCAGTATACAAAAAAAAAAAACCAAAAAAAAAAACCCTAAACCCGTCTTCTGTCAGAATAAGCGCTTCGTCGTTCTTCGATCCCGCGCGCGCCACCACATTGCCATTGGATATCGTCTCGGAGTTAACAGCCTGTTCGGGTATTCTTCGTTTGTCAGGGGTCTATACCCCGGCATACAGGACAATATATATATATATATATATATTGTTGCGGATCTCTGACGTCGGCCTTCCCCTTATCAAGGGGGGATTAATCCCCTTGTCCTTTTACTGGCCGACGCGATCCCGAAGTTATCATGTTCCTTCCGGTCGGTGTTAAATCGGGTTGTTGGTCGAATTAGTCCTATTACCTCAGTACTAACACCGACCGTGAAGCAAGGAAATAACTCCCGCCCGAACCACGGCGTTGGTGGACACGCCGAGCGAAGCGAGCCGCGATTCGGGCCGTTAACAATGACTAGACCCGATTCTAAGCGGTTCCTAATCGTGCCACGCTTACCCAATTGAAGAAAAGACTGATACGGTCGAATTGAGAGGAAACCAGGAAGAACAGGCAATGTATTAACACTTTGTACAATTAAGAAGAGGAAAAGAAAGAAAGAATGTACAATGAAGAGGAAGAAGCAGATACTAGGGCAGCTTTAAAAACAGTCTTAACTCATTCCCTGGACACGGGCCCGTTCACTCTCAGACTCACTCTCAGGGTCACTCACACGGGGTTTGAAGATGGTCGGGTTGAGGGTCCAAGGGTCCACAGCTCGTTCGGTCCCCGACTCGTACCGTGCAGATTGATGAAAGACGGCCGGCAGCTCTCCCCGTGGTGTAGGCGCAAAATGGACAATTATACAGCGGGGGATAGGTAAGCTGGCGATCAGACGGTGTACGTAATATGTGTCCGGCGCCTTTAGACGCGCTCCCGGTATTACTACGCTGGATGCGCCACTTCCCCAATGTCCTTCTGCACGCTGCAGTTCTCTGCGATGCGTGCCGCGCGCCCGCCCTCTGTAAAGCTTGTTGCCACAGCGCGTCTCTCTCTCTCGTAACTCAAGGTCAATGATCACAGTTGCGTCCGTTCTCACAACTCAGGTACAATGTTCAAGCCCTCCCTCCCCTCATAACTGAGGTGGGGGCCTCGCGCAAGGGGTTATATTGCCACGCCCAGCGAACCCTCTCGAATCTCTAGCCACACCCTGTCAGGCGATCTCCCTCGAGCCCTGGTTGGCTGGTGAGGGCTTACCGGCTCTGCCTTGATGGCTGCTTGACGTGGCCGCACCTCCACCATTGCGCTCCGCCCCCTTTTCGGGCCTTACCTTGTGGCCTTTGGGCTGGTTTGAGCGGAAGCCCAACGAGGTCGCGACGGCTGCTGGCAACCTAAAGGGCGAGGGCGATGTAAAGACTGGCAAGCGCTTAATGGCGTCGATGGAAGGGAGGCTGCAAAAATGAACGAATGGGGCCTACCCTTATTTGTTTTACGCAATGCAGATGCAACTATTGGATATGGCCTTATCCTAAACACATACTATGAAATAACTAACGTCCTAAGGTGACCTACGTGTTGCATGTGGCCTACCTATGGGGTGCAACCTTTAACCTTTAATGATGTTACCTGTGTGGGTTCTCAAAACCGCAACAATATATATATATATATATATACATATATATATATATATAGAGGGCTTCATGACTGATATATATATAGAGGGCTGCACAGCGTGACGTAAGTAGTGCGCGCAGCGCCCCTGGCGGAATTACCGGTCCCTATCAAAGACATTTAATTCATATCGCACAAATATATACATACTATACTGTTACGTTTATAAACATACTTTATATACATATTGTTACGGACACGACTTAAGATGTTGCTTGACCGAGCGGAATGGCCGCCGTGTTCGCACAGTTTACCCGATTACCCCCAACTCACCCGATTCCACTCGAACGTTGGCCGAATCGCGCTACGCTAAATCAATGATGGAAAGGACACAATGGCTGGGATAAATGAAACGACACAAGGGGTACAGTTCTCAAGACCTCCGGAGGAGGATATAATTGGTGGTGCAGAAAAGGGATAGATTACAAGGTAAGAGGTAAAGCACAGAAAAGATGGGCACTTAGGTACAATCTTATCTATCCCCGACAGACCACAGACAAACGGGACAAGACTGACTTACACAGGGATTGATGGCAAGGAAGGACAGGCAGTCGATAGCACAAGGTGCACCTTGGCTCAGGAGCAGAATCAACACGGTCCGGTCCAGAGATGCGGGGAGGTATTGCAGCGCTCGGAGGTGGCGTCTCTCTTCCTTCAAGTCCAGCGCGCATCTGACGTCACCTCCCTCTTCCTGCGCATGCTCAGCGGGGAGTGACACGCCCTCGGCTCGTTGGCTCCGCCCCAGATGGAATCGGTCCGCCGCTTCTATTGGGTGCGGGGGGTTACCGGGCTCCGCCCTTGACGAGGAGCTGACAGCGAGCCCCTACGTGGTAACCCCGTCGGAGCACATGTTCGATGGCGGCTAACCAAGCCGGAGTGAGGACGCGCACTCCCCGCGCCGCCGCCGTTGTTGCTGTTGTTGTTGTTGTTGTTGCTGAACCGTGAGGAAGAGCTGCGGGGAGGTATTGGGAGGTCCTAAACTTCCTAACGGTGCCATACAATCACATTCTGGTGCAACGAAGAGTCAGAATTAATGGAAACGAGTCCTTAACTGACATAGACTAAGAATAACTAGCAAGATGTCCTATAGTTGTCTACGTGAGATGCGGTGGACCTGGATGCGACATTTAATGGGGGAAATAGGGGAAGGTCGGGTCTACAGAGTGTTGTTTACAGAAAATGGGACTAGGGAATGGGGGATTGGGGATAGTTGGGAAGTATTGGGGAAATAGGGGAATATTTACAAGCGGATATGGATGGATGTAAATCCCATATCCGCAACATTGCACCCTTCTCTACCTCGGGGCGTCCCGACCTGATAAATTTTTACCTACGTTAGTGTGGCACTCAGATGTAGTTCCCTCTACTATTAACTCAACCCTGAGTGCGACAGTTTTACAGATGTTCACAAATGAGTAAATATGTCCCCCTGCGACGTTGCACCCTTCTCCTCACAGAAACACACCCACAGGATAACCGAATCACGGAAAGAATCCTCAAACTAAACATACAGCCGGTAGGGAGCATTATTTACACAAGACTGATATTTACACTACGATCCAGGACCTGTTCTTTGAGGAACACATGCAGATGTTATGCATAGAGAGAGAGCACGCATGCCAGCATCGATACACCAACCCACGAGTGCCCTGTGGCCTTACGGCCTTTAATAATGTGCAGAGCACCCCATCCAAGCACCAAAAGCACCACCCCATACACACAGTCAGCACCATCCGGTGCACCAATAAAGTGTTCATAGTCACCGGTGGTGTCGCAGCCGGCCGATGTTCTGCCGCTGGTCTTGCCTTCATGGAGCACTTGGCCTTCTGGCTTCCTTAGAAATAAAGAAAGGCGCCAACTGCGTCCATTTCTAAATTGTGGCCATCAGGGGGGCCAACTATAAGTGGTTCACCTGTATGGCATAGGTGCCACGTTGACCCAGAGGTCCATCAACGGGTGGTGCTTGCCCGCAAAAGAACTGCGGTCCATTGTGGGCGGCCACAAAAATTGCGGTCCATATGGTGTATCGATCCAGGCAGCAAGCAGCGAAAGTACAGGCCCACAACTGCGGAGCCAGCACCTCTCTCTCTTCTCTCTCTGCCCCAAAGCCAGATCCTCGGAGGTGGGAGACAAAAGAAACAAGTGAGTAAGGTGGTAAGGGCGCAAAAGTGCACGCAATACAAGGTAATGCACACTGGGGGCACATGGGAACCAGGTGAGACAGGTACGTTCCTACCGTACGCCCCCCCCCCCCCCCCCCACCAGGTAACCTACATTGCCCCTCCCTTACCCCTTACTGTATCCACAAAACACCACACTACCCATAAACATCTACTTCACACATCAACAAACGTCCCTACTGTCTTCCCCGTTCCTCCCATAAACCAAATTCGTCTTCTCTCCCTCCTAACCAATCAAATTTGCCACTTCCAACTCTGATCAAAATTTGCCATCTCCAACTCAACATCAAAATTTGCCATCACCAATTCATCATCAGTCCCTCCAAAGGAGGGAGAGATGGAATCACCCCAATGTCTCATCCACGTCGTGATGCGTCTCACAAATCCAACAGCAATTCTCATTTCCTGCAACACAAAACAAAGAAACACAGGTGTGGAGTCATCATCACCACAGGTAAGTGGCTGCGTATGGTGCGACAGGTTCATCAATCCTAACTATTTCCTAAATGACTTTAACAACTTTACATTACCCGGGGTCTTTCCCTGCCAATCCATTGGCCAACTTACACTATGGGTTCTAAAAACCAATTCCCATTGACCAAACTGTGGTGCTTCTCAATTTGGGGTCTTACTCCCCCGATTCATCTCCCGGTGCCCTCGCACAATTTCTGGGCTGTGACGTGTAGCTCTCCCAGCAGGTCTACCCACCTGCACACCTCCACCACTGTACTTGCCACCCGAGCTTACCTGCTCCTCACCCTAACCTAACTAACTGGGGAAGGCCCTCTTGCACTCTCACCCCCTCAGTGCCCTCTCTGGCACGGGCTGCCCGATCCACACCCGGGATCCTCAGGCACCCACTGACACTGACGGCTCTCAGAGCCCACCTGCGGCCTCACCTGGCCGACATCCTCACAGTGGTGGAGTGCCCAAACCAACTACACACACTAACAGGCTACACGCCCAGCCATTTCCACAACACTAATGCACCCATCCACAATACCATTCTGCAACCGCACCACAAATGCCAATATCCAACCACAATTTACCTATACCCTCTACCTAACACTTACACTACCCGCCCCGGGTACTCGTGAAAGGGGTCCACTCTTCCCCCATCCACACCTTCGCACCATGCACACCACTCCGTACCACTTACTCCATGTATTCCACACACCTGTACTTGCACACCTGTGCTCTCACACCTGGTGCCACCTGCACCCTTCTCTCCCCAAGCGCATTCACGCTGATCCACAACACTCACTGCTCCACACACCTGTCCAGTTGCACACCTGTGCAATCACACCTGTTCAATTCTCAACCACACGGCATCATCTCATCTAACTACTCCCCTCTGAAACTTGCGCTTCCCAGTCACCCCTTACACTCAGCGCTCCCACGTCATTATCAAACACTAAGCTACTACGTCCCCACTACAGGTATCAGTCACTAACTAATCTTATCGTTACCTAATGTCATCTTCTAGGGCCCTACACACAATATCCTAACCCACCCGGGCTAGTTTTCACTGCCATAAACCCCCTAATCTATAGCGCATTTGCCCCACACATGGGAAGGGTGGCAGGGATGCCACCCTTACCCACCGTCATACGGCGCGAGTGGGACCTTGTGGGACCACCTCGTATGCGAGTCGTTGCCCGCCTGCCGGACCCCGTGCGTCGCCCCTTGCGGGGTCAGCGCGGGGCCGAACCGGCCGGGCCCCCACAGTACATTACCCCCAAGGGGCTCTCGTGCCTCCCCTGTCCCTCTAAAAACTACCCCTGTTGGTGTCGATGCATGGGTCACACTTCCGCAACCCGCTACCCATTCCATACCACCACAACCTTGCTCACTCACACCTCGCACCTCTCCCATCACCGGACCCTCTCGCTCGCACCCTCGTTCCATACCCTCCGGACCAGCCATACACCTCACTCTTGGCCTCTCACGAACATCCGGGTCCATCTCGACCCCCAAGCTTATTAAATCACCTGGCGCATCATACGCTCAACCATATTGGTCACCACTTACACCGGGTCCTCTTTCTCTTCGCTTCTCCTCCATCACCTGCGAATCCCTCATCCGGTTAATGAGCACATCATCACGATCCGAACACAGACTTTGGACCAATTCTTTTACTTCCTCCTTTATCTCTTTCTTATCCTCTCTCCGTCGCTTCTTAATTTCGCTCACCCCTTCTTCCACTTCTTCTAATTTCTGCTTCACCTCCTTCATCTCCTCGTGCGCCCCTTTAAGTTCTTCCTCTAACTCCACTTTATTTTTTTATATGTGCTCCCGCACCTCCCGCTCTTTAACCTCCATCACCTCTACCACCTTGTTCATTTTCCTCGTCAGGTCCTCATGTACCGTCTGACGCTCTTTTTTAATTACCCCTACGTCCTTTTTCATCTCCTTCTGTGTCGATTTTAAACCCTCTATTACCGCTGTGTTCTTCTTTACCTGGTCCCCCAACTCCTTTTGTCCCACTGTCAGTTGTTCTACTCCCAGCGTCAACTCCTCTATACCACCTTGCAATTTTACAGTCCCCTTTCTCACCTCCTTCTCCATGCGCTCCTTACAGTGCCTCACCTCCTCGCGCACTCCTCCGACCTCCTCACTCACACCTCTTCTGATCTCTTCTCCCATCACTTGCATCTCCTGCCCAGATGCCACCCTCATCTGCTCCATTTCCTCCCTGTGAGCATCCAATTTAGTTTCTACCTCCATTCTGACCCCCTCTATCTGCTGCCCCATTTTTTTAACTTCCCTTTCCGCTTGGTCCCTCATGTCCCTCAATTTGCCTTCCATACTGTTTTCTAACCCCTCTAACCCCTTTTTCATCCCTTCCATTTGATTCTCTTGAGCGGCCATTCTGTTTTCTACCCCCGTTAACCCATTCTTTACCTCTTTTATCCCATTGTCTAACCCCTCACCGGTACCCCTCGCTTCGTCCCTCATTACCCCCAATTGCTCACTCTGAGCCCTCGCTTCGTCCCTCATTACCCCCATTTGGCCCTCCAATCGCTCACCCAATCGCTCACTATCAGCCCTCATTTGCTCACTATTAGCCCTCATATCGTCCTTCTGCAGGTTGAGGGACGCCTGCATTTGTACCATAAATTGCTCCATGAGGGCCGGCATTTGGGCCATCCCTCCCACTTGTGCAGCGGGTGCGGCCGCCGTAGCAATGTGCGAGGCGCCATTTTGCGCACCCGCAACCTCGTGCGCGAGGACGCCATTTTGCGAACCTGCCGCCCTCACTGCTTCGCTCTCCTCATGTCCCTCAATTTGGTCCTGGATCGACCCTGCCTCACTCTCCTCTACCGGAACCCAGCCGTCTTGATCCGCCATAGCGCGACTTTCAAAATTCGGGTTTTTTTTTTGTTTTTTTTGTAAAACAAAATCAAATTTCGCCGTTAATAATTTCGAGCGCGTGAAGCGCGCTTCGGGTCCGATCTCACTCCTCGACACCAATTGTTACGGACACGACTTAAGATGTTGCTTGACCGAGCGGAATGGCCGCCGTGTTCGCACAGTTTACCCGATTACCCCCAACTCACCCGATTCCACTCGAACGTTGGCCGAATCGCGCTACGCTAAATCAATGATGGAAAGGACACAACGGCTGGGATAAATGAAACGACACAAGGGGTACAGTTCTCAAGACCTCCGGAGGAGGATATAATTGGTGGTGCAGAAAAGGGATAGATTACAAGGTAAGAGGTAAAGCACAGAAAAGATGGGCACTTAGGTACAATCTTATCTATCCCCGACAGACCACAGACAAACGGGACAAGACTGACTTACACAGGATTGATGGCAAGGAAGGACAGGCAGTCGATAGCACAAGGTGCAACCTTGGCTCAGGGGCAGAATCAACACGGTCCGGTCCAGAGATGCGGGGAGGTATGCAGCGCTCGGAGGTGGCGTCTCTCTTCCTTCAAGTCCAGCGCGCATCTGACGTCACCTCCCTCTTCCTGCGCATGCTCAGCGGGGAGTGACACGCCCTCGGCTCGTTGCTCCGCCCCAGATGGAATCGGTCCGCCGCTTCTATTGGGTGCGGGGGGGTTACCGGGCTCCGCCCTTGACGAGGGAGCTGACAGCGAGCCCCTACGTGGTAACCCCGTCGGAGCACATGTTCGATGGCGGCTAACCAAGCCGGAGTGAGGACGCCACTCCCGCGCCGCCGCGTTGTTGTTGCTGTTGTTGTTGTTGTTGTTGTTGCTGAACCGTGAGGAAGAGCTGCGGGGAGGTATTGGGAGGTCCCTAAACTTCCTAACGGTGCCATACAATCACATTCTGGTGCAACGAAGAGTCAGAATTAATGGAAACGAGTCCTTAACTGACATAGACTAAGAATAACTAGCAAGATGTCCTATAGTTGTCTACGTGAGATGCGGTGGACCTGGATGCGACATTTAATGGGGGGAAATAGGGGAAGGTCGGGTCTACAGAGTGTTGTTTACAGAAAATGGGACTAGGGAATGGGGATTGGGGATAGTTGGGAAGTATTGGGGAAATAGGGGAATATTTACAAGCGGATATGGATGGATGTAAATCCCATATCCGCAACAATATATATACATACTGTTACGTTTATGGGGGAGGATAGATATTACTTTATATGAGACTAGCAGAAGTACCCGGCATTGCCGGCGGGGGAGGGGAGGGGGGGAGGGGAGGGGAGGGGAACAGGGGGGAGGGGAGAAGAGGGGGGGAGGGGAGAAGAGGGGGAGGGGGAGAGGGGAGAAGAGGGGGAGAGGAGAGAAGAGGGGGGGATGGGGGAGGGTGAGGGATGGGAAGGGGTGGGAGAGGGGAGGGGAGGGGAACAGGGGGGAGGGGAGAGGAACGGGGGGGAGGGGAGAGGAACGGGGGGGAGGGGAGAAGAGGGGGGGGAGGGGAGAAGAGGGGGAGGGGGAGAGGGAGAAGAGGGGGAGGGGGAGAGGAGAGAAGAGGGGGTGATGGGGAGGGTGAGGGATGGGAAGGGGTGGGAGGGGGGAGGGGGAGGGGGAGGGAGAGGGGTAGGGGGGAGGGGAGGGGGAAGGGGAGGGGGTGGAGGGTGAGGGATGGGAGGGGGAGGGGGGAGGGTGAGGGATGGGAGGGGTGGGAGGGGGAGGAGTAGGAGGGGGAGGTAGTAGGGGAGGGGGGAGGTTACATTACACCGATTTACATTGAAAACTGCTGAAATATGTACGCAACTTCAACTTAGCACAGTTTAGTAAATACTCGAGATTAATCCATGCGTAAAAAGATTGCTGAGAGTTGCTAAGACCTACGACTTAGAAATTCCACCTGGACACACTTCAGGGGCACTTTCAAAGGGGAGATGTGCTTATTCTTTCTAAAAAATATTTTAGGTGTGGTATAGACACGATATTTGCATGCATCGGTTTCAAAAATCGAGCAAATATGGTAAATATTACTCACGTGAAACCAGGATCCGTCTCGGTGGTAGCCATGAGTGTGTAGATGTCACATGATCAGTCATGAAGAGTGGTTAAGTCCAAAATATGACATACCATGGCATAAAAACGATTTGCCCGCAAAGCATTGCACCGCAACGGCGGTCACAGAGTGCCATGCACAGCGTGACGTAAGTAGTGCGCGCAGCGCCCCTGGCGGAATTACCGGTCCCTATCAAAGACATTTAATTCATATCGCACAAAATCGACAAAAATCGACACAAAACACGATCGCTTTTCGCTCTGAATTACGTGCAAACGTGTGACGGAAATCACCATCGCTCAGCATCGAATGCCAACCAAGATGGCGCCCGGTAACCATCTCCACCTATGTGGAGTGAATGGCAATGGTCACATCCGTGATCGCTCTGAGCGAATCAATCTAGCGGCGGGGATGGAACATCACGTGATCGCTCTGAGCGAATCAGCGAGCTGCTCGCACTGGCTGAGATTAGCGGGTACTTCGCTGAAATGCGCTGAGGTAAATATTAATAAAAAATATGGATCTCGTCAAATATTGTTTCGGCCATGTTCATCCCAGGCTTAATGGCCATGTCTATGCCAAATATCAAGCACGTGAGCCTCTCCGTTTCGGAGTCTATCGGTAACATTACACACACACACACACACACACACACGCACACACACACACACACACAAACTGTGTTTTATATATATAGATAGAACTGTGTAGAATAGCATGGACCGCATGCGAGTAGAAAGCCAATCTCGATGTAAAGGAAGTAGGGATTTGTTCGCTTAAGGATCGGATCGTGTTTTGAATATGCACGATACGAGGGTCGTCCTTTTGATAAGATAGAGAGGATTAAAGTTAAGGAGACGTGTGTGAAACCTCATGTCAACTTCCACCGGGCATGCCGGACGTTGAACAATGTCCACAAAAACCAGAAATCTAGGGAGAAAGTCGTGGCATTCTGCTGGGCAGGAGGAGAGAGGGGGCGGAGCTATAATTGTCTCCTGGACGGGGGTGGAGCTCTTTGCCTGGAGGAGGAGAAAACGTTGTCAAGGGAGAGGAGGTAGGAACAAAGAGCAGTGAGTTATGTGAGGAGAATTGTGAAGCTCGCTGTTCTGTGGAAAGGCTGAGGAGAAGGGGGGGGGGGGGGGGAGGCAGGGCGAGCGGGGAAAAAGAAGACAGGGGAGCTATTAGATGCTGAGGAGAATAATATAAGTTAGAGGAAGAAAACGGTGGTGCTTGTTGCATTTGTGAAGAGAATTGAGGAGTTGCAGGCAGAATTGAAGGAGTGAATTAAAGATTAAGGAGGTCGTCCTGCCTACCTACTTTGGCCCTGGTGTTGTCTTCGTCCTCCCCCCATTGCAGGTGTATTGTCGAGCTGTCACCTCACCTTTCCCATCTTCCTGCCCATCTCCTCAACACCAGCTCCGTGCCCCATCTTCCCGCTCCCCCGCTACCACACCAGATAGTTGCCCGGTTTTGTCCCTCTTCCCCATCTGTGATTGTGACTGGAGCCTTAGATTTTATAAGATTTATTTCACCCTTGTTCACCTCATTGTACATCCTACTGTAATTCACCAAATGTCCGTCTGTCCGTTCGAAGGTAGCGCAAAAACGGCTCAACCGATCGCAACGATATTTTGGGTGGGTATTCCTGGGACCCCTGGGAGTAAAATAGGCTGTATTGCTTTTCCAATTTTTCCAATTTTTCCAATTTTCCAGTTTTTCCAAACAATGGAATAATATTTACCGATATGAACAGTGATGCGGCTTTTATTGAAATTCTACAAGTACTGTTTAGATTTTGATGACAATTTTGAACCTACCACGAATGCAGAAGTGGACAGATGACAGCAATGTGCGGTTTTGATAATATCCCAATACAACCATCATTCAATCGTAATGTTTAATCGTTAAACGTTAATCGTGTTAATCGTTTTGTTAAAGTATCAATTGATGATTGGAATTGAGTGAATACAATTACGATTTTGAATTCGTAATTGTATTTACCCAACCGTACGGAACTTCACATCAGGATTTAAATATTTGTTTATGTCACGAATGTTGTTAAAAGTTTATTTTTTATATTAATGTTATTTCATTTGTGATTGGAGTTATGCTGTTTGGAATGAAAAAAAGAGATATCGAGTTCAAGTGAATGATGAAATGCCGTGACGGTTTCTACTTTATAAACGTGAATTCGCGGATCGCCATATGCAGGTTCGCCATTGACTGGGTATGGAACAAACGTACCCGTTTGTTTGCCAACGGGTACGTTTTTCATGGAAGTCCTTCACGAACGTGCTGTCCATGTCTGACGTGCGACTGAAGGTGCTACAGGAATGTTGAATTTATTGGATTCATGCTTTAGCATTCGCCGTTTCTGCATTGTCTGTTTGCTTCTGGCCTCCCACCGCACGGGTACCTCACTTGTTGTGATAATTAGGTTTCCTCTGCATGTCGTGATGTCGTAGGTCACATGGTTTGGCAGCGATAAATAAAAACCTATCTATTGAACCCAGAGCCTCCGCTGGGTATGTGGGTGGCCCCCTGGAAATCTCATGTGGGGGGGGGGGGGGGGCTTTCTATTGGTGGGCTAATAATATGGTGACAGATCTTCAGGCGAAGAATTGATTCATACTTCGGTTCCGGAGGGGTTAGCGAAGTATTAGAATGACCAGCTCTGTCTGTCTCTGCATGTATCTGTCTTTCCACACCATCGTGAGTAATGTATTGTCATATCTCGGCTATGCCTGTACCGATTGTAACCAAACTTGAGAGGATAGTACTAGTAATATGGGTCACTCAGAGTGTGATATGTGGCCAACAATGAACCAAGTCCAATGTCAATCGCTGTTCATTATTTTCCAGGATAGCTTATTTGGCCCTAATGCCAAGTATGTTAAGAATGAAGATAACGCTGACTGACATCCTAAAGGTACTTCCACAAGATGGAGGAAATGACACAAAACCAGTAAATTATTCAAAGTAAATTTCATTCGATTTACTTTGAGGTCATTGGAAAGCTATTTAACAAGTAATAAAAACATTTTTATAAACGAAAAAGGATGTAGGGATGTTGCTGGAAAAATTGTTTGTCTATGCCGCTGAAGTCATGGGAGGCATTTTGGTTTTGGGTTCAAGTCTGTGCAGTCATGATAGCTTTTCTTTACTGCGATAACTTAAGAACAGCTAAAGGGATGCAAGTCAAAATTGGTACAAACATGTACAATGGGGTAAAGATGAACTTATTAGAATAAAGGTGGCCAAGAGGTCCCGTAAGGTAAAAATTCTGTTACGGAGTTAAGTTGTGAACCAGTGATGGCGTTTTGACCAAACTTTGTATAAGTATAGATCATGATTTAAAGATGAACTGATTAGATTTTGTCATCAGATGTCAACGGTCATGTCGGGTAAAAATGCGTTCGTTTAGAATATTTCTACTGCCTCTGACATCAAACATATGGACTGATCTCCCATCTCCACTGCCTCTGACATCAACCAATCCTGGGAATTCTTCCAAAGTAAATTGCTCTCTTTCTCATGCACACATTTATCCCATCTCATCTTCAGTTGTCATACACTTCCTCCCGTCCATGGTACACTGAATCATGTGGTACACTGAATCTTGTGGTGAGGTAGTTGCCCTGAAACAACTTGCCTTTGCCTCTTGGAAGGCTAATCCAACCGAAGGCAATCTCAGTTCCTTTCACAAAGCTCGGAACACGTGTGTGTCTACCCTCAGGAGAGCCAGGAAACAATGTCTCTCTACTCTAAAGACTGAACTCTCAAACCTGTCTCCCTCCTCCAAATCTTGGTGCGTCTGGTCAAATCTGTTTCTGGTGTTTGTTCCTCCTCCATCCCCTACCTTACCTCAAATGGCTACACAGCTGACACCGCACGTGAAAAAGCCGAATGCCTCAACTCTGTGTTTGCCTCAAAATCTTGTGTCCCAAACCCTTCTCCCTCTGTACCCACCTTACCCAGTCGTACCCAGCTGCTCCTGGACTCTGTGTCCTTCTCTCCTGACAAGGTGGAGAAGTTTCTGTTGTAGAATTATGGCTTAACTACTTAATTAATCAAATTGAGACTATCCTTATGGATGAGTCTCCCTGGAGTTAATTACAATTCTGTTTGTACTTTCTTCTTTGCAGTAAAATCACGAGAGATATGAGTGTTGTGTAAAATACTATGAACCGCCCTGACAAGGTACATTTGGAAAACTAGTGAGGTACCCGTGCTACGCACGGGTGGGAGGCCAGAAGCATACAGACAATGCAGAAACGGCAAATGCTAAAGCATGAAACCAATAAATTCCACATTCCTGTAGCACCTTCAGTCACACGTCAGACATAGACAGCATGTTTGTGAAGGACTTCCATGAAAAACGTACCCATTGGCAAACAAACGGGTACATTTGTTCCATACCCAGTCAATGGCGAACCTGCATATGGCGATCCGTGAATTCACGTTTAGGAAGTAGAAACCGTCACGGCATTTCGTCATTCACTTGAACTCGATATCTCTTTTTTCATTCCAAACAGCATAACTCCAATCACAAATGAAATAACATTAATATAAAAAATATACTTTTAACAACATTCTTGATACAAACAAATATTTAAATCCTGATGTGACGTTCCGTACGGTTGGGTGAATACAATTACGAATTCAAAATCTTAAATGTATTCACTCAATTCCAATCATCAATTGATACTTTAACAAAACGATTAACACGATTAACGTTTAACGATTTAACATTACGATTAAATGACGGTTGTATTTGGATATTATCAAACCCGCGCATTGCCGTCAGCTGTCCACTTCCGCATTCGGGTAGGTTCATAATTGTCATCAAAATCTAAACAGTATTTGTAGAATTTGAATAAAAGCCACATCACTGTTCATATCCATAAATATTATTCCATCGTGTTTGGAAAAATTGGAAAACTTGGAAAAACAATTCAGCCTATTTTACTCCCAGGGGTCCCAGGAATACCCACCCAAAATATCGTTGCGATCGGTTGAGCCGTTTTTGCGGTACCTTCAAACGGACAGCATTTGGTGAATTATAGTAAGATGTATTCCTGTGTTAGTGGAAAAGGAGGATTGTGCCAATGAATTATGCTATACTCTCTGTGGAGCTGAAAAACTGTGCACTCAGCAAATTCTTTCCATGCATACATCTTCCTCTACAATTAAATTCAGATGTACATTCCTCTACTTTGCATCTCAAAGTATACTTCCTGGTTCTCATGGCTTGCATGAGCAGAACCAGATGTGGGATCAGAATGTCTGACTCCTAGTAATTCCGCACATGCCTTTAGGCCCCTCCTGGGGAACTTCAAAGGACTTTGCTCTTATAAAGAGAGAAATCTGGGAGAGAATTTCAGAAGACTAACCTGATTTGCTGTGTTATGTTGTGTATTCTGTGCTGTAACTTCATTACTATCAAATGAGCTTTTCCATGGAACTCTGCTCAACTCTTGTATGCTTATGTATTGTGTGAGGCAAATCAGTGCTTTATCAAGCCAAATTTCTTCTCCAATAAGTAATAAATCTCTCCAACCTAAAGGAAGGTATCTGTGAACATTGCTTAGACAAGCACACCTATTCAACAGTTCTTCAACACTGTCAAAACTCGACTCAGATTCTGCAACTGGACCAGGCGGCATCAGCCCACGGGTCCTAAAACCCTGCTCTGCCGCTCTATCACACCCTCTCTCTGTTCTTTTCACCCTCTCTTTTGCTCAAGGTCAACTGCCATCATCTTGGAAATCAGCAAACATTACCGCTTTACACAAAAAGGTGCAAAAACAGATCCTTGCAAGGTCATGGAATCCACCATCGCTTCTGATATTAAATCCTTCCTCTTCTCCAATGGCTTGATCTCGGATCATCAATTTGGATTCAGACCAGGTCATTCTACAGTGGACATGCTGCTTTTGCTGTCTCAACAAAGGATGGAGTGTTCTGGGCCCTGTGCTTTTTCTCGTCTTCATTAATGATCTCTCCGACTCTCTGGAAAATCCTTTCTATCTCTTTGCTGATGACTCCACTCTCTACCGCTCCATATCTCAACCCTCAGATTGGCAGGTGCCTCTTCACTCTGCTGCTGCTTCTTCATTCTCTGCAGAACTGGACAAAATTACAAACTGGTAAAACAAGTGGAACATGTCTTTCAATCCTGACAAATCTCACACTCTCACTATGTCTCTCTGTAAAGACCGTCTGGACTAACCCTCCCATTTACTTTCTCAACAATCCTCTCAAAGAAGTTCTGTCACTCAAGCTTTTGGGTCTCACTATCTGCCATGAGCTTTCCTGGGAAAACCACATTTTCAAAATGCCCTCCAAAGCCAGTCGCCGTCTGGGCATCCTCCATCGTGTGAAGTCCTTTCTGGGTACTTCTGAGCTCCTCAGCACATACAAAGCTTACATGCGCAGCTCGATGGAATACTGTGCTCCTGCTTCACACTTAGCTCGGCTTCAGGTTGTTGAAATTTGGTTTGCATGGCAGACAGCAGTCCTGCTTGTTTTTTTATTATTACTGTATTTTGTGTGGTTTTTAAAATTTCATTTAGATGCCTAAAAGAAGGCAGTCCAAGAGGGGACAAAACCTTCGAAAGGTTTGCAACATCAAAATCGCTGGGGTGAATACCCTCTCCAATGGGAGAGATGGCCCACCAATCGGTGCTTCACTGGCAGGTGAAAAGCCTGCCAAAAGGTGTGTCAAAAAAAATAACCCAAATATCCACTGAAACGTTTTGACACTGCACGGAGTTCATAATTATTGGTATCTCCCACGATGAAGCTGATTCTGAGGGCCTTTCTTTCTCACTGCATACAGGTTGGTGGGCTTTTTGTCTTCTACCGACTCCTTTCCGGCCTAGCTCCCCTTGCTCTGTCTGTGCTCTGTCCCCCAAACATTCCTGCAGGATGCACAAGATCTGCCAGCAACCCTTTCCTGGTGAAATTGCCAAAATCAAGACTCTCTGCTCACCTTCACTCTTTCATTCCTCTTTTCTCCCACCTCTGGAACAAAGTCCCACAATTTCTTCAATCCCACTCCTCCCTCCAGGTCTTTAGAACAGCTGTTCACCACCTTCTATTATTTTCCCCCATTCAAAACCTTGATCTTTTCTATCCCCATTAAAACACTCCAAATACACCTCTTTCAATCTCCAACTTCTTTCCTGAAATCCCTAGTAGTGTTAATTTGCTTTATACTGTGTACCCCTCCACTCCCCCCCCCCCCTCGCCCCCTCCTCCCCCCTTCCCCAATTCTTCACCGGCCCTCTCCCTTCCACAGATCTACCGACGTTCCTGTTCTCTACTGTTGTTGTGCTTGTATGCTTTCCTCTCTCTCCCCCTCTTGTCTCCCGCTCCCTTTATTTATTGTATGTTTTATGAGTCCGTGCATGTTTTTGTGTGAATGTGTTAGCTCTTACACGAGCTTTGACTCTGTATCCCAAAAAAAAATTCGTTGAAGGGATTTGAATAAAACTTGGTACAGTATGTGTAATGTGGGTGGAGGCATATCAGTCGACATCAAAGAGTGCCGTTGTAGTTGTGCTATTGACAATTGGGGTACATTTTTTTGCAGTAACCATACGCATTGGGTTCCATGTGGATGGCAAATTTGGTTTGCATGGCAGACAGCAGTGCTGCTTGTTTTTTGAATTGTATTTTGTGTGTTTTTTAAATTTAATCTTTTGTGTTTTTTATTTTATTTAGATGCCTAAAAGAAAGAAGTGCAAGAGGGGACAAAACCTTCGAAAGGTTCGCATCACCGAAATCGCTGGGGTGAATACCCTCTCCAATGGGGGAGATGTCCCACCAATCGGTGCTTCACTGGCACGTCAAAAGCCTGCCAAAAGGTGTGTCAAAAAAAATAGCCCAAAGATCCACTGAAACCGTTTTAACACTGCATGGAGTCAGTGAAATAGCTCATGAAATTTCACGTCAAACGGCTGGTGTTAAAAAAGGTCGGCAAGTTCAAATTGAAGAGCCTCCCAAAAAATTGGTTTCACCAAATTCAGTTGAATGCATTTGAGGTAGTTTTCACCAAGGCATGCTAAATTTAATACGAAATAGCGGTGCACAGTGTGTTTCCAAAAGCTGTGTTTCAATGTTGTTTGGCAAAATTAAACATGCTTCCTCTTCGGAAACTACTGATCTATCGACTTGTTCTTGACGATGGTAATGAATTGTATCCATTGATGCAAAGGTCTTTGGGAAGAGATATTTCGTCTTTGGTAATAAACTACGAAAGGCATCTTCTGTCTGAATTGCCACGCACTATACAATTATTAGGCAGAAAGTATTTCATGACTTTTGGAGAGTCTTACACGTGATTTTTATCCATCTGTGCCATTATTGCCTTGGGCTGTGATTTGCTTGTGTCTTTGTGCGATGCATTGACAAGAACTCTGACCATGTACAATTCCTGCTTCATAACTTTTGCAAGTTCATCTTTTGCAGTTATTAAGCAAAATATGTTTTAGACTCTCATTCAAGAGGTAGGATGGAGCTCAAGTTCCCATTGGAACATCTGTAGTAATCAAGTATTTAAGTGTCTCAGAGGACCAGGAGCACTGTCAAAAGCTAGCAACATCCATCAATGTGAGAAAGTTCAGTTTGAAGTCACTGGCATGGATGTCAATGTTATGAATGAGCAGAGTGTATCCCAGCAAACAACTGTTTTGCACTCTTACATAAGTGACAGGTTGTTCTACATCCGAAGCACACAAAGTATCCTTCACATCCACTTGGTTGAGAGACCTGCAAAAATGCCGTATTCAGCACAAAAGATTGTTCTGGTCTTGTGAGATTGCAGAGATTACTCCCCATTTACAAATTCCTTCAATAAGCACAGATGGATCTGTTATGCCAAGTCTGTCACATAAATGCAAGAGTACCTCGAGACCTAGAAGAGTATCAAAGAGGAAATTGAAAGGCAGAGATCAACAAAAACAGCAATTTCCAAATCACGTAGGCAAACCAGGGCACAGACGAAACTCATGAGAGAGAATAATGCTAACGTTTTTATGCCCAAATAAAGGAAAAATGTGGCCGATAAAACAAGATATCGGAAAGATGAACATTACAGGCAAAGGAAGAGAGGAAATGCCAGAAAAAATTACAAGTCCAATGAAATGTATAGAGAAATTAAGAAAACACGAATTCTTTAAACGTATGAAGAACATCAAGCAGCTGTGGAAAGAAGGAGTACAGATCTCTATGCACTGGATTAAGATGCCGGTCGGCAACCTGCGGCTCCTTAACGATGTGGATATGCTCCCCGACGATGAGCGATCAAATAGACTTTTGCATTGGATGTATGTGTGTGTCTGTGTGTGTCGTTGGGTGTGTGTGTGTGTGTGTGGTTTTAATTACTTGCACATAAAAGCTCCGTGCATATCGGGGTCGGGTATCCACTCCAGCGTGAGAATGGCCAGGGAGCCAGAAACCCTTCCATGGCCTGATTCCATTCCTTCCACTTGAAAAGGAGGTTGGGGGGGGGGGGGCGGGGGAGGGTCTGGCATTGCCACCAAGTTTTAAAAGCATGTCTGCTGATACACTGCATGGCTCAGTGTAGTTAATTTATCAGTGGGTTGTTCCGGGCCCCACATAAAAGCAGCCCATACTATTGTCCGTGGTATAACTGTGCCAGGATCATATTCGATCCACCAACATCTGATTCTGAGTGGACGCTCTTACTATAAGGCCAATAATTGGCCTAATTGTAATACTGTATTTGTATCCTTCATGAAATTCTCATCATGTATGTAATTCACTACATTGAGGGAAATCGCCATTTTTTGAAATTATGGTATTATTATACTGTATTTAGTGTACAGACAAAAGCATAGCCCCAGCCAATGAAACTGCCTTGGTAACCTTATGACGACATGAGGAGGATCATCCATCCATCATTTTGCTTTTCTTCTCTTTGTTTTATTTTAGGATTGTTGGCGGTATGGCCAGCGGATTGGTGCTGGACCCCAGAAAGGACTTCTCTGCTTGGCTTTTGACCCAGGGCGTCAGCTCCCGTGTGGCTCAGGTCGTGAAGCGGGAGTTGGGGATTGGAGATTACGAGGCATTGCTGGCGTGTGCACAGAGTGCTGAGGTTCGCTCTGAGTTGTTCATGCTGGCCCGGGAGCGCCTTTCCTTCGCCGCTTATGCTGTGCTGAGACGCGCCATTGAGGGTTTGGTTCCCAGGCATCAGGACAGTGTCGAGGCACCTCACGGAATTGATTCCCCAAGTCTCCAGCCATTCCTGGGGAGTCTGCTGGATTCTATGGTGGTGCTTTTAACCACCGTGAGTAAGGAACTCTCGCTCTCCGCCAAGAGACTCAGTTCCTTGGAACCTGTGATTTATGGGCAAACGGCAGTGGAAGCTGAGTTTACCACACAGGGATACGCGTTCTCAGAACTAGGTGGGATGGTGTGGTCACTATTTTTCTGCTTGCAGTTATTTTGCTATTTCTCTCAATTTGGCACCACCACTTTTTTTTTTCTTTTTTTTTTTTTTTTTTTTTTCTTTTTTTTTTTTTTTTTTTTTTTTTTTTTTTTTTTTTTTTTTTGTATACAATATCGAGGCTCGTGAAAGAGCGAACATTTAATCACACAGAAAGACAAACCGACACATAAAACATATAACATAGGGAGCGGTAGACAAGATGGGGAGAGAGGGGGAAGGACACAAACACAACATTTGAGAGCAGGGACCGAGAGACATGGAGACATCGAGAGATCTGAGAGAGGGCGAGGGCTTTGGGGGGGGGGGGGGGGCGTGGGAAGGGGGCAGTGGGAGAGGTATAAAACATATGGACACTGCCAGGACTTCCAGGAAGGAAGTTGGAATTTCAAACAAGGTGGATCTGGGGTGAATTAGCGGGGGTAGAAAAGATCAAGGTTTTGGATGGGGGAAGATAAGAGATGGTGGTGAACAGCTGTTTTAAAGACCTGGAGGGAGGAGTGGGATTGAAGGGAGTGAGGGAGTTTGTTCCAGAGGCGGGAGAAAAGAGGAATGAAAGAGTGAAGGTGAGCGGAGAGCCGAGATTTCGGCAGTTTAACCATCAGGGGGTTGCTGGCAGATCTTGTGCGACCTGTAGGAATATTTGGGGGACAGAGCACAGAGAGAGCTGGGGGTGCAAGGCCGGAGAGGAGTCGGTAGAAGACAGAAAGACCACCTACCTGCCTGCGGTGAGTGAGTGAAAGGCCCTCAGAGATAGCTTCATCGCGGGAGATTCCAATAATTCTGAAAGCTTTGGTTTCAACAGCGTGAAGCCGAGCTAGGTGTGAGGCAGGAGCACCGGCCCATAGGGGAGAACAGTATTCCATTGAGCTGCGGATGAAAGCCTTGTATGTGGTGAGGAGCTCAGGTGTGCCGAGGAAGGACTTCGCACGACGGAGGATGCCCAGTCGGCGACTGGCTTTGGAGGCCAGCTTGGAAATGTGGTTTTCCCAAGAAAGATCATGGCAGATAGTGAGACCCAAAATCTTGAGCGACAGAACTTCTTGGAGAGGATTGTTGAGAAAGTAGATGGGAGGGTTGTCCAGTCGATCTTTTCGGAGAGACATAGTAAGAGTGTGAGATTTGTCAGGATTGAAAGACATGTTCCACTTGTTTGACCAGTCTGTGATTTTGTCCAGGTCTTCAGAGAGTGAGGAGGCAGCAGACTGCCGATCTGAGGGAAGAGGAATGGAGCGGCAGAGAGTGGAGTCATCAGCAAAGAGATAGAGAGGATTTTCGAGAGAGTCAGAGAGATCATTGATGAAGACCAGAAAAAGCACGGGGCCCAGAACACTGCCTTGGGGAACTCCAGCCTGAACAGGAAGAGGAGATGAGAGAAACCCATTCAGGGCCACACGTTGACGACGACTAGAGAGGAAGTCCGCCAGCCATGCGTGGAGATTTCCATGGATACCAAAGGAGGAGAGTTTGGTGAGCAGAGCGGGGTGCCAGACCGTGTCGAAGGCACGTGATATGTCGAGGGAGACAGCTCTAATTTCCTGTTTGGCATTGAGGACCTCCATCCATTGTTGAGACAGCAGAAGCAGCATGTCCAGAGTAGAGTGACCTGGTCTGAAACCAAATTGATGATCAGAGATCAAGCCATTGGAGAAGAGGAAAGATTTCATATCAGAAGCAATGATGGATTCCATGACTTTGCTGATAATTGGGAGAAGGCTGATTGGTCTGTAGTTGCTAGGATCTGTTTTTGCACCTTTTTTGTGCAAAGCGGTGATGTTGGCTGATTTCCAAGCAGATGGCAGTTGACCTTGAGCAAAAGAGATGGTGAAGAGAACAGAGAGAGGGTGAGATAGAGCAGCAGAGCAGGATTTTAGGACCCGTGGGCTGATGCCGTCGGGTCCAGTTGCAGAATCAGAGTCGAGGGTTGACAGAAACTTTTCCACCTTGTCAGGAGGAAAGGACACGGAGTCCAGGAGCAGCAGGGTACGACTGGGTATGGTGGGTACAGAGAGGGATGGGTTTGGGACACAAGATTTAGAGGCAAACACAGAGTTGAGGCATTCAGCTTTTTCACGTGCGGAGTCAGCTGTGTAGCCGTTTGAGGTAAGGGAGGGGATGGAGGGGGAACAAACACCAGAAACGGATTTGACCAGACGCCACCAGGATTTGGAAGAGGGAGACAGATAAGAGAGTTCGGTCTTGAGAACGGAGAGATATTGTTTCCTGGCTCTCCTGAGGGTGGACACACACTTGTTTCGGGCTTTGTGAAAGGAAATGATATTTCCTTCCGTTGGATTTGCTTTCCAGGAGACGAAGGCAAGTTGTTTCTGGGCAACAGCCTCACCACAAGATTCCGTGTACCATGGACGGGAGGAAGGGTATGACAACTGAAGACGAGATGGGATAAATCTGTGCATGAGAGAGAGCAATTTACTTTGGAAGAATTCCCAGGATGAGTTGATGTCAGAGGTGGTAGAGATGGGAGACCAGTCCAGATGATTGATGGCTGCTTGAAGACCGTGCCAGTTGGCCTGAGTG
This sequence comes from Myxine glutinosa, assembly GCF_964187855.1. NCBI lineage: Eukaryota > Metazoa > Chordata > Myxini > Myxiniformes > Myxinidae > Myxine > Myxine glutinosa. The sequence continues at coordinate 165,417,541 of NC_136265.1, forward strand.
AAATGCCAGACTCGTCGACGCTGAGCAGGCTCCCTGAGGATGGTCAGAGAGATGTCCACTTTAACAAGGACATGATCAGATGATCCGATCGGAGCAGAAGAAGAGCAGCAGACATTTTCAGGGAAGTTAGTCATAACCAAGTCCAGAAGAGAAGATGTTCCGTTGACTGAGATCCGGGTCGGGAAATTGACAGATTGTGTCAGTCCCAGTGAGTCGCAGAAGTCCTTTGCTGAGGAGCCATGGCTGGTGAGAGAGGTACCCACACCCAGCCAACTGGCATGATGACAGTTGAAATCACCACATATGAGGAAGAGAGAGTTGGGATGAGTAGATAGAAGTTGGTCCATATCATCAGACAGCGAGATGTAGATGGAGTCATCACTGTTTGGTGGACGGTACAACACACATATGAACAAGAGGTGGGAGCGAAGAGGAAGCCGTAGCCAGAGGTATTCCTGGGGGTGAGGTGGAGAGAGTGCAGTGCAGGGCGAGTGAGGAAGAGAGTTTTTGATAAAGATAGCAACCCCGCCTCCAGGACGAGGCTCAGGTCTATCATACCGGAGGAGGGAGTAGCCCGGGAGAGATACTATGGAATCAGAGACATCATAAAGGAGGAAAGTTTCTGTTAAGCAGATCACGTCTGGTTTGACAGAAGCAACCTGTATGGAGAGATCAGTTAAGTTTGAACGAAGGCCCCGGATGTTTGAGGTCCATACCGTTAATGAAGAGGAAGGGGGAGCATCAGATACAGAACAGGGGGGAGGAGGGGTAGGGTAAGATGTGGAAGAGGTGGAAGAGGTAGGGAGAGCTGTTGAAGGTGTGTCAGAGATTTCAGAATAGCTCGGAGAAAGGGAAGGATGGGGCGGACAAAAGGTTTGATGGTGATTGGGTGAGCCACAATGAGGTGTTATTTGAGGAGGGGGAAGAGCGAGGCAGAAGGTTGGGGGAGATGGAGGTGAGAGTTTGAAGGGGGAAGAAGCGGGGAGGACGCTTTGAGGAGGGGGAGTGAGCGGGGGGAAATTGAGAAGCAATGAGGGTGGGGAGATTTGAAGGGGAGGGGTGAGGGGGGAGTTTGGGAGGGAAGGGACAAGGGGAGGGATTTGAAAGGGATGGGATATGGGGGAGATTTGGAGGGGAGGGGTGAGGCAGGAGTCTAGGAGGGGAGGGGCGAGGGGGCGTCTTGGCGGGGAGGGGTGAGGGAGTAGTTTAGGAGGGAGGGGGCAAGGGGGGAGATTTGAAAGGGATGGGTGATGGGGAAGATTTGGAGGGGAGGGGTGATGGGGAAGATTTGGAGGGGAGGGGTTATGGGGAAGATTTGGAGGGGAGGGGTGAGATTGGATTTTTGAAAGTGTACGATTTATGGGAAACGAACATTTATTGCAAAATGAGTTTCTTGTGACCTTCGAGTTAAAAATACGTTTAAGGACGCTGGATGGAGGATGGAGTGCAGGAGAGTTTAGGGAATGTAGAACAAAGGCACTATAGGAGATGGATATTTTTTTTGGGATGAATTGATTTGGTGAGCAAGTCGAAAGCAGCCTTTTAAAGAAGAAGAAGAAAAAGGTGTTATAAAATATGACGGAATACATAACTTGAGGGGAAAGTGTAAACATTGAAGGTTAATGAGTGAAAACTATCTGGGGAAATGGGGGAGAAACACGTGGTCGAAGAACGAACGAACGAATAAGAATGAATAAAGGAATGAGAACAGAGAAGGAAATGTTTTTTTTTTTTTTTTTTTTTTTTTTTTTTTTTTTTGAGTTGAGATTTACACAAGGAAGTAGGCTATGGGTGAAAAGACTGGGAAGTGGGAATACAGAGAACGAAAGTTATTGGATCACAAACGACGGACCACTGAGAGAAAAACAAAGCCTCAAGGTTGTACAGTGCACACTGTACAAGGCCTTGCTCGCGACACGGCAAACAGACGATCAATTTATGAAAGATAAACACCGAGAAACAACCAAAGTTGCACACAATAACTTCACACACCGAAAGATAAATACAGTTTCGACAAAATACAATTGTGAATAGACTTAACTTCGAAAAACGTGGAGACCGTGTGGAGCTTCGAAAATCCCTGCCGCCGTCTCCAAGATCCCAAGATCCCCAAGGGTGGGGGCGTGGGGAGCTTTTTATTTTTAATATACTTTTTTTTTATACCAACACTTAAAACACAAAAACATATAATAAAGGGAGCGTGAGACAAGAGAGGGGGGGGGGGGGTGGAGAGAGGGAAGCAAACAAGCACAACAACAGTAGAGAACAGGGACGTCGATAGATCTGTGGAAGAGAAAGGGCCGTTGGCGGAAAGAGGGTGGGGGCGTGGGGGGGGGATTCTTTCCACCGACACCCTTCCTGCACACGGCCACTTCCCAGTTCTTTCCACCTCACCACATGCTTTACCACTTGCCATCACCTTCGTCTTTCCGATATTCACCTTCAGACCTTTTGTCTCCATACATTCCTTCCACTTGTTCATCTTTTCCTTCAGTCCATCCATACTTTCCGCAATCAACACCAGATCATCTGCATACAACAACTCCCACGGTAAACCCTCCTTTACGTTCTGAGCCAGCACCACCATCACAGCTACAAATAGTAGTGGACTTAGTACCGACCCCTGATGCACTCCCACCTTCAACTCAAACTCACCACTGTTCCCGTCCTTCGTCCTTACAGCTGTGCATTACACTTTTGTACATTGCCATCACTACTCTGATCAACCATTCCTCCACTCCTAACTTCCTCAATGCCCATGTCACTACTTCGTGTTGAACCCTGTCGAATGCTTTCTCCAGATCAACAAACCCAAGAAACAACTTCTTCCACTTCTCCATGTACTTCCCCAGCAACTGCCTTACAATAAAAAGCGCGTCTGTCGTTCCTCTTCCTGGCATAAATCCAAACTGCATTTCGTCGATCTTCGCTTTCTTCCTTACCCTCCTCTCCAACACCCTTTCCAATACCTTCATTCCATGCTCCAATAACTTTATCGCTCGATACGAGCCACAGTCCAGAGGGTCACCTTTCCCCATGTATAGAGGGACGAGGGTACTCAGTTCCCAATCCACTGGAATGCAGCCTTCTTTCACCACCAGATTACAGATCTCTGTCATTCTCTTCACACCCCAACTTCCTGCTGCCTTCAACATATCTCCCACAATTCCCGTCAGCCCTCCCGCTTTTCTACTCTACATTGCTTTTATCGCTTCGCATTGCTCCTGGTGTGTACCCCGATTTAGAATAAGTGCACCGTATCCCTGCGTATCGTAAGAGGCGACTAAGGGTTGGCGTCAGGAAGGGCATCCGGTCATAAAAACATTGCCTTAAACAGGGAACCATGATTGTCATGGGGCCCGCAAGGCTAACCACCGCACTAGCGGGGAAAAATGGCCTTAAAACGATCATTCATTCATTCATTCATTGCTTTTATCGCTTCCTCAACTTCTTCTCAGTTATCTTCTTTGCCGGTCCTAAAACTGGGTTACTCTCTATGTTGCCATCCCATTCATTCTCTGCATTCAACAGCATTTCCATATATCTCTTCCATCTTCCTTTAATTCCATCTGGGTCCACAACGATTTGTCCCACTTCATCCTTCAAGCAACTCACCCCCATCACATCACACCTCTCTTTCGCTATCTGCTTTGCAATCCTGAATACCGCTCTCTGACCCTCTTCCGAATCCAAGCGTTTTCCGAACATTTTCCTCCATGCCTCCTGCCCCTTTGCTACCTCTTTCTTTGCAGCCTTCTTGGCTGCCTTATAACTTTCATGCTCTGCTTTTTCTGCCTCCGTACCCTTTGCCTTCTGCCACTCCTTGAACTTCTTCCTCTTCTCGTCAATCCTCTTTCCAACTTCATCATCCCACCACCATGTTTTTGAGTGCCTCGGTGGTCCTTTTGTCCATCCACATACCTCACCAACGGCTTCCAACAGACTATCTTTCATTGACATCCAACCACTTTCAAGCTCAACCACATCATCCTCTACCCTACTCAGCCTCTCTTTTAATGCCTCCCTTACTGTCACCTCTTTCAACCTGCACACCTTCATTCTCGGTTGGTACTTCACCCGCCGAGCTCTCCTCGCACCTTTCACCCTTATGTCGCAGACAACCAGGGCGTCAGCTCCTGTTTGGCTCAGGTCGTGAAGCGGGAGTTGGGGATTGAAGATTACGAGGCATTGCTGGCGTGTGCAGAGAGTGCTGAGGTTCGCTCTGAGTTTTTCATGCTGGCCCGGGAGCGCCTTTCCTTCGCCGCTTACGCTGTGCTGAGACGCGCCATTGAGGGTTTGCTTCCCAGGCATCAGGACAGTGTCGAGGCACCTCACGGAATTGATTCCCCAAGTCTCCAGCCATTCCTGGGGAGTCTGCTGGATTCTATGGTGGTGCTTTTTAACCACCGTGAGTAAGGAACTCTCGCTGTCCGCCAAGAGACTCAGTTCCTTGGAACCTATGATTTATGGGCAAACGGCAGTGGAAGCTGAGTTTACCACACAGGGATACGTGTTCTCAGAATTAGGTGGGATGGTGTGGTCACTATTTTTCTGCTTGCAGTTATTTTGCTATTTCTCTCAATTTGGCACCACCACGTTTTATTTTCAATATACATTTTGTTTATACTAACACTTAAAACACAAAAACATATAATAAAGGGAGCGGGAGACAAGAGGGGGGGAGAGAGGAAAGCACACAAGCACAACAACAGTGGAGAACAGGGACGTCGGTAGATCTGTGGAAGAGAGAGGGCCGTTGGGGTTACACGGTATAAAACAAATGGACACTACAAGGACTTTCAGGAAAGAAGCCAGAATTTGAAAAAGGTGGATAACGGGGGTAGAAATGATCAAGGTTTTGGATGGGGGAAGACAAGACAAGAGATGACGGTTAACCACTGTTTTAAAGACCTGGAGGAAGGAGTGGGATTGAAGAGAATGTGGGAGTTTGTTCCAAAGGTGGGAGAACTTTGACTTTCAGTCAAAGTTGGAGATTTGGACGTGCTTGATACAGCATTAATTTATTCCCGTGTAACAGCCATAAAACTTTCTCGAATCGCTGACAATTAATGACATTTTGAAATATGAATTGGCTGCAATTTCCCCAGCAATGTTTATGGATTCTGGTGACATGCAGATTGCAAAGGGAAAGTGTATTGAACAACGACATTGAATTCTCAGCGTGACTATATCCTGTACCAGAAACAGTAGTGATCGGTGGTTCAGCTATCTTGTGAATTGTTCATTGGCCTCAAAATAAATTTGGCTGAGATTGTGTCAAATCCCAGGGCGAGACTAATAAGTGCAGAAAGTGGGAGCGATCAATGAGAGGAGAATGTTCCTGCTTTACTCCTGCAAAATGTATCTTAGCCTGAATTTCATCAACATGATTTCACATAGATTGCTTTGTAATGACGTGTTGAACATTTATTTGACACTCATTTAGTAACCATGCTCGTGTTAATCTGTTTATGATAAGCCCTGTTGATAAGCTGGTATTCTCTTGCAGAGGCAATGATTGGGACAGGACCTGAAAGTGAGACGAGGAATGTTCACATACAGGAATGTTCGTCAAATCAAGTACTGAATGCTGACTTTGTGAAAACGGAGCCTTTGTCATCAGGTGATATGTCACTGATATACTCTATATGAGTGTTCTTATTTGTCACCAAAAGCTCGTGGCAGCGTGAAGTGTCTTCTGTCATGATTTTTGAAGGTCACGTGCAATTAAACTGATGATGTTTTACTTTCGAGGTTGACAGGTGCTGTATGTGATTGGACTTGAGTAACAGGAAGTTGGGGGAAATTAAGGAAAGCAGTGATGATCTTTTATTAATTTTGAGGGAAAAGAAAACCTGTCTGTTAGCCCACCATCGGTAAGCTTGCCTACTGGCCCGTACTACCCAGAAGGTAGTAGGGTACGTATAATAATTAGTGAACGTTTCCGCCATTGAGAACCAACCCAGGAAAGGTCACCATTCTGCAGCATTGCTGTAGGTAAGATAGGGCAGGAACCTGGAATCTGGTTAAGGTAGGGCACTTGGCACACAAGGGCCTGCTCTTTCTGATGGGTGGATCTCCACTTACTACCAGCAAGCACCAGGATGTTTAAATGTTTACTCAAATACTGTTGTTTTATACATTTTCTATTTCCAAAACACTTGTGTTCATGTCCTTGGGAATTATCTTCAGATTAGGAACAATAGAAGCAAACTTTTTTTCTCAAAGGTTTAACGATCGATTGCTTTTGCATTCCAGATGCTTCATTGTGGGAAAGAAACACTCTGCTCTTTGTTGCTTTCACATTTATTTCCACATTTCCCTTTATGGTTAAAAAAATTTCTTTTTCTTTATTTCTCTCCTTCTTTATCTGTCTGTCTGAGGAGAAGAGAATTCTTGCAGAATTTTTTCTGTAACGTTCACTTAACTGCACCTGAATGTGTTTGAGGGTAGTGGAGTAGCGGCTGAAACCCGAATCCTATCCAGTTTCCTCCTGATGACTCCACATTTGCTGTTTGCTTATTCAGGTTCCTTCTGATGACTCCAATGCATCATTTGGTTTTTCGTTTGATTATGTTTCTTTCATATCTTGATGCTGTGTGGGCTGTGCTTCCCCACTGACAGACCTCTGGTAGATTTTATATGTTGCTGTGTTGGAGCCTGGGGACTAACTGCTGAAATCTAGCTATCTGACTTCTTCCCAACATCTTTGTTCCTTTCATACTACTTTCTACTTTTTCAGAGTTCTCTTTTTTCATTCTAATTCTTGCTTTTTCTTTGTCCCTTTTTATATCCATCTGTCTAAGGAGAAGTCAATTCTTGCAGTAAGTTTTCTATAATGTTCGCTTGGCTGCACCTGGATGGATTTGAGGGTAGAGGAGTAGCAGCTGAAACTCGAATCCGATCCAGGTTCCTCCTGATGACTTCATCCTGTGTTGTTGCAGTCAGTGAAGTTGTCCGAACAGAGGTGGACTCTGCGGTCGAAGAATGCAGACTGCATATGGCCAAGCAATGCCAGGTAGTGATTCTGGATCACTCACCGCTGAACCATGACAAAGCTCAAAGAGGGAAAGTTATGTGAGCCTGGTGTAACACGTAACGTTCCTTGGTCTGTTAACGTTGCCTCGGCCGCCTCTGATCACCGTGTGCATGTGTCAATCTCCGAGTGCACTAATTCTGGGTGCGCCGAGCGTCGGGTTTTGTTAATACCGACAAGGATGCGTCGAGTACCAGATGTCAGCCGTACAACATGAATGCTCACTGCTCCGATCGGGCCGAGGCCTTCCCGAGGGCATCACTCTTGACGCACAAGCTGTCCGTGCACTTCACCGCATGTCCAACCAGATTTCAAATGAACTAACAACAAATAAATACTCAGTGATGAGCTTTGAAGAACTTTCATTTGTATTTGAGGACAAAACACTGTCGTTACAACATAAGAAAACACGTCTCCTCGGCATGAGCATCAGACTCCATTCTCACTTAAGCATGTGACTAAATCCGACGAATCAGCAGTGAATTGCAGAGGGACCAGTCTATTATTATATAGATAAGGGTAAGATGGGTCAGGGTAAGATGGTATTATCGCCAGGTTAACATTTGTCTCCACATGTCACACCTGGCTCGAGCTTAAGCCCGGCTCCTCATTGTTTATCAAGAGAGATTTTCAGAGAAACTACCAAACACAGAGACTCAAATTTACTGTTGTCTCTACTCACCTTTACCCGCCCACTTGCATTGTGGAATATTTTCCAAAAATATCGCCAAAACTGAAATTTTTCTCGTACATCTCCAAACTGAATCTTCATTTAAGGAAATGCTCCTTCTTTTAAAAGCTTTTCAAAACATTTTAAAATGCTTCAGTTTCATTATTTTTCTTTAATGAGTACCCCAAGTATTTTTCTTTGTGATAATCTATTCCTTTTCCTCTTATTTTTTTTACAAATCTCTCTATCACCTAAATATTTTACAAATCTCTCGATCACCTAAATATTTTACAAATCTGTCTATCACATAAATATTTTACAAATCTATCACATAAATATTTTACAAATCTCTCTGTCACATAAATATTTTACAAATCTATCACATAAATATTTTACAAATCTCTCTATCACATAAATATTTTACAAATCTATCACATAAATATTTTACAAATCTCTCTGTCACATAAATATTTTACAAATCTATCACATAAATATTTTACAAATCTCTCTATCACATAAATATTTTACAAATCTATCACATAAATATTTTACAAATCTCTCTGTCACATAAATATTTTACAAATCTATCACATAAATATTTTACAAATCTCTCTATCACATAAATATTTTACAAATCTATCACATAAATATTTTACAAATCTCTCTGTCACATAAATATTTTACAAATCTATCACATAAATATTTTACAAATCTCTCTATCACATAAATATTTTACAAATCTATCACATAAATATTTTACAAATCTCTCTATCACCTAAATATTTTACAAATCTATCACATAAATATTTTACAAATCTCTCTGTCACATAAATATTTTACAAATCTCTCTATCACATAAATATTTTACAAATCTCTCTAGCACATAAATATTTTACAAATCTCTTCTATCACATAAATATTTTACAAATCTGTCTATCACCTAAATATTTTACAAATCTCTCGATCACATAAATATTTTACAAATCTCTCTATCACCTAAATATTTTACAAATCTCTCTGTCACATAAATATTTTACAAATCTCTCTGTCACATAAATATTTTACAAATCTCTCTATCACATAAATATTTTACAAATCAATCTATCATCGAAATATTTTACAAATCTCTCTATCACATAAATATTTTACAAATCTGTCGATCACATAAATATTTTACAAATCTCTCTATCATGTAAATATTTTACAAATCTCTCTATCACATAAATATTTTACAAATCTGTCTATCACATAAATATTTTACAAATCTCTCTATCACATAAATATTTTACAAATCTCTCTATCACATAAATATTTTACAAATCTCTCTATCACATAAATATTTTACAAATCTCTCCATCACATAAATATTTTACAAATCTCTCTATCACCTAAATATTTTACAAATCTGTCTATCACATAAATATTTTACAAATCTCTATCACATAAATATTTTACAAATCTCTCTATCACATAAATATTTTACAAATCTGTCTATCACCTAAATATTTTACAAATCACTCTATCACCTAAATATTTTACAAATCTCTCGATCACATAAATATTTTACAAATCTCTCTATCACGTAAATATTTTACAAATCTGTCTGTCATATAAATATTTTCCAAATCTCTCTATCACATAAATATTTTACAAATCTCTCTATCACATAAATATTTTACAAATCTCTCCATCACCTAAATATTTTACAAATCTGTCTGTCACATAAATATTTTGCAAATCTCTATCACATAAATATTTAACAAATGTCTATCACATCAATATTTTACAAATCTGTCTATCACATCAATATTTTACAAATCTCTCTATCACATAAATATTTTACAAATCTGTCGATCACCTAAATATTTTACAAATCTGTCGATCACCTAAATATTTTACAAATCTCTCCATCACATAAATATTTTACAAATCTCTCTATTACATAAATATTTTACAAATCTCTCCATCACCTAAATATTTTACAAATCTGTCTATCACCTAAATATTTTCCAAATCTCTCCATCACCTGAATATTTTACAAATCTCTCTATCACCTAAATATTTTACAAATCACTCTATCACGTAAATGTTTTACAAATCTCTCGATCACCTAAATATTTTACAAATCTCTCGATCACCTAAATATTAGACAAATCTCTCGATCACCTAAATATTTTACAAATCTGTCTCTCACCTAAATATTTTACAAATCTATCACCTAAATATTTTACAAATCTATCACCTAAATATTTTACAACTCTCTCTATCACCTCAATATTTTACAAATCTCTCTATCACCTAAATATTTTACAAATCTGTCGATCAACTCAATATTTTACAAATCTCTCTATCATCTAAACGCTTGGTGCACCAACCCTCCTCCTCCACCTGGCCAACTTAGCCAGCACCACGTTTTTCGGTGCCTTCCACAAAAATTCCTTCCACCCATTCCATGATCTTTGTCCCCATATGTCCAGTTTGGGAATCTTGAGAAATCCTGGTTGCAGAGGTTGTTTGCTCATGACAGTCAAATCCCATTCACATCCTTTCACAGTGTTAAGCCCCTCCATAGTCAGTACACTATTACACTCCTGCATATCTCTGACAAGCCTGCGTCATTCCAATTCCACCCCTTCTATGTGTCCAACACTTCAGCATCCCTCCACTTCATGTCTCCTCTTTCTGCATCTCCCTTCAAACCACTCTCTCAAAGTTTCCTCCTTGGAAGGCCTCAAAGATTTCCCCTCATGTCACCACTCTCCGCTTTTCCCTCGGCCCGCACCCTCCCGTCTCCCATATCTTCATCCCACAATATCATATCATTCCAAAAAGGCCAAAACAAATGTGTGCCCAATCAGGAGAGCTGGAAAATGACATCTGTCCAACTTCAAGATTGAACTTTCAGACTTGTCTCCCTCCAAAAGCTGGTGGCGCCTTGTTTAGTCTGTCTCCATTGTATGCGCCCCTCTATCCCTTCCCTCACTTCAAATGGTACCACAGCTGACTCCGCTCATGAGAAGGCTGAATGCCTCAATTCTGTGTTTGTTTCCAAATTATGTGACCCCAGCCACTCATCCTCGATACCCAACTGCTCCTGGACTTTTTTCTCCTGAGAATGTGGAGAGGTTTCTGGCAATCCTTGACTGCAATTGGACCGGATGGCAGTCGCTCACTTGCCCTAAAAACCTACTCGGTTGCTCTTGCACCATTTCATGTGTTTAGAAGTCAGCCAACGTCACGGCATTGCATAAAAGGTACAAAAACTGATTCGCTGCAGATATATCGGCTAACTTCTGTCGTGGAAAAATTAAATGTCCTCTCGTGGTTTGACTATGAAGCGTTTTTACTCGGAGAGATAAACTGACTTTAATACAAACAAAGGACCAAAAAGTACCAAAGTATCAAAAGTACCAAAAAACATCAAATAAAAACTCAAGTACAGAAATGACAGCACTCAGAGAGAATATCTCTAAATCCCCTTGTGACAACAACAACAACAACATGCATTTTAAGGCCATTTTCCCTGCTAGAGCGAGGGTTAGCCTTGCGGTCCCCATGACAATCTTCTCCATTTTGCCCTATTTTATGCATCTCCCCTTGTTAACCCCCTTGCCCGCATTTCTTCTTCCACCATCTTCAGCCAAGTCTTTCTCGGTCTTCCCCATCCTCTACTTCCTTCTACATTCATTTCCATCACTCTTCTCAACCAGTCACTTTCATCCTTCCTCAACACATGACCAAACCATCTCAACCTGTTTCTCTTCACAGCATCCATCAAAGGCTCTATTCCCATCATCTTTTGCAATTCATCATTTGTCTTCCTCTCTCTCAACGATACTCCATACATCCACCGAACCATCCGCATTTCCACCCTTTCCAGCCTTCGTTGCTGCTCTACGTTCATTACCCATGTCTCGCTCCCATAAATCATAACACTTCTCACACATGCAGCATACACCTCTCCCTTCAGCTTCAACGACACTCCCCTCCTCATCAGCGCGCCACTCAGTTCCCGAAACTTCTTCCATGCACATCTCACACCAGCAACCGTTGCCGAGTCTGATCCACCTTCTCCATTCAGCATGTCTCCTAGGTAGCAAAATGTTTTCACACCTTCCAGCTTCACGCCGTCTCCCAGATCCAACTCAACATTTCCTCCATCTGCAGCTCCCTCTGTACACACCTTACACTTGAATGTAGCTGCCACATTGGTTAATGACCCTCTCAGACCATTACATTTTTGATGAACCCACTCAGCGCACATTGTACATTGAATGGAGTTCACTCCGACACCCTTCCTGCACACAGCACACGGCCACTTCCCAGTTCTTTCCACCTCACCACATGCTTTACCACCTGCCATCACCCTTGTCTTTCCGATATTCACCTTCAGACCTTTTGTCTTCATACATTCCTTCCACTTGTTCATCTTTTCCTTCAGTCCATCCATACTTTCCGCAATCAACACCAGATCATCTGCAAACAACAACTCCCACGGTAAACCCTCCTTTACGTTCTGAGCCAGCACCTCCATCACAGCTTAAAATAGTAGTGGACTTAGTACCGACCCCTGATGCACTCCCACCTTCACTTCAAACTCACCACTGTTCCCGTCCTTCGTCCTTACAGCTGTGCGTGCTCTTGTACATTGCCATCACTACCCTGATCAACCATTCCTCCACTCCTAACTTCCTCAATGCCCATGTCACTACTTTGCATTGAACCCTATCGAATGCTTTCTCCAGATCAATAAACCCAAGAAACAACTTCTTCCTCTTCTCCCTGTACACTACTCACAATAAGTTAGGGATATTGTGGGAGTGAGTTTATTTTTTTTATAGGGGTTAGGGTTGTGGTATTGAAATCAAGAATGCTGTGTTTTTTCACAATCATTAATAACCATAGAATTAGGACCAACAACTTTTTTCAACATAACTAATACACAAAATCAACATAACCCAAATACACCGAAGAACCTGTCAATATCCTTAACTTATTGTGAGTAGTGTACTTCTCCTGCAACTGCCTTACAATAAAAAGCGCATCTGTCGTTCCTCTTCCTGGCATAAATCCAAACTGCATTTCGTCGATCTTCGCTTTCTTCCTTATCCTCCTCCCCAACACCCTTTCCAATAACTTCATTCCATGCTCCAATAACTTTATCGCTCGATACGAGCCACAGTCCAGAGGGTCACCTTTCCCCTTGTATAGAGGGACGAGGGTACTCAGTTCCCAATCCACTGGAATGCGGCCTTCTTTCACCACCAGATTACAGATCTCCGTCATTCTCTTCACACCCCAACTTCCTGCTGCCTTCAACATATCTCCCACAACTCCCGTCGGCCCTCCCGCTTTTCTACTCTTCATTGCTTTTATCGCTTCGATAAAAGTCTTTCATTCATATAATATTCATTCATATAATATTGCTTTTATCGCTTCGCATTGCTCCCGGGGTGTACCCCGATTTAGAATAGGTACACCGTATCCCTGCGTATCGTAAGAGGCGACTATGGGTTGGCGTCAGGAAGGGCATCCGGCCATAAAAACATTGCCTCAAACAGGGAACCATGATTGTCATGGAGCCCGCAAGGCTAACCCCCGCACTAGCGGGGAAAAATGGCCTTAAAACGATCATTCATTCCTTCATTCATTCATTGCTTTTATCGCTTCCTCAACTTCTTCTCAGTTATCTTCTCTGCTGGTCCTAAAACTGGGTTACTGTCTATGTTGCCATCCCATTCATTCTCTGCATTCAACAGCATTTCCATATATCTCTTCCATCTTCCTTTAATTCCATCTGGGTCCACAACGATTTGTCCCACTTCATCCTTCAAGCAACTCACCCCCATCACATCACACCTCTCTTTCGCTATCTGCTTTGCAATCCTGAATATCGCTCTCTGACCCTCTTCCGAATCCAAGCGTTCTCCGAACATTTTCCTCCATGCCTCCTGCGCCTTTGCTACCTCTTTCTTTGCAGCCTTCCTGGCTGCCTTATAACTTTCATGCTCTGCTTTTTCTGCCTCCGTACCCTTCGCCTTCTGCCACTCCTTGAACTTCTTCCTCTTCTCGTCAATCCTCTTTCCAACTTCATTATCCCACCACCATGTTTTCGAGTGCCTCGGTGGTCCTTTTGTCCATCCACATACCTCACCAGCGGCTTCCAACAGACTATCTTTCATTGACATCCAACCACTTTCAAGCTCAACCACATCATCCTCTACCCTACTCAGCCTCTCTTTTAATGCCTCCCTTACTGTCACCTCTTTCAACCTCCACACCTTCATTCTCGGTTGGTACTTCAACAGCTGAGCTCTCCTCGCACCTTTCACCCTTATGTCGCAGACAACCAGGGCGTCAGCTCCCGTGTGGCTCAGGTCGTGAAGCGGGAGTTGGGGATTGGAGATTACGAGGCATTGCTGGCGTGTGCAGAGAGTGCTGAGGTTCGCTCTGAGTTGTTCATGCTGGCCCTTTCCTTCGCCGCTTACGCTGTCCTGAGACGCACCATTGTGGGTTTGGTCCCCAGGCATCAGGACAGTGTCGAGGCACCTCACGGAATTGATTCCACAAGTCTCCAGCCATTCCTGGGGAGTCTGCTGGATTCTATGGTGGTGCTTTTTAACCACCGTGAGTAAGGAACTCTCGCTCTCCGCCAAGAGACTCAGTTCCTTGGAACCTGTGATTTATGGGCAAACGGCAGTGGAAGTTGAGTTTACCACACAGGGATACGCGTTCTCAGAACTAGGTGGGATGGTGTGGTCACTCTATTTTTCTGCTTGCAGTTATTTTGCTATTTCTCTCAATTTGGCACCACCACTTTTTATTTTTAATATACATTTTTTTTATACTAACACTTAAAACACAAAAACATATAATAAAGGGAGCGGGAGACAAGAGGGGTGGAGAGAGCGAAGCACACAAGCACAACAACAGTAGAGAACAGGGATGTCGGTAGATCTGTGGAAGAGAGAGGGCCGTTGGGGTTACACGGTATAAAACAAATGGACACTACAAGGACTTTCAGGAAAGAAGCCGGAATTTGAAAAAGGTGGATAACAGGGGTAGAAATGATCAAGGTTTTGGATGGGGGAAGACAAGACAAGAGATGATGGTTAACCACTGTTTTAAAGACCTGGAGGAAGGAGTGGGATTGAAGAGAATGTGGGAGTTTGTTCCAAAGGTGGGAGAACTTTGATTTCGTGCTTGATACAGCATTAATTTATTCCCGTGTAACAGCCATAAAACTCTCTCGAATCGCTGACAATTAATGACATTTTGAAATATGAATTGGCTGCAATTTCCCCAGCAATGTTTATGGATTCTGGTGACATGCAGATTGCAAAGGGAAAGTGTATTGAACAACGACATTGAATTCTCAGCGTGACTATATCCTGTACCAGAAACAGTAGTGATCGGTGGTTCAGCTATCTTGTGAATTGTTCATTGGCCTCAAAAGAAATTTGGCTGAGATTGTGTCAAATCCCGGGGCGAGACTAATAAGTGCAGAAAGTAGGAGCGGTCAATGAGAGGAGAATGTTCCTGCTTTACTCCTGCAAAATGTATCTTAGCCTGAATTGCATCAACATGATTTCATATAGATTGCTTTGTAATGACGTGTTTAACATTTATTTGACACTCATTTAGTAACCATGCTCGTGTTGATCTGTGTATGATAAGCCCTGTTGATAAGCTAGTATTCTCTTGCAGAGGCAATGATTGGGACAGGATCTGAAAGTGAGACGAGGAATGTTCACATACAGGAATGTTCGTCAAATCAAGTCCTGAATGCTGACTTTGTGAAAACGGAGCCTTTGTCATCAGGTGATATGTGGCTGATATATATATATATTTTTTGTATACAGAGTCGAGGTGATGGCAAGTGGTAAAGCATGTGGTGAGGTGGAAAGAACTGGGAAGTGGCCGTGTGCTGTGTGCAGGAAGGGTGTCGGAGTGAACTCCATTCAATGTACAATGTGCGCTGAGTGGGTTCATCAAAAATGTAGTGGTCTGAGAGGGTCATTTACCAGTGTGGCAGCTACATTCAAATGTAAGGTGTGCACAGAGGGAGCTGCAGATGGAGGAAATGTTGAGTTGGATCTTGGAGACGGGGTGAAGCTGGAAGGTGTGAAAACATTTTGCTACCTCGGAGACATGCTGAATGGAGAAGGTGGATCAGACTCGGCAACGGTTGCTCGAGTGAGATGTGCATGGAAGAAGTTTCGGGAACTGAGTGGCGTGCTGATGAGGAGGAGAGTGTCGCTGAAGCTGAAGGGAAAGGTGTATGCTGCATGTGTGAGAAGTGTTATGATTTATGGGAGCGAGACATGGGTAATGAACGTAGAGCAGCAACGAAGGCTGGAAAGGGTGGAAATGCGAATGGTTCGATGGATGTGCAGAGTATCGTTGAGAGAGAGGAAGACAAATGATGAATTGTGAAAGATGATGGTAATATTGCCTGTGATTGATGCTGTGAAGAGGAACAGGCTGAGATGGTTTGGTCATGTGTTGAGGAAGGATGAAAGTGACTGGTTGAGAAGAGTGATGGAAATTGATGTAGAAGGAAGTAGAGGACGGGGAAGACCGAGAAAGACTTGGCTAAAGATGGTGGAAGAAGAAATGCGGGCAAGGGGGTTAACAAGGAGAGATGCAGAAAATAGGGCAAAATGGAGAAGATTGTCATGGGGACCGCAAGGCTAACCCCCGCTCTAGCAGGGAAAATGGCCTTAAAATGCATGTTGTTGTTGTTGTATACAGAGTCGAGGCTCGTGAAAGAGCTAACATTTATCAAGCAAACAAATCAAACAAACAAGCAAGCAAACAAAGTATATAAAAAGGAGAGCGGTCGACAAGATGGGGAGAGAAGGGGAGGAAGCACACAAACACAACATTTGATAGCAGGGACATCGGGAGATGTGTGGGAGGGATAGGGCCTGGGGGGAGGCAGGATAGGTATACAACGCAAGGACACCAAGGACTTCCAGGAAAGAAGACAAAAGTCACCTCAAAAAAGTGGATTTGGGGTGAAATTAGCGGGGGTAGAAAAGATCAAGGTTTTGGATTGGGGAAGATAAGAGATGGTGGTGAACAGCCGTTTTAAAGACCTGGAGGGAGGAGTGGGATTGAAGAGAGTGAGGGAGTTTGTTCCAGAGGTGGGAGAAAAGAGGAATGAAGGAGTGAAGGTGAGCAGAGAGTCTTGATTTTGGCAGTTTAACCATAAGAGGGTTGCAGGCAGATCTTGTGCGACCTGCAGGAATATTTGGGGGACAGAGCCCAGAGAGAGCTGGGGGAGCAAGGCCAGAGAGGAGTCGGTAGAAGACGGAAAGACCACCAACCTGCCTGCGGTGAGTAAGTGAAAGGCCCTCGGAGATAGCGTCATCGCGGGAGATTCCAATGATTCTGAATGCTTTGGTTTCAACAGCGTGAAGACGAGCTAGGTGTGAGGCAGGAGCACCAGCCCAGAGGGGAGAGCAGTATTCCATTGAGCTGCGGATGAAAGCCTTGTATGTGGTGAGGAGCTCAGGTGTGCCAAGGAAGGACTTCGCACGACGGAGGATGCCCAGTCGGCGACTGGCTTTGGAGGCCAGCTTGGAAATGTGGTTTTCCCAGGAAAGATCATGGCAGATAGTGAGACCCAAAAGCTTGAGTGACAGAACTTCTTGGAGAGGATTATTCAGAAAGTAGATGGGAGGGTTGTCCAGTCGGTCTTTTCGGAGAGACATCGTAAGAGTGTGAGATTTGTCAGGATTGAAAGACATGTTCCGCTTGTTTGCCCAGTCTGTGATTTTGGCCTGGTCTGCAGAGAGTGAGGAGGCTGCAGACTGCCGATCTGAGGGATGAGGAATGGAGCGGCAGAGAGTGGAGTCCTCAGCAAAGAGATAAAGAGGATTTTCAAGAGAGTCAGAGAGATCATTGATGAAGACCAGAAAAAGCACAGGGCCCAGAACACTGCCTTGGGGGAACTCCAGCCTGAACAGGAAGAGGAGATGAGAGAAACCCATTCAGGGCCACACGTTGACTACGACGAGAGAGGAAGTCCGCCAACCATGCGTGGAGATTTCCATGGATACCAAAGGAGGAGAGTTTGGTGAGCAGAGCGGGGTGCCAGACCATATCGAAGGCACGTGATATGTCGAGGGACAACAACAAACAACATGCATTTTAAAAGGCCATTTTCCCTGCTAGAGCGGGGGTTAGCCTTGCGGTCCCCATGACAATCTTCTCCATTTTGCCCTATTTTCTGCATCTCTCCTTGTTAACCCCCTTGCCCGCATTTATTCTTCCACCATCTTTAGCCAAGACTTTCTCGGTCTTCCCCGTCTTCTACTTCCTTCTACATTCATTTCCATCACTCTTCTCAACCAGTCACTTTCATCCTTCCTCAACACATGACCAAACCATCTCAACCTGTTCCTCTTCACAGCATCAATCACAGGCTCTATTCCCATCATCTTTCGCAATTCATCATTTGTCTTCCTCTCTCTCAACGATACTCCGCACATCCGTCGAACCATTCGCATTTCCACCCTTTCCAACCTTCGTTGCTGCTCTACGTTCATTACCCATGTCTCGCTCCCATAAATCATAACACTTCTCACACATGCAGCATACACCTTTCCCTTCAGCTTCAACGACACTCCCCTCATCATCAGCACGCCACTCAATTCCCAAAACTTCTTCCATGCACATCTCACTCGAGCAACCGTTGCCGAGTCTGATCCACCTTCTCCATTCAGCATGTCTCCGAGGTAGCAAAATGTTTTCACACCTTCCAGCTTCACACCGTCTCCAAGATCCAACTCAACATTTCCTCCATCTGCAGCTCCCTCTGTGCACACCTTACATTTGAATGTAGCTGCCACACTGGTTAATGACCCTCTCAGACCACTACATTTTTGATGAACCCACTCAGCGCACATTGTACACTGAATGGAGTTCACTCCGACACCCTTCCTACACACAGCACAGGGCTACTTCCCAGTTCTTTCCACCTCACCACATGCTTTACCACTTGCCATCACCTTCGTCTTTCCGATATTCACCTTCAGACCTTTTGTCTCCATACATTCCTTCCACGTGTTCATCTTTTCCTTCAGTCCATCCATACTTTCCGCAATCAACACCAGATCATCTGCATACAACAACTCCCACGGTAAACCCTCCTTTACGTTCTGAGCCAGCACCTCCATCACAGCTACAAATAGTAGTGGACTTCGTACCGACCCCTGATGCACTCCCACCTTCACCTCAAACTCACCACTGTTCCCGTCCTTCGTCCTTACAGCTGTGCGCGCTCTTTTGTACATTGCCATCACTACTCTGATCAACCATTCCTCCACTCCTAACTTCCTCAATGCCCATGTCAATACTTTGCGTGGAACCCGATCGAATGCTTTCTCCAGATCAACAAACCCAAGAAACAACTTCTGATATGTCGAGGGAGACAGCTCTAATTTCCTGTTTGGCATTGAGGACCTCCACCCATTGTTGAGACAGCAGAAGCAGCATGTCCAGAGTAGAGTGACCTGGTCTGAAACCAAATTGATGATCAGAGATCAAGCCATTGGAGAAGAGGAAAGATTTCATATCCGAAGCAATGATGGATTCCATGACTTTGCTGATAATTGGGAGAAGGCTGATTGGTCTGTAGTTGCTAGGATCTGTTTTTGCACCTTTTTTGTGCAAAGCGGTGATGTTGGCTGATTTCCAAGCAGATGGCAGTTGACCTTGAGCAAAAGAGAAGGTGAAAAGAACAGAGAGAGGGAGTGAAAGAGCGGAAGAACAGGATTTTAGGACCCGTGGGCTGATGCCGTCAGGTCCAGTTGCAGAATCAGAGTCGAGGGTTGACAGAAACTTTTCCAGCTTGTCAGGAGGAAAGGACACGGAGTCCAGGAGCAGCTGGGTATGACTGGGTACGGTGGGTACAGAGAGGGATGGGTTTGGGACACAAGACTTAGAGGCAAACACAGAGTTGAGGCATTCAGCTTTTTCACGTGCGGAGTCAGCTGTGTAGCCGTTTGAGGTAAGGGAGGGGATGGAGGGGGAACAAACACCAGAAACAGATTTGACCAGACGCCACCAGGATTTGGAAGAGGGAGACAGATAAGAGAGTTCGGTCTTGAGAACGGAGAGATATTGTTTCCTGGCTCTCCTGAGGGTGGACACACACTTGTTTCGGGCTTTGTGAAAGGAAATGAGATTTCCTTCCGTTGGATTTGCTTTCCAGGAGCCGAAGGCAAGTTGTTTCTGGGCAACAGCCTCACCACAAGATTCTGTGTACCATGGACGTGAGGAACGATATGACAACTGAAGACGAGATGGGATAAATCTGTGCATGAGAGAGAGCAATTTACTTTGGAAGAATTCCCAGGATGAGTTGATGTCAGAGGTGGTAGAGATGGGAGACCAGTCCAGATGATTGATGGCTGCTTGAAGACCGTGCCAGTTGGCCTAAGTGAAATGCCAGACTCGTCGACGCTGAGCAGGCTCCCTGAGAATGGTCAGAGAGATGTCCACTTTAACAAGCACATGATCAGATGAGCCGATTGGAGCAGACGAAGAGCAGCAGACATTTTCAAGGAAGTTACTCATAACCAAGTCCAGAAGAGAAGATGCTCCGTTGACTGAGATCCGGGTCGGTAAATTGACAGATTGTGTCAGTCCCAGTGAGTTGCAGAAGTCCTTTGCTGAGGAGCCATGGCTGGTGAGAGAGGTACCCACACCCAGCCAACTGGCATGGTGACAATTGAAATCACCACATATGAGGAAGAGAGAGTTAGGATGAGTAGACAGAAGTTGGTCCATATTATCAGACAGCGAGATGTAGATGGAGTCATCACTGTTTGGTGGACGGTACAACACACATATGAACAAGAGGTGGGAGCGAAGGGGAAGCCGTAGCCAGAGGTATTCCTGGGGGTGAGGTGGAGAGAGTGCAGTGCAGGGCGAGTGAGGAAGAGAGTTTTTGATAAAGATAGCAACCCCACCTCCAGGACGAGGCTCAGGTCTATCATACCGGAGGAGGGAGTAACCCGGGAGAGATACTAAGGAATCAGAGACATCATGAAGGAGGAAAGTTTCTGTTAAGCAGATCACGTCTGGTTTGACAGAAGCAACCTGTATGGAGAGATCAGTTGAGTTTGAACGAAGGTCCCGGATGTTTGAGGTCCATACCGTTAATGAAGAGGAAGGGGGAGCATCGGATACAGAACAGGGGGGAGGAAGGGTAGGGTAAGATGTGGAAGAGGTGGAAGAGGTAGGGAGAGCTGTTGAAGGTGTGTCAGAGATTTCAGAATAGCTCGGAGAAAGGGAAGGACGGGCGGACAAAAGGTTTGATGGTGATTGGGTGAGGCACAATGAGGTGTTATTTGAGGAGGGGGAAGAGCGAGGCAGAAGGTTGGGGGAGATGGAGGTGAGAGTTGGAAGGGGGAAGAAGCGGGGAGGACGCTTTGAGGAGGGGAGTGAGAGGGGGGAAATTGAGAAGAAATGAGAGTGGGGAGATTTGAAGGGGAGGGGCGAGAGGGGACTTTAGGAGGGAAGGGACAAGGGGAGGGATTTGAAAGGGATGGGATATGGGGGAGATTTGGAGGTGAGGGGGGAGTCTAGGAGGGGAGGGGCGAGGGGGAGTCTTGGAGGGGAGGGGTGTGGGGGGAGTTTAGGAGAGAAGGGGCAAGGGGGGAGATTTGAAAGGGATGGGTGATGGGGAGGATTAGGAGGGGAGTGGCAAGGGGGAAGATATAGAGATATACTCTATGTGAGTGTTCTTATTTGTCACCAAAAGCTTGTGGCAGCGTGAAGTGTCTTCTGTCGTGATTTTTGAAGGTCACGCGCAATTAAACTGATGATGTTTTTCTTTCGAGGTTGACAGGTGCTGTATGTGATTGGACTTGAGTAACAGGAAGTTGGGGGAAATTAAGGAAAGCAGTGATGATCTTTTATTAATTTTGAGGGAAAAGAAAACCTGCCTGTTAGCCCCCCATCGGTAAGATTGCCTACTGGCCCGTACTACCCAGAAGGTCGTAGGGCACGTATAATAATTAGTGAATGTTTCCGCCGTTGAGAACCAACCCAAGAAAGGTCACCATTCTGCAGCATCGCTGTAGGTAAGTTAGGGCAGGAACCTGGAATCTGGTTAAGGTAGGGCACATGGCACACAAGGGCCTGCTCTTTCTGATGGGTGGATCTCCACTTACTACCAGCAAGCACCAGGATGTTTAAATGTTTACTCAAATACTGTTGTTTTATACATTTTCTATTTCCAAAACACTTGTGTTCATGTCCTTGGGAATTTTCTTCAGATTAGGAACAATAGAAGCAAACTTTTTTTCTCAAAGGTTTAACGATCGATTGCTTTTGCATTCCAGATGCTTCATTGTGGGAAAGAAACACTCTGCTCTTTGTTGATTTCACATTTATTTCCACATTTCCCTTTATGGTTAAAATTTTTGCTTTTTCTTTATTTCTCTCCTTCTTTATCTGTCTGTCTGAGGAGAAGGGAATTCTTGCAGAATTTTTTCTGTAACGTTCACTTGACTGCACTTGGATGTGTTTGAGGGTAGTGGAGTAGCGGCTGAAACCCGAATCCTATCCAGTTTCCTCCTGATGACTCCATATTTGCTGTTTGCTTATTCAGGTTCCTTCTGATGACTCCAATGCATCATTTTGTTTTTCGTTTGATTATGTTTCTTTCATATCTTGATGCTGTGTGGGCTGTGCTTCCCCACTGACAGGCCTCTGGTAGATTTTATATGTTGCTGTGTTGGAGCCTGGGGACTAACTGCTGAAATCTAGCTATCTGACTTCTTCCCAACATCTTTGTTCCTTTCATACTACTTTCTACTTTTTCAGAGTTCTCTTTTTTCATTCTAATTCTTGCTTTTTCTTTGTCCCTTTTTATATCCATCTGTCTAAGGAGAAGTCAATTCTTGCAGTAAGTTTTCTATAATGTTCGCTTGGCTACACCTGAATGTGTTTGAGGGTAGTGGAGTAGCGGCTGAAACCCGAATCCTATCCAGTTTCCTCCTGATGACTCCATATTTGCTGTTTGCTTATTCAGGTTCCTTCTGATGACTCCAATGCATTATTTGGTTTTTCGTTTGATTATGTTTCTTTCATATCTTGATGCTGTGTGGGCTGTGCTTCCCCACTGACAGACCTCTGGTAGATTTTATATGTTGCTGTGTTGGAGCCTGGGGACTAACTGCTGAAATCTAGCTATCTGACTTCTTCCCAACATCTTTGTTCCTTTCATACTACTTTCTACTTTTTCAGAGTTCTCTTTTTTCATTCTAATTCTTGCTTTTTCTTTGTCCCTTTTTATATCCATCTGTCTGAGGAGAAGTCAATTCTTGCAGTAAGTTTTCTTTAATGTTCGCTTGGCTGCACCTGGATGCATTTGAGGGTAGAGGAGTAGCAGCTGAAACTCGAATCCGATCCAGGTTCCTCCTGATGACTTCATCCTGTGTTGTTGCAGGCAGTCAAATTGTCCGAACAGAGCTGGACTCTGCGGACGAAGAGTGCAGAATGCATATGGCCAAGCAATGCCAGGTAGTGATTCTGGATCACTCACAGCTGAACCATGACAAAGCTCAAAGAGGGAAAGGTAGGTGAGCCTGGTGTAACACGTAACGTTCCTTGGTCTGTTAACGTTGCCTCGACCGCCTCTGATCACCGTGTGCATGTGTCACTCTCCGAGTGCACTAATTCTGGGTGCGCCGAGCGTCGGGTTTTGTTAATACCGACAAGGATGCGTCGAGTACCAGATGTCAGCCGTACAACATGAATGCTCACTGCGCCGATCGGGTCGAGGCCTTCCCGAGGGCATCACTCTTGACGCACAAGCTGTCCGTGCACTTCACCACATGGCCAACCAGTTTCCAAATGAACTAACAACAAATAAATACTCAGTGATGAGCTTTGAAGAACTTACATTTGTATTCGAGGACAAAACACTGTAGTTACAACGTAAGAAAACACGTCTCCTCGGCATGAGCATCAGACTCCATTCTCACTAAAGCATGTGACTAAATCCGACGAATCAGCAGTGAATTGCAGAGGGACCAGTCCATTATTATATAGATATGGGTAAGATGGGTCAGGGTAAGGTGGTATCACCAGGTTAACATTTGTCTCCACATGTCACACCTGGCTCGAGCTTAAGCCCGACTCCTCATTGTTTATCAAGAGAGCTTTTCAGAGAAACTACCAAACAGAGACTCAAATTTACTGTTGTCTCTACTCACCTTTACCCGCCCACTTGCATTGTGGAATATTTTCCAAAAATATCGCCAAAACTGAAATTTTTCTCGTCCATCTCCAAACTGAATCTTCATTGAAGGAAATGCTCCTTCTTGTAAAAGCTTTTAAAAACATTTTAAAATGCTTCAGTTTCATTATTTTTCTTTCATGAGTACCCCAAGTATTTTTATTTGTGACAATCTATTCCTTTTCCTCTTATTTTTTTTACAAATCTCTCTGTCACCCAAATATTTTACAAATCTCTCTATCACACAAATATTTTACAAATCTGTCTATCTCCTAAATATTTTACAAATCTATCACATAAAAATTTTGCAAATTTCTCTATCACATAAATATTTTACAAATTTCTCTATCACATAAATATTTTACAAATCTCTCTATCACATAAATATTTTACAAATTTCTCAATCACATAAATATTTTACAAATCTCTCTATCACATAAATATTTTACAAATCTGTCTGTCACCTAAATACTTTACAAATCTCTCATCACATAAATATTTTACAAATCTCTCTATCACATAAATATTTTACAAATCTCTCTATCACATAAATATTTCACAAATCTCTCGATCACATAAATATTTTACAAATCCCTCCATCACATAAATATTTCACAAATCTGTCTATCACCTAAATATTTTACAAATGTCCATCACATAAATATTTTACAAATCTCTCCATCACGTAAATATTTTACAAATCTCTCTATCACCTAAATGCTGTTGCTGATTCGGGGGTCGGCTCTCCCCTTATCAAGGGGGGGTTAATCCCCTTGTCTTATAAGCTGGCCGTCCCCCAATCCTGGAAATTATAACGTTCCTTTCCGGTCGAGATTGGCCAGGGTGATTGGTCAATGGAGTCCCAAATACCTGAGTGCCAATCCGACCGCAAAGCAGGGAGATAACTCCCGCTCGGACCGCGGACAAGATGGAAATTGCCGAGCGGTTTAGCAATCCGAAGCCCGAGCCATTAACAAAGGACTAAACCCGATCCTGAGCGGTTTCCCAAATCGTGCCACAGGTACTCAATGGAGATAAAGGACGAAGACGATCGAATGGAGAGGAAACCAAAAGGTAAGGAAGAACAAAGGATTTATTACAACAACCAAAGAAGAGGAAACGAAAGGGAAGAATGTACAAGAAGAAGAAGAATTAGGACACAGAGCAAGCTTATCTATACAGTCTTACTTAACCCCAGGACAAACAGACAGACTTACACGGGAGGGTAGTGGTAGGGGAGGAAGGTCCAGGCAGATGGTAGGGGAGGAAGGTCCAGGCAGATGGTAGGGGAGGAAGGTCCAGGCAGATGGTAGGGCGTTGAGGTCCGGCTCCGGTCCAGGCTGAAGAATGGGAGGCAGCTTGCGTGTCGCTGGCGCGCGATCGGACCTTACAGATGGCGGGGAGGGTGGGGGGTAGGCCTTCGCAAGTCCGTATGCGCAGTTCTCCGCTCGTGACCTCCTTACTCAGCTTCTCAGGTGTTCAGCGCCGCGTAATGATTCCTCGTGCATCTGGTACAAACAAGCTCAACAACCGGCAACAATAGGGGACTAGAGGGCCTCAGCCTATTGCAGCAATGCGAGCACCCCCACATCTCTCTCTTCTCTCTCTTAGCACCTCCTCCTCTCAGCACTTCTCCGTGTAAAGGCACCGCTCTTGCGCTTATATAGTGCGCTTTGAAATCAAGCCGCGTACTCTCGCACTCCGCCCACCGGTGAGCTCACCTCAGCCCTGGTTGGTTAGCGAGGGCTCACCGGCTCCGCCCCTAACAGGGCCACGTCTCGTTCTGGGCGCTCCGTCCCCTTCTTCTCCAAGCTTGACCGCGTGCGTAATGGCGGCGCTTGGGCGGAAGCTCAGCGAGGCAGCGAACGCTGCTAACAAAAGGTGCGTAATAGAATTTGGAGAGAGTCAAGCCGCAAAATGAATGGAATTGAAAAGGACCTATCTTATTTAATTAATACAACACAGATTCAACTATTGGGAACACAGCCTTATCTGAAACACATATTAAGGAAATAACTAAAGTCCTATGGTGTCCTACGTGTTGCTTGTGGACTAACTATGGGTGCGACTTTATTAAATGAAGAGAATTATTTACAAGAATTATTTACAAGTGAGGGGTTCTCAAAACCGCAACAATATTTTACAAATCTGTCTGTCACCTAAATATTTTACAAATCTGTCTATCACCTAAATATTGTTATGGATACGGGGGACGGCTCTCCCGTTAGCAAGGGGTGATTAGCCCCTTGTCCTGTTAAGCTGGCCGTCTCCCCGGTCCTGGTACTTGTAACGCCCTCCCGCGGAATGGAACGGATCAGGGTTATGGGTCCAGGGTTTATCCCGAATACCTTTATCCGTCCCTCCGCAGAACAGGGAGACAAGTACCGCTCAAACCCCGGTTTTAGATGGACTAGTTGCCGAGCGGTTTTAGCAACCCGAAGTTCGAGCCATTAACAGTACTAAACCTGATCCTAAACGTTGGCCGAATCGTGCCACAGGTATTCAATGAAGGAAATCACTAAAGCGACCGAATGTGAAGAAGAGAAGAAGAAGAAGTAGGAAGAACAAATATGATTTATTGCGAACTATTAACAAGACCAAAATAACCAAGGAGAATGGGAAGGATAAGAAAATAACTGAACAGAAAGGAGCAAGGAGACACAGTGCAATAGTATTAGCTTATCTATGAACAGTCTTACTTATAACCCCAAGACAACATGAAAGACGGACAAACGGGCACACTTACACGGGGGAAATGGCCGATTGGATTGAATGCCAGCAGGACGGGGCACAGTCCAGGGAGGTTGCTTCGAGAAGGTGTCAGGGCCGGTGGCGTGATGCCGCTTTTTCTCGTGTCGATTCCGCAGTCAGCAGGGCCCAAGAGGACACGAGGCGGCTCAAGCTTCAGCGCAAGGGGGCAGCACGTTGAGGCAGTCCGCGCACGTAACCATTCGTGTCCACTTCTGTCCTATAAAACCCCGCACTTGTCCTTTTATGACGTGCTTTTGGCATTAACCCGCGTGCGTTGGATCTGGCCCTTGGTGAGCTCGCCTCGGCCTTGATTGGTGTGAGGGCTCACCGATCCCGCCCCGCTTGATGAGGCGTTGGCAAAGCCACGCCTTGTTCCTCACGCTTGGCTGACTCCCCCCCCCCCCCCCCCCCCCCCCCGATGACGAGGTGGAGACACGCCTTTCTTCTCCGAGGTTACCTCGTGCGTAATGGAGTCAAATGCAGCAAAGTAGACGGGAGATGAAAATGCAGCAAAGTGGCTAAAGGAGTAAATTGCAGCAAACCTGGCAAACCTGGCACTTGGAAGATGCCATGGGGCATCGGAGGGACCTGTCTTATTTAATTGCTGCAACGTAATGAACTAGTGGATCACAGAACCTTCAACTACATTTACTAAGGACATAACTAATTTTTTTTTTTTTTTTTTTTGTATACAAGATCGAGGCTCGTGAAAGAGCTAACATTAATCACACAAAAAGACAAACCGACACACAAAACACAAAAAACAAGGGGAGCGGCAGACAAGATGGGGAGAGAGGGGGAAGGACACAAAAGAGAGGGGGAAGAGGGGGAAGGACACAAACACAACATTTGAGAGCAGGGACATTGGGAGGACTTGGGGGGAGGTGGGAGAGGAATAAAACATATGAACACTGCAAGGACTCTGGGGTGAATTACCGGGGGTAGAAAAGATCAAGGTTTTCGATGGGGGACGATAAGAGATGGTGGTGAACAGCTGTTTTAAAGACCTGGAAGGAGGAGTGGGATTGAAGGGAGTGGGGGAGTTTGTTCCAGAGGCGGGAGAAAAGGGGAATGAAAGAGTGAAGGTGAGCAGAGAGCCTAGACTTTGGCAGTTTAACCATAAGAGGGTTGCAGGCAGATCTTGTGCGACCTGAAGGAATATTGGGGGGACAGAGCACAGAGAGAGCTGGGGGAGCAAGGCCGGAGAGGAGTCGGTAGAAGACAGAAAGACCACCAACCTGCCTGCGGTGAGTGAGTGAAAGGCCCTCGGCGTTGACTACATCGCAGGAGATTCCAATGATTCTGAAAGCTTTGGCCTCAACAGCGTGAAGCCGAGCAAGGTGTGAGGCAGGAGCACCAGCCCAGAGGGGGGAACAGTATTCCATTGAGCTGCGGATGAAAGCCTTGTATGTGGTGAGGAGCTCAGGTGTGCCAAGGAAGGACTTCGCACGACGGAGGATGCCCAGTTGGCGACTGGCTTTGGAGGCCAGCTTGGAAATGTGGTTTTCCCAAGAAAGATCATGGCAGATAGTGAGACCCAAAAGCTTGAGCGACAGAACTTCTTGGAGAGGATTGTTGAGAAAGTAGATGGGAGGGTTGTCCAGTCGGTCCTTTCCGAGAGACATTGTAAGAGTGTGAGATTTGTCAGGATTGAAAGACATGTTCCACTTGTTTGACCAGTCTGTGATTTTGTCCAGGTCTGCAGAGAGTGAGGAGGCTGCAGACTGCCGATCTGAGGGATGAGGAATGGAGCAACAGAGAGTAGAGTTGTCAGCAAAGAGATAGAGAGGATTTTCAAGAGAGTCAGAGAGATCATTGATGAAGACCAGAAAAAGCACAGGGCCCAGAACACTACCTTGGGGAACTCCAGCCTGAACAGGAAGAGGAGATGAGAGAAACCTTTCCTTTCACTCACTCACCGCAGGCAGGTAGGTGGTCTTTCTGTCTTCTACCGACTCCTCTCCGGCCTTGCACCCCCAGCTCTCTCTGTGCTCTGTCCCCCAAATATTCCTACAGGTCGCACAAGATCTGCCAGCAACCCTCTGATGGTTAAACTGCCGAAATCTCGGCTCTCTGCTCACCTTCACTCTTTCATTCCTCTTTTCTCCCGCCTCTGGAACAAACTCCCTCACTCCCTTCAATCCCACTCCTCCCTCCAGGTCTTTAAAACAGCTGTTCACCACCATCTCTTATCTTCCCCCATCCAAAACCTTGATCTTTTCTACCCCCGCTAATTCACCCCAGATCCACCTTGTTTGAAATTCCAACTTCTTTCCTGGAAGTCCTGGCAGTGTCCATATGTTTTATACCTCTCCCACCGCCCCCTTCCCACGCCCCCCCCCCAAAGCCCTCGCCCTCTCTCAGATCTCTCGATGTCTCCATGTCTCTCGGTCCCTGCTCTCAAATGTTGTGTTTGTGTCCTTCCCCCTCTCTCCCCATCTTGTCTACCGCTCCCTATGTTATATGTTTTATATGTCGGTTTGTCTTTCTGTGTGATTAATGTTCGCTCTTTCACGAGCCTCGATCTTGTATACAAAAAAAAAAAAAAAAAAAAAAAAAAAAAAACCCCATTCAGGGCCACACGTTGACTACGACCAGAGAGGAAGTCCGCCAGCCATGCATGGAGATTTCCATGGATACCAAAGGAGGAGAGTTTGGAGAGCAGAGCAGGGTGCCAGACCGTATCGAAGGCACGTGAAATGTCAAGGGAGACAGCTCTAATTTCCTGTTTGGTGTTGAGGACCTCCATCCATTGTTGAGAAAGCAGAAGCAGCATGTCCAGAGTAGAGTGACCAGGTCTGAAACCAAATTGATGATCAGAGATCAAGCCATTGGAGAAGAGGAAAGATTTAATATCTGAAGCAATGATGGATTCCATGACTTTGCTGATAATTGGGAGAAGGCTGATTGGTCTGTAGTTGCTGGGATCTGTTTTTGCACCTTTTTTGTGCAAAGCGGTGATGTTGGCTGATTTCCAAGCAGATGGCAGATGACCTTGAGCAAAAGAGAGGGTGAAGAGAACAGAAAGAGGGAGTGAAAGAGCAGAAGAACATGATTTTAGGACCCGTGGGCTGATGCCGTCAGGACCAGTTGCAGAATCAGAGTCGAGGGTTGACAGAAACTTTTCCACCTTGTCAGGAGGAAAGGACACAGAGTCCAGGAGCAGCTGGGTACGACTGGGTACGGTGGGTACAGAGAGGGATGGGTTTGGGACACAAGATTTAGAGGCAAACACAGAGTTGAGGCATTCAGCTTTTTCACGTGCGGAGTCAGCCGTTAAGCCGTTTGAGGTGAGGGAGGGGATGGAGGGGGAACAAACACCAGAAACAGATTTGACCAGACGCCACCAGGATTTGGAAGAGGGAGACAGATAGAGAGTTCGGTCTTGAGAATGGTGAGATATTGTTTCCTGGCTCTCCTGAGGGTGGACACACACTTGTTTCGGGCTTTGTGAAAGGAAATGAGATTTCCTTCCGTTGGATTTGCTTTCCAGGAGACGAAAGCAAGTTGTTTCAGGGCAACAGCCTCACCACAAGATTCCGTGTACCATGGACGGGAGGAAGGGTATGACAACTGAAGACGAGATGGTATAAATCTGTGCATGAGAGAGAGCAATTTACTTTGAAAGAATTCCCAGGATGAGTTGATGTCAGAGGCGGTAGAGATGGGAGACCAGTCCAGATGATTGATGGCTGCTTGAAGACCGTGCCAGTTGGCCTGAGTGAAATGCCAGACTCGTCGATGCTGAGGAGGCTCTCTGAGAATGGTCAGAGAGATGTCCACTTTGACAAGCACATGATCAGATGAGCCGATTGGAGCAGAAGAAGAGCAGCAGACATTTTCAGGGAAGTTTGTCATAACCAAATCCAGAAGAGAAGATGCTCCGTTGACTGAGATCCGGGTCGGGAAATTGACAGATTGTGTCAGTCCCAGTGAGTCGCAGAAGTCCTTTGCTGAAGAGCCATGGCTGGTGAGAGAGGTACCCACACCCAGCCAACTGGCATGGTGACAATTGAAATCACCACATATGAGGAAGAGAGAGTTGGGATGGGTAGATAGAAGTTGGTCCATATTATCAGACAGCGAGATGTAGATGGAGTCATCGCTGATTGGTGGACGGTACAACACACATATGAACAAAAGGTGGGAGCGAAGGGGAAGCCGTAGCCAAAGGTATTCCTGGGGGTGAGGTGGAGAGAGGGCAGTGGAGGGCGAGTGAGGAAGAGAGTTTTTTATAAAGATAGCAACCCCACCTCCAGGACGAGGCTCAGGTCTATCATACTGGAGGAGGGAGTAACCTGGGAAAGATACCAAGGCATCAGAGACATCATGAAGGAGGAAAGTTTCTGTTAAGCAGATCACATCTGGTTTGTCAGAAGCAACCTGTATGGAGAGGTCAGTCAAGTTTGAGCGAAGGCCCCGGATGTTTGAGGTCCATACCGTTAATGAAGAGGAAGGGGGAGCATCGGGTCCAGAACAGGGGGGGGGGGAGGGGTAGGGTAAGATGTGGAAGAGGAGGAAGAGGTAGGGAGAGCTGTTGAAGGTGTGTCAGAGATTTCAGAATAGCTTGGAGAAAGGGAAGAATGGGGCGGACAAAAGGTTTGATGGAGATTGGGTGAGGCACAGTGAGGTGTTATTTGAGGAGGGGGAAGAGCAAGGCAGAAGGTTTGGGGAGATGAAGGTGAAAGTTGGAAGGAGGAAGAAGCAGGGAGGATGCTTTGAGGAGGAGGGGTGAGAGGGGAGTCTAGGAGGGGAGGAGCGAGGGAGAGTCTCGGAGGGGAGGGGTGTGGGAGGAGTTTAGGAGGGAGGGGAGGGAAGGGGCAAGGGGGGAGATTTGAAAGGGATGGGTGATGGGGAGGATTTGGATGGGAGGGGTGAGATTGGATTTTGAAAAGTGTACGATTCATGGGAAACGAACATTTTTTGCAAAATGAGTTTGAGACCTTCGAGTCAAAAATACGTTTGAGGACACTGGAGGAGGGATGGAGTTCTGGATAGTTTATGGAATGTAGAAAGGAGGAACTGTAAGAGATGGTATTATATATATTTTTTGGAATGAATAGATTTGGTGAGCAAGACGAAAGCATCCTTTTGTAGGAAAAGAAGAAAAGGGTGTTATAATATATGAGAGAAAATAGTTGTTCAGGGGAGAGATTATACATTTCTAACCGCGTGATCGCGAACGAAGAACGAACGAACAAAAAGAACAACAAATAAACGAATAAGACCTGGGAAGGAAAAAAAAATTTTTGGGTTTTTTTTTTTTTTTTGTGAGTACAGATATTAAACAAGGAGGTACGGGGTGAACGACTGGTACGAAACAGAGAACGAAAATAATTTCAGCGCATTCGACGAATTGCTGAGAGAAAAACAAACCACAAGGTCGGAGACGGTACGGTCGTCTAAGCCTACGAGTACTAGGCCGCAGAATACTCGATACCATTAACCGACGATTGTGTATACATGTACGAAAAATTAGCACCAAAAATTTTCCAAAAGATACGCTATAGGTACATACACCGAAAGATAGATACAGTCTCGACAAAAACACAATTGAGAAATATCACTTAGCTTCGAAAGCGTGAGCGCATGGAGCAGCTTCGAAAAGACGTAATGAGGGAAATCATAGATTTGCTACGTGTGTGCGATGGCCTAACTACAGACGACCTTTGATCTTTGACACTACAATTGGAGGGTGATATTTACAGGGAATATTTACAGCATACAAAAGGGGAAAATTTACATCAAATTACACACACAATTCCCAAATCCCCAACACTGCACCCTCCTTCCTTACGGGACGTCCCGGCCCGAAAATTTTACCTTTAGTGTGGCACGTAGGTGTAATTCCCTCTACAATTAACCTGACCCTGAGTGCGACAATTTTAAAACACAAATAAATATGTCCCGCTAATTGCGTTGCACCCTGCCTAACAGTTTCATACCCACAGCTAATCGAATTGCGGAATTATTTTCAAAACTAAACATTTACGGTGGGGGAGCATTATTTACATTGGCATTATTTGACTATTTACAAAACACAACCCAGGGCCTGTGATTTTTCTTTTGGGGAGACAAAAAAAAGAAATTCCTGTTGGGAGGGAGGAGACAGCACGCATTGCATCGACGCACAAGTACTATAAAGAGAGCACCAAAAGCACCATAAGCACCATTTGGTGCACAGTCACCCGTTCATAATAAGCGCATGCAAAAAAACAACTGGTGGTGGTCTTCCTCTTCTCTGCTGGGCCGATGTTCTTCCTGATGTTTTCTTGCTTCATGCGGCCTGCTTGGAAATAAAAAGCACAAAACATGTCCATTTTTATTTAGGGCCACAGGGGCCAACTAAGGGTGGTCCACCTGTTTGGCATAGGTGCCACCTTACCGAGGTCCGCAAGCAAGACCCTGGGCCATCGTGGCCGGCTCCAGCAGAGGTGCCAGGCCCCAAAACGTGGGGTCCATAAAGTGGTGCATCAATGCAATGCATGCTGGTTGTGGGAGTTCTGGTACACCATGGCGGACACCCGCACGCTCCCCTCGGTGCCCAGCGAGCACAGTCCTCGGTTGGCAGACAGGGAGACAGAAGACAGGTGAGTGAGGGGTAAGGTCACAAGGGTACACATCAATACAAGGCAATGCAGGACGAGGTACGTACGGAGAGCGAAGTGAGAAAGCTCGTCCCTACCGTACGTCACCCCCCCCCCCCCCCCTTGTTACCTGCTCTACCCTTGCCCTTACCCCATATGTACAAAAATCTACACCTTTACAAATTCGTCACTAATGTCTCGTCTTCCCCATATTTCCCCGATACCAAATTCGTCTTCACTCCCACTAATCCAAAATTTGCCATCACCCAAACTCATCATCAATCCTCATAAGGAGGGAGAGATGGAACATCAAGCACAATGTCACACCCACGTCATGATGCGTCTCACAATCCAAACATTTGCAACCAAAATAATAAAACCAACAAACCATGGCATGGTACGGAGCTTTGTCACCTCAGGTGAGTGGATGCGGATGGTGCAAGGAGATTTCAATCCTAACTATCCTCTAAATGACATTAACACACTTTACACTACCCGGGGTCTTTCCCATGCCAATCCATTGGCCAACTTACTCTATGGGTTCTAAAAACCAATTCCCATTGACCAAGCTGTGGTGCTTATCAATTTGGGGTCTTACTCCCCCGATTCAACTCCCTGTGCCCTTGCACAATTTCAGGACTGGGTCGTGTGGCTCTCCCAGCAGGTCTACCCACCTGCACACCTCCACCACTGTAGTTGCCTCCGAGCTTACCTGCTCCTTATCTTAACCTATCTACTGGGGAAGGCCATCTGGCGCTCTCCTCACTCGGTGCCCTCTCTGGCACTGGGCTACCCGGGTCCGTCCTCCGGATCCTCGGGCCCCATCCACAACTCTAACGGCTCCCAGAGCCCACCTGCGGCCTCACCTGGCCGACATCCTCACAGTGGTGGAGTGCTCAACCAACTACACACACTAACAGGCCACATGCCCAGCCATTTCCACGTCACTAATGCACCCATCCAAACACAATTCTTCCACCACGCACCACAGATGCCAATATCCAACCACAATTTACCTGTACCCTCTACCTAACGCTTAAACTACCCTCCCCGGGTGTTCGTGATAGGGGTCCACGCTTCCCCCATTCACACCTTCGCACCATCCACTCCACTCCACAGTTTCCACCATACTCACTCCATACCATCCATTCCATACTCCATGTATTCCACACAACCATTCTCCATACCTGTAGTTGCACACCTGTGCCATCACACCTGGTGCTTCCTGCACCCTCCTTCCTCCCAGGACCATTCGGTCAACCCAACACACATCACCATCACTCACTCATACACTGCTCCATACACCTGTTCACTTGCACACCTGTGCAATCACACCTGGTGCCACCTGCACCCTCCTTCCTCCCAGGCCCATTTGCTCAATATCAATACTCACACACACGGCATCATCTGATCTACCTGGTTTCCCGCTAACTTGGTGCTCCCCGTCTTCCCTTTAAACAAAGCACATACCATGTCATTATCATCCAACTACCCTCTCTCTGTCCCCACTACCTGTCCACTGTTGCTACTTAACCTTACAGTTACCTATGGTCATCTTCTCTAGATCCCTATCCTTATCCTAACCCTCCCGGGCTAGTTTTCACTGCCAAACCCCATAAAACTATTGCTCCTTTGCCCCCGTTGTGAGAGATGGCAAAGTTGCCATCCCACCACATCGGGTATCTCTCACTACCAATTTTGCTCTCAAAATGCCAACCAATCAAAAAATTTCCAACCACTGCCAATCCAAATTTTGCTTTTCCAAATTCCCTATCCCTACCAAATGTCCTTTACTTGAGCCTCTCGGTGCGCCAATTCATCTCCAAAGCCCGGCTTCGTAAAGCCGAGCAATGAATTCGGGTGGTTTGGTCGCCTGCAGTTGGATCCGTCCGGCATTCACGATTCTGGGGAGGAGGCATGCTCGGGCCGAGATTCCACGCATCATCGCGGCTCGGAACCTTGCGGTCTCCGGCCCGACGACTGAGGCTCGCCCGGTCGGAACCCCGTCCCCGCCAGGGGGCGAAGGTCCGACCCGGCTCCCTTCCCCCGGAATCGCGCCGATCGCTGCTCTGACGCGGCTCCGACCATTCAGTGCGGGGCCCGACCCGAATCGTGCGCGACGCTCCGTAGCGGGGCGAAACAGCATCGATCCGCGCGAAGCTTCGCATCCAACGAAGCGCGATCTGCGCGAAGCTTCGCATCCAACAAAGCGCGCCGCGCACCGAGCGCCCGCGTCGGCTATCCGTCACCCTAAACGCTACCCCGTTCAACGTCGATGCCTTACTCGCATGCCCACACGCACACGCGACCCTTTCCACACTCACCAAGCCCAGCGTTCCAACGCCGCTCGTACATTCCACCCACTCCGTCCATTCCACCAACGCACTCCCTGTTACACACCACACCTCTCGCGCACCCTCTTGCGCACACTCACCGTTCGCACACTTCGGTCCACACCTCTCCTCCGTTACGTCCTCCGTAACACTCACCATGGGCGTGCACTCTTGCATCCACCCACTAACGCACTCCAATGTGCCCTCCCGCACACGCGCCACAACCAACTCAGGTGTGCTCCCTCGCACACGTTCGACCATCCCAGGTGTGCATTCTCGCACACTCTTGCCGTTCACCCCATACGTGCATCCTCGCACCCCTTCCACCACCAACTCACTCTCCGTGTCACACTCCGTACACTCCGAAGTGCATTCTCGCTCGCACTCTGTATCACTCCCACACTTTATAACACGCTCACTCTTTGACGCACACTTTTTCCTCACACGCGTGCCATTTCCACTCACACGGGACCCTTCACCAATGCCCGGGTGCCATATCGATCCCAAACGCGCGACAATTCTCTTCGCGCCGAACACTTTTCTACAAAATCTACCCGCACAACATACAGCACGACTCACCTGGGGGATTCTTTTCTCCATGCGCACCTGCAAATCTTTATAAGGATTAGCAAGTACGGCATCAGGATGTGCATTCAGACTTTGAGCAATATCCATCTCTCCCTTCAATTCCCGGGCTACCTCCGTCGTCTTTTCAATTTCAACCATAACTATTGCTCTTTCTTTATTCACCTCAACGACCGCTGGCTTTATTAAAATTTCCACTTGTACCTCAGCGGTCACCGGCCTCCCCATACCCCGGGTCGCGATCTCTATACCCGTCATTTTACCCGTGCTTTTCTCCACCTCGCCCAACCAGTGCTCCTCGACCCGCTTTACCTCCTCGTGTGCACCTGTGGGACCTGCTCGCCCAACCTGCGGTCTCTGTCCCTCTCCAACCCCTCATTAATTTCTTTGGCTTGGCCAACCATGCCCCCCAGTTTGTCCTCAAACCGCTTCCGAGTCCCTCAAATTTGCCTCCGAGTCCCTCCAATTTGCCTCCGAGTTCCTCCAATTTGCCTCCAAGTCCCTCCGATTTGCTTCCAAGCCCCTCGATTTGATTTTTTAATCGCTCCCCCAATTGCTTACTATTTCTTTCCATCATTTGTCCCATTTGCTCTCCCATCCTGTCCATACCGTCATTCTTTTTCTGTATTTCCACCATGAATTGGGCCATGAAGGCTTGCATTTGGAACACCCCCATTGGCGCAGCGGGCGCGGCTGCCGCAGCCACGTGCGGGCCGCCATTTTGTGTCTCCTCAACCACGTGCGCGAGGGCGCCATCTTGTGCACCTGACCCCCCCACAACCACGTTACCATTGCTCTCCTCCTCCATTTCCCCCATATACATTTTCCCGAGTTCCTGGGTCGGCTCTACACCCTCTAATTCCCCCACCGGCATCCCGTCGCCTTGATCATCCATGGCACGATTTTTTAACTTTGGAATATTAAACCAAATTTCGGCCGCTCGTAATTTCGACCAAATTTTTCAAGATGTTTAAAAATTTGGTTCGGGCCTCGAATCTCACACCCAGACACCAATTGTTACGGATACGGGGGACGGCTCTCCCGTTAGCAAGGGGTGATTAGCCCCTTGTCCTGTTAAGCTGGCCGTCTCCCCGGTCCTGGTACTTGTAACGCCCTCCCGCGGGATGGAACGGATCAGGGTTATGGGTCCAGGGTTTATCCCGAATACCTTTATCCGTCCCTCCGCAGAACAGGGAGACAAGTACCGCTCGAACCCCGGTTTTAGATGGACAAGTTGCCGAGCGGTTTTAGCAACCCGAAGTTCGAGCCATTAACAGTACTAAACCCGATCCTAAACGTTGGCTGAATCGTGCCACAGGTATTCAATGAAGGAAATCACTAAAGCGACCGAATGTGAAGAAGAGAAGAAGAAGAAGTAGGAAGAACAAATATGATTTATTGCGGACGATTAACAAGACCAAAAATAACCAAGGAGAATGGGAAGGATAAGAAAATAACTGAACAGAAAGGAGCAAGGAGACAGTGCAATATTATTAGCTTATCTATGAACAGTCTTACTTATAACCCCAAGACAACATGAAAGACGGACAAACGGGCACACTTACACGGGGGAAATGGCCGATTGGATTGAATGCCAGCAGGACGGGGCACGGTCCAGGGAGGTCGCTTCGAGAAGGTGTCAGGGCCGGTGGCGTGATGCTGGTTTTTCTCGCGTCGATTCCGCAGTCAGCAGGGCCCAAGACGACATGAGGCGGCGCAAGCTCCAGCGCAAGGGGGCAGCACGTTGAGGCAGTCCGTGCACGTAACCATTCGTGTCCACTTCTGTCCTATAAAACCCCGCGCTTGCCCTTTTATGACGTGCTTTTGGGATCAACCCGCGTGCGTTGGATCCGCCCCTCGGTGAGCTCGCCTCGGCCTTGATTGGTGCGAGGGCTCACCGATCCCGCCCCTCTTGATGAGGCGTTGGCAAAGCCACGCCTTGTTCCTCGCGCTTGGCTGACTCCCCCCCCCCCCCCCCCCCCCCGATGACGAGGTGGAGACACGCCTTTCTTCTCCGAGGTTACCTCGTGCGTAATGGAGTCAAATGCAGCAAAGTGGACGGGAGATGAAAATGCAGCAAAGTGGCTAAAGGAGTCAATTGCAGCAAACCTGGCAAACCTGGCACTTGGAGGATGCCATGGGGCGTCGGAGGGACCTGTCTTATTTAATTGATGCAACGTAATGAACTAGTGGATCACAGAACCTTCAACTACATTTACTAAGGACATAACTAATGAGGGAAATCATAGATTTGCTACGTGTGTGCGATGGCCTAACTACAGACGACCTTTGATCTTTGACACGACAATTGGAGGGTGATATTTACAGGGAATATTTACAGCATACAAAAGGGGAAAATTTACATCAAATTACACACACAATTCCCAAATCCCCAACAATATTTTACAAATCTCTCTATCACATAAATATTTTACAAATCTGTCTGTCACCTAAATATTTTACAAATCTCTCTATCACCTAAATATTTTACAAATCTATCACCTAAATATTTTACAAATCTGTCTATCACCTAAATATTTTACAAATCTGTCTATCACCTAAATCAGCGGTTCTTAACCTGGGGGGCGCGACCCCCCATGGGGGTCGTTTGGGGTTTCCCAGGGGTCATGAAGGGGTCATAAATAACATAAATTTGTTGAGTCCATTTTTAGGAACCTAACAAAGGTACATACCACACACAGTATTTTGTTCGCGTATGTGCGTACGTCACGACCCCCAGGTTAAGAACCTCTGACCTAAATATTTTACAAATCTGTCTATCACCGAAATATTTTACAAATCTCTCAATCACATAAATATTTTAGAAATCTGTCTATCACATAAATATTTTACAAATCTCTCCATCACATAAATATTTTACAAATCTGTCTATCACCTAAATATTTTACAAATCTCTCAATTACATAAATATTTTACAAATCTCTATTACATAAATATTTTACAAATCTGTCTATCATCTAAACGCTTGGTGCACCAACCCTCCTCCTGCACCTGGCCAACTTAGCCAGCACCACGTTTTTCGGTGCCTTCAACAAAAATTCCTTATACCCATTCTATGATCTTTGTCCCCGTATGTCCAGTTTGGGAATCTTGAGAAATCCTGGTTGCAGAGGTTGTTTGCTCATGACAGTCAAATCCCATTCACATCCTTTCACAGTGTTGAGCCCCTCCATAGTCAGTACACTATTACACTCTCCCATATCTCTGACAAGCCTGTGTCATTCCAATTCCACCCCTTCTATGTGTCCAACACTTCAGCATCCCTCCACTTCATGTCTCCTCTTTCTGCATCTCCCTTCAAACCACTCTCTCAAAGTTTCCTCCTTGGAAGGCCTCAAAGATTTCCCCTCATGTCACCACTCTCCGCTTTTCCCTCGTCCCATCTTCTCCCTTCTTCTTCCCTCGTCCCGCACCCTGCCATCCCCCCCACCCCCCACCCCTCGTCCCGCACCCTCCCGTCTCCCACATCTTCATCCCACAATATCATATCATTCCAAAAAGGCCAAAACAAGTGTGTGCCCACTCAGGGGAGCTGGAAAATGACATCTGTCCAACTTCAAGATTGAACTTTCAGACTTGTCTCCCTCCAAAAGCTGGTGGCGCCTTGTTTAATCTGTCTCCATTGTATGCGCTTCTCTATCCCTTCCCTCACTTCAAATGGTACCACAGCTGACTCTGCTCATGAGAAGGCTGAATGCCTCAATTCTGTGTTTGTTTCCAAATTATGTGACCCCAGCCACTCATCCTCGATACCCAACTACTCCTGGACTTTTTTCTCCTGAGAATGTGGAGAGGTTTCTGGCAATCCTTGACTGCAATTGGACCGGATGGCAGTCACTCACTTGCCCTAAAAACCTACTCTGCTGCTCTTGCACCATTTCATGTGTTTGGAAGTCAGCCAACGTCACCGCATTGCATAAAAGCTACAAAAACTGATTCGTTGCAGATATATCGGCTAACTTCTGTCGTGGAAAAATTAAATGTCCTCTCGTAGTTTGACTATGAAGCGTTTTTACTCGGAGAGATAAACTGACTTTAATACAAACAAAGGACCAAAAAGTACCAAAGTATCAAAAGTACCAAAAAACATAAAATAAAAACTCAAGTACAGAAATGACAGCACTCAGCCAGAATATCTCTAAATCCCCTTGTGACAACAACAATAACAACATGCATTTTAAGGCCATTTTCCCTGCGAGAGCCGGGGTTAGCCTTGCGGTCCCCATGACAATCTTCTCCATTTTGCCCTATTTTATGCATCTCCCCTTGTTAACCCCCTTGCCCGCATTTCTTCTTCCACCATCTTTAGCCAAGTCTTTCTTGGTCTTCCCCGTCCTCTACTTCCTTCTACATTCATTTCCATCACTCTTCTCAACCAGTCACCTTCACATGACCAAACCAATCAAACCATCTCAACCTATTTCTCTTCACAGCATCCATCAAAGGCTCTATTCCCATCATCTTTCGCAATTCATCATTTGTCTTCCTCTCTCTCAACGACGTTGGAATCCCTGGTGTTGGCTTAGCGGTTAGGGTGCCGGCTTGGGATCCTAGGATCCTGGGTTCGAATCCCGGTCGATCGCTGAATTAACGCCAGGGGGGTTGACTCAGCCTGTCATCCTTCCGAGGTCGGCAAATAGAGTACCAGCTTGCTGGGATCAATGATCACGGTGTGTACCCCGATTTAGAATAGGTGCACCGTATCCCTGCGCATCGTAAGAGCGTGACCAAGGGTTGGCGTCAGAAGGGCATCCGGCCATAAAAACATTGCCTCAAACAGGGAACCATGATTGTCATGGGGCCCGCAAGGCTAACCCCCGCTCTAGCGGGGTAAATTGCCTGAAAACGATCATTCATTTTCTCTCAACGATACTCCACACATCCACCGAACCATTCGCATTTCCACCCTTTCCAGCCTTCGTTGCTGCTCTACGTTCATTACCCATGTCTCGCTCCCATAAATCATTACACTTCTCACACATGCAGCATACACCTTTCCCTTCAGCTTCAACGACACTCCCCTCCTCATTAGCACGCCACTCAGTTCCCGAAACTTCTTCCATGCACACCTCACTCGAGCAACCGTTGCCGAGTCTGATCCACCTTCTCCATTCAGCATGTCTCCTAGGCAGCAAAATGTTTTCACACCTTCCAGCTTCACGCCGTCTCCAAGATCCAACTCAACATTTCCTCCATCTGCAGCTCCCTCTGTGCACACCTTACACTTGAATGTAGCTGCCACACTGGTTAATGACCCTCTCAGGCCACTACATTTTTGATGAACCCACTCAGCGCACATTGTACATTGAATGGAGTTCACTCCGACACCCTTCCTGCACAAAGCACACGGCCACTTCCCAGTTCTTTCCACCTCACCACATGCTTTACCACTTGCCATCACCTTCGTCTTTCCGATATTCACCTCCAGACCTTTTGTCTCCATGCATTCCTTCCACTTGTTCATCTTTTCCTTCAATGCATCCATACTTTCCGCAATCAACACCAGATCATCTGCATACAACAACTCCCACGGTAAACCCTCCTTTACGTTCTGAGCCAGCACCTCCATCACAGCTACAAATAGTAGTGGACTTAGTACCGACCCCTGATGCACTCCCACCTTCACCTCAAACTCACCACTGTTCCCGTCCTTCATCCTCACAGCTGTGCGCGCTCTTTTGTACATTGCCATCACGACTCTGATTAACCATTCCTCCACTCCTAACTTCCTCAATGCCCATGTCACTACTTCGCGTTGAACCCTATCGAATGCTTTCTCCAGATCAACAAACCCAAGAAACAACTTCTTCCTCTTCTCCATGTACTTCTCCTGCAACTGCCTCACAATAAAAAGCACGTCTGTCGTTCCTCTTCCTGGCATAAATCCAAACTGCATTTCATCGATCTTCAATTTCTTCCTTGATCCTCCTCTCCAACACCCTTTCCAATACCTTCATTCCATGCTCCAATAACTTTATCGCTCGATACGAGCCACAGTCCAGAGGGTCACCTTTCCCCTTGTATAGAGGGACGAGGGTACTCAGTTCCCAATCCACTGGAATGCGGCCTTCTTTCACCACCAGATTACAGATCTCCGTCATTCTCTTCACACCCCAACTTCCTGCTGCCTTCAACATATCTCCCACAACTCCCGTCGGCCCTCCCGCTGTTCTACTCTTCATTGCTTTTATTGCTTCCTCAACTTCTTCTCAGTTATCTTCTCTGCCGGTCCTAAAACTGGGTTACTCTCCATGTTGCCATCCCATTCATTCTCTGCATTCAACAGCATTTCCATATATCTGTTCCATCTTCCTTTAATTCCATCTGGGTCCACAACGATTTATCCCACTTCATCCTTCAAGCAACTTACCCCCATCACATCACACCTCTCTTTTGCTATCTGCTTTGCAATCCTGAATACTGCTCTCTGACCCTCTTCCGAATCCAAGCGTTCTCCGAACATTTTCCTCCATGCCTCCTGCGCCTTTGCTACCTCTTTCTTTGCAGCCTTCTTGGCTGCCTTATAACTTTCATGCGCTGCTTTTTCTGCCTCCGTACCCTTTGCCTTCTGCCACTCGTTGAACTTCTTCCTCTTCTCGTCAATCCTCTTTCCAACTTCATTATCCCACCACCATGTTTTCGAGTGCCTCGGTGGTCCTTTTGTCCATCCACATACCTCACCAACGGCTCCCAACAGACTATCTTTCATTGACATCCAACCACTTTCAAGCTCAACCACATCATCCTCTACCCTACTCAGCCTCTCTTTTAATGCCTCCCTTACTGTCACCTCTTTCAACCTCCACACCTTCATTCTTGGTTGGTACTTCACCCACCAAGCTCTCCTCGCACCTTTCACCCTTATGTCGCAGACAACCAAGTGGTGCTGTGAAACAGCCTCCTCCCCCGGGATCACCTTTGTGTCCCGTAGGTGCCCCCTATCTCGCCTACGCACCATCAGGTAGTCAATGGTTGTCGTCGACCCACCTGACGTGTATGTAACAAGCTTATTATCCTCTTTCTGGAACTGAGTATTACAAATCAACAAATCAGCTCCATCAGCAAACTCCAAAATCCTTTCACCTTCTCC
Source organism: Myxine glutinosa (assembly GCF_964187855.1). Classification (NCBI taxonomy): domain Eukaryota; kingdom Metazoa; phylum Chordata; class Myxini; order Myxiniformes; family Myxinidae; genus Myxine; species Myxine glutinosa. Next base: position 165,460,875 of record NC_136265.1, read on the forward strand.
ATTTCTCACACCACATCCGTAACCCCCATGAGCTCCGTCAAAACCATCCATACTCCTTCCCACATGTCCATTTAGGTATCCTCCTACCACAACAACTTCCCCATCTTTCACGTTTTCCATCAGCTTCTCTATAGCACACCAGAACTTGTCCTTCTCTTCATCGCTCCGACCAACCTGCGGAGAATATCCCGAGATGACGTTCACCAAGAGCTTTCCAATCATCATTTTCACCATCATCAACCTCTCACTCACTCTCGTTGCACTCACCACACTGTCTACAATCTCCTCAGAAAACAGGACACCAACGCCATGCACGCCCGCCGGGCACCCTTGCCATACAAACTTGTATTTCTGTCCCTGCCTACCCTTCACCATTCTCACACCACTTCCCTTCCATCTCGTCTCTTGCACACAACATATGTCCACTCTTCTTCTGACCAATACTTCCACCACTTCTCCTGATCTCCCTGTCATTGTCCCTATATTCCATGTCCCAAACCTCAGAACCCGATCTCCACTTCGGGCATCAGACGTTTCGTCGTCATAAATGGAGTGATTTCCACCCTTGCTTCGATCGGGTTCCCCACCTTGAGTTTTGACGAGACGGAGTGGGGTCCCCCACGGGGTACTTCGGGCTGTACCCTGCCCATATGTAGTTGTAATTGTCATGGTTCGCTTTTTGAGGCAATGTTTTTCTGGCCGGATGCCCTTGCTGACGCCAACCCTTTTAGTCACCTCTTACGTCACGCAGGGATGCAGTGTACCTATTCTAAACCGGGGTACACACCGGTTTACCCTTGTGACAAAGCCCCTTAAATAGTGGTGTTTCACACCAAGCTAGAAAACACAGAGAAGGGAGGATGGAGAGGAGGCCGAGAGCCTTGAGGAGATAAATCAATAGTTGGCACCCCTTTGTCTGGGCCTCGGAGAAATTCAGCCAATGAGAAGACTCCAGGCGGCTATTGAGACAATAACAAAATTCTCTAAGGGAAGAATTCTCAGGGATTAACTATAAACATGATGACAACTTTTCTGGAGGCACCCAGTGAGTGGAAAACTGCATGACATCAAAGCCCAACCTTGATATAACTCAGACAGGTTGTCGGCCAGATGTGAGACAGAATGCCAACTGACGTGTAGATTTAAAACCGAATTCATTCATTATTAAGTCTGCCAATTACGTGGCATATACTATTTGAAGAATATATACAGGATATGTTATTTTAATACTATTTAACAGTTAATCTATTCACATTACATGATACATATTGTTACGGACCGCGGATTAGATGTTATTTTGACCGAGCGGTGGTGTAACCGCGGCCGAACAGTTATTCCCCGACTAAAACCCGATTCAACCCAAACGTTGGCCGTATCGCGCCACAGCTACTCAATCGGGAAAACTCTAAAGCGACCGAATGCAAAGAGGAAGAAGACGTACAGAAGAGTAACGGGATTTATTATTTATACACACAAGCAAAAAGGAGCAGTCACGATTATTTACAGGGACATGAGACGCAGGTGACACAGTGAATTCCTTATACAAGCTTAATTACCTACCCAGGACAGAACAAACAAAGACACTGACTCACGCGGGGAATTGCAGAGTGGATTGCTGGAAGGAGGTGTGTGGCTGGAGGGGGAGGACGGCACGGAGCTGGCTGGAGCTTGATCCCGCACGGGACGTCGGGCTGGACCTCGACGGCCGCTGATGCCACCGAGCCTGTCGTGTGCGCGGAGTCACGGGTCGGAGCTGCTTGTCTCAGTAAAAGCGCATCTGCTCTGGCGACCCAGCTCTTTCTTTGGACTCAGTAAAAGCGCAACTCTCTGACGACCCAGCTCTTTCTTTGGACTCAGTAAAAGCGCAACTCTCTGACGACCCAGCTCTTTCTTTGGACTCAGTAAAAGCGCAACTCTCTGACGACCCAGCTCTTTTATTTGGACTCAGTAAAAGCGCAACTCTCTGACGACCCAGTTCTTGTCTCCTCCCTCCTTGTCTCAACTCCTTGGGGAATGCCCCGCCGGCGGGTTATATAGGCCCCGCCCCTCAACCTTTGCGAACCTCTCCCAAACGCTCTTCCTCCGCCCTCTCAAGCCAAACCCCTTGTTCATGGTTGGTCGAGTGGGGCTGGCTCACTTCTCCCCTCTCTGACGAGGTGGGGACCCGCCTTTCTTCCCCAACCCTGCCTCGTGGCCAATGGTGGCTGAAGAAAACCGCCCAAAATGCAGTTGGCCATTGAAATGAAATGAAAGGGGACCTATTCTTATTTCACTTGGTACAATGGAGTATTTAAGTTAATGGGAGACACAGCCTTACCCTAAGACACATAATAAGATATAAGCTATCGAACAGGGGTATTCTATGATTGGCTGACGTGTATGCTTTATGGACTAATTACCGAGATGCCCTTTTTACCTTTATACAACTCTGGAGGCAAGAGGGGCCATATCCAACCAATGGTACACAGCAGTTTACCACAATCCAAAACACACAATAAAAAAAATGCCATCCTCATATCCGCAACACTGCACCCTCCTCCTCTTAGGCACGTCCCGGGTCTATAACTTTAATTTAGTGTGACACGTAGGTGTAGTTCCCTCTACTTTTAACCTGACCCTGAGTGCGACAGTTTTAAAACATAAATAAATGTGTCCCGCTGCTCCATTGCACCCTGCCTAACAGACTTACGCCCACAGTTAACCGAATTGCGGAATGGTCTTCAAACTATACATTGACGGTGGGGAGCATTATTTACAATTGACACTACTTTTATTTACAAGACTAACCCAGGACCTGTGATTGTTCTTTCTGGGGGGGAGACAGTCTGCTCTGCATCAATGCACCATGAAAGCACCTAGAAACGCACCAATACACCCCCAAGCACCAATCGGTGCAGTCACCATTGTTCATCAGTGTTCATGAATGTTCAATAATAAAAATAAATCAACAACCCCTAACCCTGCAGGTGATCTCTTGCTCTTCGGCTCCCTCTGCTGGCTATTATTATTTCTTCCAGTTGTTGTCTTTTCCTTCATTTTCTTACTGGCGGCCTATTTGCAATAAAGCTTGCCCAAACATGTCCATTTTATTTATCTTTATTTATGGCCCACAGGGCCGACTACGTGTGGTTCACCTGTGGGGCATCGGTGCCCTGTGGCCAAGGTCCGCCAGCAAGATTTCGGACCCTCATGGCCGGTTCCAGCAGAGGGGCCATGCCCCAACCCATGGGGTCCATAAGTGGTGCTCGGCCACAGACATGTGGTCCATAATGTGGTGCATCGATGCAGACAGCTGGTTCTGAGAGTTCCGGGCGCACAATGGCCGACTCACGCACACTCCCCTCGGCGCCCAATGGCGCACAGGTCATGTGGGAGACAAAAGGGGAAAGACAAATGAGCGAGGGGTAAGGTCACAAGGGTACACGTCAATAAGGCAATGCAAGGCGAAATGCGTACGGAGAGCGAAATGAGAAAGCTCGTCCCTACCGTACGTCACCCCCCCCCCCCGTCACCTACATTACCCTTGCCCTTACCCCATATTTACAAAATCTACACATTTACAAATTCGTCGCTACTGTCACGTCCCCCCTTATTTCCCTTATACCAAATTCGTCTCCATAATCCCTCTACTTCAAAATTTGCCATCACCCAATTCATCATCAATCCTCATAAGGAGGAAGAGATGGAACATCAAAGCACAATGTCACACCCACGTCATGATGCGTCTCACAATCCAAACATTTGCATCATAAAAAATAATCAAAACAACCTGGCATGGTGTGAAGTACCTGTCACCTCAGGTGAGTGGATGCAGATGGTGCGAGGAGACTCCAATCCTAACTCTCCTCTTAATGACTTTAACACACGTTACACTACCCGGGGTCTTTCCCTGCCAATCCATTGGCCAACTTACACTATGGGTTCTAAAAACCAATTCCCATTGACCAAACTGTGGTGCTTCTCAATTTGGGGTCTCACTCCCCCGATTCATCTCCCGGTGCCCTTGCACAATTTCTGGGCTGTGACGTGTAGCTCTCCCAGCAGGTCTACCCACCTGCACACCTCCACCACTGTAGTTGCCACCCGAGCTTACCTAGCTCCTCACCCTAACCTAACTAACTGGGGAAGGCCCCTCCTGGCTCTGTCACCCCACTCGGTGCCCTCTGGCACTGGGCTACCCGGGTCCGTCCTCCGGATCCTCAGGCCCCATCCACAACAACTCTACCGGCTCCCAGAGCCCACCTGCGGCCTCACCTGGCCGACATCCTCACAGTGGTGGAGTGCCCAAACCAACTAACACACACTAACAGGCTACACGCCCAGCCATTTCCACAACACTAATGCACCCATCCAAATACCATTCTTTCACCTCGCACCACAGATGCCAATATCCAACCACAATTTACCTGTACCCTCTACCTAACACTTACACTACCCGCCCCGGGTATTCGTGATGGGGGTCCACTCTTCCCCCATTCACACCTTCGCACCATCCACTCCACTTCATTGTTTCCACCATACTCACTCCACTACCATCCATTCCAATACTCCAGATATTCCACACTCCATGTCTTCCACACAACCATTCTCCATACACCTGTTGGTGCACACCTGTGCACTCACACCTGGTGCCACCTGCACCCTCCTTCCTTCCTGGACCATTTGGTCAACACAACACCCATCACCTTCACTCACTCAAACACTGCTCCATACACCTGTTCAGTTGCACACCTGTGCAATCACACCTGTTCAATCACACCTGTTCACCATACACTTCTAATCCTCAAACACACGGCATCATCCCATCTAACTACTCCCCTCTGAAACTTGCGCTTCCCAGTCGTCCCTTTAAACTATTGCGCTCCCTCGTCATTATCATCCACTAAGCTACTACGTCCCCACTACAGGTATCCTTGTCACTAACTAATCTTAACGTCACCTAAGGTCATCTCTCTAGATCCCTACACACGATATATCCTAACCCTCCCGGGCTAGTTTTCACTGCCATCAACCCCATAAAACTAGTGCTCCTTTGCCCCCCGCTGTGAGGGATGGTGGATTGGCCATCCCATCACATGGGGCATCTCTTACTATCAATTTTGCACACCAAATTCCAACCAATCAAAAATTTGCCAATTACTGCCAATTCTATTCACTTTTCTAAATTTCGGATCAAAACCACTATCACTATTATCATCATCAGTCTTCTCACTAGTGCCTCTCGGTGCGCCAATTCACTTCCACAGCCCGGCTTCGTAAAGCCGAGCAATGAATGCGGGTTGTTTGGTGCCGGCGGCTGGATACGTCCGACACTCGGTGCAGGGAAGGACGCTTACCCGGGCCGAGATCCCACGCACCCCCTCGGCACGGAGCCATCCAATTGCCCGATCTCGACCTGCCGGAGCGCCTCGACAAAAAGGGGTCGCCATGACGACCCTTCCTATCGGGCTGCCCGTTCCGCCTAGCGGAGCACGGACGCGGCCGTTCCAAACGCGGCCCAGCGTGGATCACGTACGGCGGTCCTTTCGAACCCGCCGTGGTTCGGATCCCCGCTGGTCCTCGCGGCACGCGAAGCTGCCCGACGCGCACCGAGGGCCTGATTCGGCTAAATGTCGTTCTAACCGCTACCCCGGTTACCGTCGATGCCTCACCTGCATGCTTACACGCATACGCTACCCCTTTCACCCTCACTGAGCTCGGTGTTCCAACGCCGCCCGTACACCCCGCATACTTCGTCATTGCATTCGTTCTTTCGCTCACAGACTTGGTCACACACCTGACCACCGAACACCTTGGCACACACTCGTCGCTCGCACACCTCACCAACACACCTCTTTGCGCCCCCTTCTCGGTCACCTCCTCTGTGACAATCACAGGTGTGCTCTCACTCGCACACCCAACCACATGCCTCACTACCAACTCAAGTGTGCATTCCCACACACGCTCTACCATTCCAGGTGTGCATCCTTCCATTCCAGGTGTACATCCTCGCTCACCTGTCACAACCAACTCACGCTCCGTGTCACTCTCACTACTCTCACCTCCACTCTTGACAGCGCATTCACCCTTACTCTCGACAGCGCACTCTTTCCTCATGCACCCGTCCGTTACACACCTTTCTCACGCACACTCTTGCGCACACTCTCCCGTTACACCCTCTGTAACACTCACCACAGGCATGCATTCTCCCTCACTCTTGACAGCGCACTCTTTCCCCATGCACCCGTCCGTTACACACCTTTCCCGCGCATCCTCTTGCGCACACTCTTTCGTTACTTCCTCCGTAACACTCACCACAGGCGTGCATGCTTCCATTACATCCTCTGTAACACTTCTCACTACGCGCTTCCATGTGCTCCCTCGCACACGCGCTACGACCGACTCACTCTCGACAGCACACTCACTCCTCGGCGCGCACTTTTTCCTCACACACCCCATGGTCGGACATTCTCGCACACCTCTTTTTTCGCACACCGTACCTGTCGCACACTTCACTAAAGGCCTCTCACGAACACCCGGGTCCACATCAACCCCCAAGCCAACTGAAGCTCCCCTTACATCATGTACATTTCCACGTATATCGCCACTCACCTTGGCACCTCGTCTCCGCACCTCCTTCGCCACCTGCAAACTCTTTATTTGGTTAGTGAGCACACCATTATGAGTTGAGCACCGACCTTGCACATATTCCATCACCTCCTCCTTTATCTCCCTCTTACTTTCTGTCCGTCCCTTCTTAATTTCACTCACCTCTTCCTCCACTTCCTCTAATTTTTGCTTCACCTCTTTTATTTCCCGGTGCGTCTCCTCAAGTTCGTCCTCTAAGGCTATCTTGACCGTCTCTATGTGCGTCCTCACCTGCCGGTCCTTCGTCTCCATTATTTCTGTCACCTCGTCCAACCTCGTTGTCAGTCCCTCACGTACCATCTGACATTGCCTCTGTGTCGCTATCAAGTCATTTTTTATGTCGTTTTGTGTCGCTTTTAACCCTCCTAGTACTGCAGTGTTCCTTTGAACCTGCTCCACTAACTCCGTTTGTCCCTCTGTCAGCTGTTCCACCTCCTCTGTCAGATCTTCTATTCCCCCTTGTAACCTAGCCGTTCCATTTCTCACCTCTTTCTCTATACGCTTTTCGCCTCGCTTTACCTCCTCGCGTACTCCCGAGACCTCCTCACTTACACCTCGTCGTATCTCCTCTTTCATCTCCTCCATCTCTTTTGTAGATGCCACCCTCATCTGTCCCAATTCATCCCTCTGAGCATCCAATTTACTTTCTAACCCGATTTTCACCTCCTTTATCTGGTTCCCCATCTGTTCGATTTCCCGGGCGGATTGCTCCCCTATTTCCCGCAATTTGTCTTCCATCCTATTTTCTAACCCCATTAACCCGTTTTTCACTCCCTCTATCTGATTCTCCTGGGCAGCCATTCTATTTTCCACCCCCGTTAACCCATGTTTCACCCCTTCTATCCCATTGTCTAACCCCTCAAATTTAGCTTCTAGCCCCCCGATTTGATTTCCTAGTCGCTCCCCCATTTCTCCCATTTGGCCCCCCATTTCTCCCATTTGGCCCCCCAATCGCTCACTATCAGCCCTTGCTCCGTCCCTCATTACCCCCATTTGGCCCTCCAATCGCTCACTATCAGCCCTCGATCCGTCCCTCATTACTCCCATTTGGCCCTCCAATCGCTCACTCTGAGCATCCATCCGGTTCCCCATTTCGCTCCCCTGTAGTTTGAGGGACGCCTGCATTTGCGCCATAAATTGCTCCATGAGGGCCTGCATTTGGGCCATCCCTCCCACTTGTGCAGCGGGTGCGGCCGCCGTAGCCATGTGCGAGGTGCCATTTTGCGCGCCTGAAGCCTCGTGCGCGAGGACGCCATTTTGCACGCCTGATACCCCCTCAACCACATTGCCAATGTTCTCCTCCACTTCGTCCCTCTGATCCTGGGTTACTCCTAACCCCTCCTCTAGCTCACCCACCGGCATCCCGTCGCCTTGACCAGCCATGGCGCGATTTCAAAATTCGGGTTTTGCTTTAAAACACAAATTTTCAGCAGCTCGTAATCTTGAGCGCGTTAAGCGCGCTTCGGGCCTCGTATCTCACTCCCCGACACCAATTTGTTACTGTAATAACACAATTGGTGTCCAAAATTTGGGCTAAATAAATTTAGTCCCAGGTTCGAATCCCAACTCCTGACTACCAATTTGTTACGGACCGCGGATTAGATGTTATTTTGACCGAGCGGTGGTGTAACCGCGGCCGAACAGTTATTCCCCGACTAAAACCCGATTCAACCCAAACGTTGGCCGTATCGCGCCACAGCTACTCAATCGGGAAAACTCTAAAGCGACCGAATGCAAAGAGGAAGAAGACGTACAGAAGAGTAACGGGATTTATTATTTACACACACAAGCAAAAAGGAGCAGTCACGATTATTTACAGGGACATGAGACGCAGGTGACACAGTGAATTCCTTATACAAGCTTAATTACCTACCCAGGACAGAACAAACAAAGACACTGACTCACGTGGGGAATTGCAGAGTGGATTGCTGGAAGGAGGTGTGTGGCTGGAGGGGGGAGGACAGCACGGAGCTGGCTGGAGCTTGATCCCGCACGGGACGTCGGGCTGGACCTCGACGGCCGCTGATGCCACCGAGCCTGTCGTGTGCGCGGAGTCACAGGTCGGAGCTGCTTGTCTCAGTAAAAGCGCACCTGCTCTGGCGACCCAGCTCTTTCTTTGGACTCAGTAAAAGCGCAACTCTCTGACGACCCAGCTCTTTCTTTGGACTCAGTAAAAGCGCAACTCTCTGACGACCCAGCTCTTTCTTTGGACTCAGTAAAAGCGCAACTCTCTGACGACCCAGCTCTTGTCTCCTCCCTCCTTGTCTCAACTCCTTGGGGAACGCCCCGCCGGCGGGTTATATAGGCCCCGCCTCTCAACCTTTGCGAACCTCCCCCAAACGCTCTTCCTCCGCCCTCTCAAGCCAAACCCCTTGTTCACGGTTGGTCGAGTGGGGCTGGCTCACTCCTCCCCTCTCTGACGAGGTGGGGACCCGCCTTTCTTCCCCAACCCTGCCTCGTGGCCAATGGTGGCTGAAGAAAACCGCCCAAAATGCAGTTGGCCATCGAAATGAAATGAAAGGGGACCTATTCTTATTTCACTTGGTACAATGGAGTATTTAAGTTAATGGGAGACACAGCCTTACCCTAAGACACATAATAAGATATAAGCTATCGAACAGGGGTATTCTATGATTGGCTGACGTGTATGCTTTATGGACTAATTACCGAGACGCCCTTTTTACATTTATACAACTCTGGAGGCAAGAGGGGCCATATCCAACCAATGGTACACAGCAGTTTACCACAATCCAATACACACAATCAAAAAAATGCCATCCTCATATCCGCAACACAATGCCATCCTCATATCCAAAAACAATGCCATCCTCATACCTCAAAAATGCCAGAGCCCTCCGGGCCTCCGGGCCCCGCACCCCCAATTTAAAACCGAATTCATTCATTATTAAGTCTGCCAATTACGTGGCATATACTATTTGAAGAATATATACAGGATATGTTATTTTACTACTATTTAACAGTTAATCTATTCACATTACATGATACATATTTTAATCGATCAGATTAACAGTACCGTAAGGCTCCAGTGTAGATAAATTTAATACCGGCCAGCTTTATTATTTATTTATCGACACCGGATACAATTTACCATATTTTTAATAGGCGAAAAATACTCTAATTAAAAATTCACTTTAAAAGCAAAAAACATCTGGTTCTCATCATGAACCGACAGTGGGAGTGCAGCATGTTGGAGTTTTTTTTTAACTGGCTTCTTAAATTACTTTTAAATTGGCTTTATATACAGCCATCATCGCAGTTGATATGAAATCCTTCCTCTTCTCGAATGGCTCATCTCAGTTCACCAATTTGGTTTCAGACCAGGTGTTCTCTCCCTAGGACATGTTGCTTCTACTCACCCAACAATGGATGGAGGTCCTCAATGGCAGATATGAGTTTAGGGCCATTTCCCTAGCCATATCTCAAGCTTTCGATAGTCTGGCATTCCACCTTGCTCTCCAAACTCTCTGCCCATGGCATCCAAGGCCAACTACACACAATGCTTACTTACTTCCTCTACTCTCATAGCCAATGTGTGGCAATCAACGGAATCCTTTAATCTCCTCTCCCTGTCAAGGCTGGAGTGCCCCAAGACAGTGTTCTGGGCCCAGTCCTATTCCTGATCTTCATAAATGATCTCTCTATTTCTCTTGAAAATTCCCTTTATCTATTTGTTGATGACTCCAGCCTCTACCGTGACATCCCTCATCCTTCAGACAGGCAGGCTGCAGCCTCTTCTTCCCTCTCTTCAGACCTTGACAAAATCACAAGCTAATCACACACTTGGAATATGTCTTTCAATCCTAACAAATTTCACACTCTCACTATCTCTCTCCGAAAGGACTGCATGGCATACCCAACCATTTCTTAACATTTCTGAGGAAGTTCAGGCATTCAAACTCCTAGGTCTCATTATCAACCATGATCTTTATTGGGGAAACCTCAGTTCTAATTTGTTTTCCAAAGCCAGTCGCCGACTGGGCATCATCCGTCATTCAAAGTTATTGACACACCTGAACTCATATCCTTCCACAAGGCCTTCATCCGCAGCTTGATGTAGTACTGCACTGCTCTCCCCTCTGGGCTGGTGCCCCTGCCTCGCACCTTTCTCGTCTTGATGCCATTGAAACTAAGGTCTTCAATATCAATGGAATACAGTGCATTCAGAAAGTATTCAGACCCCTTCACTTTTTTCACATTTTGTTATGTTGCATCCTTATGCTGAAATCGTTTAAATTCATTTTTTCCCTCATCAATCTACACTCAACACCCCATAATGACAAAGAGAAAACAGGATTTTAGAAAGTTTTGCAAATTTATTAAAAAGAAAAAAAAGAAATATCACATTGACTATCTGAAATATCACATATATGCTTTCGAGCCTGTGAGAGTAGATATTGTTTTCCATTTTGGTAAGGCTTGTTATTTTAATTTTTTATATATATGAGCACCCCATTAATCACCTTCAAAAGGGGTGTTTTGACACACCCAAACACCCAGTTTTCATTCATGCAATCCCTTGGAGTTTGACAAGTGTGCATGCAAAGTTTGGGGCTGCTAGGTTTCATCGTTTTGGAGTTATGGTGGAGAATGATGGACTGACACACTTTTAGTATTATACATGAACGACACCCCCAGAAAGTTACAGTTATGGTATTTCTCTGTTTTTTTTTCTTTTTTACATACGTAGTATATGTACCAGCAAAAGTACCCGGCCCTGCCGGGTAACAATGAGTCACTTCCTGACAGGAATATGAAGAGAGGGGGCGTGGAGAGGGGGAGGGAGAGGGGGGGGGGGAGGAGAGGGAGGGGAAGGCAAGTGGAGGGGGAGGTGAGAGGTGAGAGAGGAAAGGGGGAGAGGGGAAAGGGGGAGAGGGAAAGGGGGGAGGGGAGGAGAATGGGGAAGGGGAGGAGAGAGATGGAAGGGGGAGGGGGAAGGGATGGGGATGGAGGGGAGGGTTAGTATATCGCACAAAAATGTTAGTCAATAAAAAAATGGGTACCAAAACCACCTTTAGAGGCCATTTTTCCCCGCAAAGCGGGGGTTGGCCTTTTTCGGGCACCGTGGTTGTTGTTGTTTTTGTTGGTCCCCTTTTTGAAGCAATGTTTTACGGCCGGATGCCCTTCCTGCCGCCAACCCTGTTTGTCGCCTTTTACACAAGCAGGGAATTACCAGTGAACTGGTACTCAATTAGCCGACCTTGGAAGGATGACAGGCTGAGTCAACCCCCCTGGCGTTAATTCAGCGATCGACCGGGATTCGAACCCAGGATCCTAGGATCCTAAGCTGGCACCCTAGCCACGAAGCCAACACCAGGGCTTAAACACCAGTTACGTAAAAACAAAAAGGGAGCTCTGTCTACGGTAACACCATGGCTTGCAAAAGCAGCCTGAATAGCGGTCACCAAGTGGTGGTTAATCATATTCAAAAAGGGTGTTATAACACACCCAAACTTCCCCGGCCTTGTGACTAATTAATTAAGTACACAGGTATTTCTGACTTTGTTTGTAGAGCCCTGGTCAAGCGGCTTAAGCACTCCAGCAAGCACTCTAACGAAATGGGTGATAAGGAATGGCTGGCTTGGCAAGCTCATTGCTTCTGGTTGAAATGGCCGAGGAATTTTAAAAACAGATCGCAGGTACAGTGGAGTGACACCCTATCCTATGGAAGTATGAATCAAGTTAAAAATTATTATTAAGTTAAATAAAAAACTAACCCCAGAAGGAGAATGACAGCCTCGCTTAAATAAATGAATATATACACTTAGTTATAAAAATCGCAAGATACGGTAAATTTTTGTCAGATTTCATTCCAGATTTGGACATGTTTTTTAGTCTATAGGATCCAATCATCATTTCCAAATCCAGATTTTGATGATATGCTTCAATTATGTAATGATAAATATAATTGATCGTGTTTCCAATCAAGGCACGTTTGAATAGGCCAAAACAAAATGGCGGCTTAAGAACCCAGTGAGTGGCAGTGGGCTGACCAAGATGGCGGGCCGCCATATTGGTAAGGCTTTTTCGGGTTTTTTCTTATGAGCACCTCGTTAATCATCTTCAAAAAGGGTGTTATAACACAAACAAAAACACCCAATTTTCATCATTCCAATCTGTTGAGGGTCCAGGTGTATGCATGCAAAGTTTGGGGACACTAGGCTTCAGGGTTTTGGAGTTATGGAGGAGACAGACAGATGAGCGGACGGACGGACACTGCCTTTTTTACACACTTTTATTTAACTTCATCTGAACTTTGTTTGTTTGTCCCATTTCAAATCTTTGAGCCGTTCGTTTTCTAGGTTCCATACGTCCTAGAGAGCTGAAATTTGGCTCCCTTTTCTGGTACATTTTCATCTATCAAAATGTAATTAAAAAATATATATATTTAAAAATTAAGAAAAAAAAAAAGTTTGAAACTTAAAAAAAAGAAAGTGTGTAGCCCGAAAACGTGTTTTTTCGTTTACTTGTTTATTATAGATATAGCACCATGTTACAATTCGATGTAGTTGAATTCAATGACAAGTTGGTTGCCAGAATACCTACGACCTGGTTTGTTGGAGAAGAGGAGGATGGCTGCTTTTGGCTAAGTGTGAATGCGACCAAAGCATCCAAGCTTGTAAAATCTGCAAAAGACCCATGCAGGTCATGGAAGAACTACAATATCCGGGTGTTGGGCAGGGCAGGGAAACTTTTTTTCCCTTGAAGCTTTCGTATAATTGTGCTGCAGCTGAATCCATGTTATTGTAGTAATCGAATACTATACGAGATACGGGTACTTGGGTATACATGTACTTTGAAACACTTGATATAAATTTCATGTAAATGTCTTGAAAAATCTTGGGAAATTGTCATTAAAATTCAACTACATTGTTACCTCCACCACCAAAAGTGGATGGAGGCGACTTATGACAAAACTTGGTCGATGAGTTGGCTACGTGACAAGAACAAGCTGATTCGATTTTGGTTCAGATCCGAATCCATATTTGGCCTTTCAATGGGATACAAAACATAAACTGAATTTTGATATGTATATTTTGATAAATATAGATGGTATATACTATATACTGTTCAAACGAGTAAATACATTCATCTTATTATCATCCCTCTGAAACGGGGGCTTATGGACTGTCTCGTCCGTCTGCCCGCAGCCATATATTGGACAAGTATGGACCAATTTTGTTCAAACTTGGCCCAAAGACGATACATGAGTATACATATGCAGAAGATTTTGTTTTGCTATCCGACCAAAGATGGCTAACTGGCGGCCTTTAACTCTGCACAGCAAAATTACTAAAGCTACGGGGGCTATGATATTTTATGTCTTTCTCTCCTTGTTCTTTTTTTTGTTTCGTTTGTTTTTCTAGCCAACTATGGCAGGACCCTTGGCAAACTCAAGATATCAGGAGATGCATCTAACCTCAACGCAGAGGAAGAAGAAATTGTGCTGAAAAGAAGGTATTTTAAGACCTTTCCAACACTTTAGACCCCCTTCACCATTTCGACCTTTTGTACCTTTTCGACCCAACCGACCCTTTAGACCTTTACTCCCCTTAAAGGGACACAATAATGACATATTTTGAAGAGATCTTTCATGAATCAAAAGTATCTCACATTGAAAAATAGGTTGTCGACCCTTGCCTTAGACATTTACATCTTTAGAGATTAGACCTTTGAGACCCTAACTACAATTGGAACGTACCTTTTTGACCCTCGGACCATCTCGACGCACAACTTTTAGATCTCGACCTTTGAGACACACACCAGACAAAAATCTATAGTCTTTTTTGCAAAACACAGACTATACTCTAAGCAAGTAATGTGCAAACTCTACCCACCCGGAGGATTAGGTGCTCTCCTAGTGATAGGAATAGACCTCCACCACGTGCCTTTGGAGGCTACATTTGATTTTGCACTGCTTCTGCACGTTCTTTTATACAAGCCCGAAGACCAAACTAGCGTGCAGAAGATAGTACCTCACAAACTTTCACATGCAATACTGTACATCAGAAAATACTTAATAACCTCACATTTTCTTATGTCTTGTTCTTTCAGGCGAATAGGGAACAAGAAGCTCATAAACAGTGACTCCAACTCAGATTTGGAAAGTGACAAGCATGTTAAAGAGGAATATGTCCCACCACCACCAGAATCACTGCTGTCCGATTGTCCGGTTGCTCAACCAGCTCCACAATCATTACTGAGTATTCCGGCAAGAGCCTCAAATGCTCCAGTAATTGCTCAATCCCCATTTTGGGCTACTCTTGTCTCGGTTCCACCAATGTCGTTAACACGCTTTTCAGCGCCCCATCAAACTTGGCAGAACTAGAGCAATTTTCACGTGAAGAATGGGCAAAGATTTCACCATCTCACTGTGCAAAGCTGGTAGAGACCAACCCAAAAATACTCGTAGCAGTCATTGCTGAAAAAGGTGCTTCCACCGAGTACTGCCCGCAGGAGCTGAATACTTTTACAACCAATGAATTTTGATTTGTACAAGTTTTTTGATGGTATTCCTGACATGTCACCTCCTTCAACTATAACAGTGCTTCATTTGAATTCTTCAGTTATGAATGAAAAAGTTCATTTGGAGAAATTCTTTCTACATAATTTGTAATTTATCGAAATGTACCATTATTGGGAGGGGGTGAATATTTTTTCCAACAAGTGAATTTTTATTTGTACATGTTTTTTGATGGTATTCCTGACATGTCACCTCCTTCAACTATAACAGTGCTTCATTTGATTTCTACAGTTATGAATAAAAAAGTTCATTTGGAGAAATTGTTTCTACATAATTTGTAATTCATCTAAATGTACCATTATTGGGAGGGTGTGATTACTTTTGCAGGCCACTGTACATTGTAGCAATCTTTGTTTCCTGTTTATAATTATCTTTTAAAGGTACATGTACTATATTAAAGTTCTGTAGTCCCAAGCAGTTCTGTAGTTCCATCTGTTTGTTCTTTACGTTTTGTTACATCCTTATCTGTTCTATTTTGTAGCTCATCAATGAGCCATGAATGACCTTATATAAAAAATAAAGTGGTTAAATATACAGACCCAAGAAAGAAACTGTGTGCATATGAATTAATGAAATATTAAAATTGTGTGAATGGTTGGAGTGATGAGAATGAAACCTGAAGCATGTTCAAATGTAATTAACATTTACACAACCCAAGCACTTCCTGTGTGAAGGTTGAGCAGCATGTGAAAATTTGTACCCTCCACCCTGGCCCAAGCATATCTGTGTTTGGTGAAATGTAAGGTAATGCTCAAACACTACAGCAGGTAGGTATGCTGCAAGGCTGTGAAGACCAATGAAAATTTGTACCAACGGCCCACTGGTCCATCAAAAGTCCTAGAAAGATATTTACGTGGTATTCAGAATTAATTAATTTTTAAAATAATAAAATGCTGTACTAACTGAAAATAATCTTCCAGCAATGGATGTTCAGGTGAAATAAAATATTTTCCACAAATATCACTTTTTATTTGCATAGTTGTTTTTGTTACAATTTGGACCAGATCACCCCCATAATGTGCAAAAACCTACAGCACCTTCATATGGGATCGTTTCTCTGTATGCAACTTTAACATGGGGACTGAAAATTCCTTTCTTGACTTCTTGATTTTCATACGATTCCAGAATAACTTTAGCATTTGCGTTCAAATCGTTGCTAAGGGGGTTTTTTCACCGCGCTAAAATGGCGACGGCCGTTGCTAACAGGACGTAATTTATTAATAACATGAAGTTGGGCTCATGTTCATCAAGATACACGCGCACATAAAATTATCATCGTCGTTATACTTATAGGCTGGAACAGCCCTTTTAAATTAATTCCAAAAAGAATAAGACGAAAATTTAAACTATTTACTGTACCTCGCGATTCACGACTGGGCGGTGTACTCGGCTTCGTTGCTCCAAAGGAAGTACATCTGCACATTGAGTGGCTCGACTGAGTTTTGCGTATTTTTCACATTAATTAGCGATTATTCTTTATTAATATATTATTTTAAAATATAAACTTAATTCCCTATTGAGCCTATTTTAAATTGAGCCTATTTTAAATTTATTCGGTGATTCCAGTTGAAGACAGAGATTGAGAACACGAGTTGCAACTCGGAAAAGTATTAGTAATATTATTTAATATTCGTAATTAGTTGTAACATAACCGCAGCTTACTTACCCTGGCAGTTAACACTTAACATATTTCACTCGAAAGGAAGAAAAAGGTGGGAATGGAAGAATATATTTTCTCCTCAAAAAAGAAGAAGAAGATTCCTGTTGGATTAAGGTTTTAACGTCGCACATCCAGTGACTTCTGCATTCTACATACATATATATAAACTGAAATTCAAAATTCTCCTGAAGAACGACTTTATGAAGATCACTTTCCACTTTCCAGATTCTCGCCCCGTGCACACTCCTAGCGACGAGGCCTACAGGATTTGTCTTAATCAAGGTGAGCGAGGAAACCTTGCCTAACTAATAACGAAGTGTGTGTATGCGTGTTGGGTAGTCGGGGTAGAATTTACACAAGACAAGGAACTTTGGCGCAGGAGGAGGCCATTTGGCCCATCATGATCACGCCTGCGCTGCACCAACCCCGGTATCATTGTTATGCGCCATCGATGGATTTGCGCTGTCGACCGATCGCTCTGCGCTATCAATGGATCCATATGTTCCATGCACAACTAATTGTTCCTTCCCTTCCTCAAGTGAGGAAAGTTACACATTATTAATACTAGAATATAAGACACCTCACTTTGCTGACGGAAAAGCCAATCTTTGTTGCGATGGCTAATCGATAGGGGAAGGAAAAAAAAAAAGGATTCCTGGGAGATCCTGCTCTCCTTGCAGGGATAACCAACGTCACGTGTGGGCATTTGCAGTTTTGACGCGTGTCCATGGACCCATAAAAAAAAAAAAAACAATTTGGATCACAAACACTCCCGGGAGTTACCCTAATCCACTGTTGGATTTATTATAAACAAAAAAAAAATAACCACCTGTAGAGGCCATTTTTCCCCGCAAAGCGGGGGTTGGCCTTTTTCGGGGACCGTGGTTGTTGTTGTTTTTCGGTCCCCTTTTTGAAGCAATGTTTTACGGCCGGATGCCCTTCCTGACGCCAACCCTTTTTGCCGCCTTTAACGACAAACAGGGAATTACCAGTGAACTGGTACTCACAGGGGTCCCAGCCCTCCTATTTTTCCTATTTATTCCTACTTTTTAATAGGATCCTATAAATCTCCTATTTTTTGGTGGAAATTCCTATTTTTCCTATTTTTTAACCCTCAATGTTCCAAAATTTAAATTGATATATTAATTAGTAGAATTTCTGTATCTAAGCGTCAGAACAGACATTCCTATACCAATCGTCAGCCATGGAATTGCTTTCTGGGTCCATAATCGCAAGACAAATTTCCAAAACGACTTTAAGCTCAAATCCCCGAAGAACATATGTCTCTTTGTCTTTTTCTCGAAAACCGTTTGTTCGATCGATTTCACAAGTGGTGAGTGCATTTTTGAGGACTCAACAAAGTGCAGTGTTGAGGAAAAATTGAGTATGCAGTGATGACGTCACAAATATATACTGTACGAAGTGGAGGCATGTCGTTTACACCATGGTGTAAAGTACATGTTGTTATTGATCTCGACTGGAAATGATATGTATATCTTATGTATATTATGTTATTGTTATTTTTGACTTTGTCCTAATATTAAGTATATCCTTCCAAACAATTGTTTTACCTTTATGATTCGTGCTTCATGCTATTCAGTAACAGAATTATAAAAGATAAAATGAGATGAAAATAATATAACTATGTTTATCACGCATTTCTCTTGGATTATCTCATATACTTTGTGAAGAATGACTGAATGATACCTTGACCATTATCATTGTCCTTTGTCTTATTTCAAAAGTTCAGCTGAGCTCAATTTTTAAGGTTTGTACTTTACTTAGAGTAACAAAACCAACTGTGAACTTTGCGGTTATTCAGTTATTACTAACAACCTTTCCCTAAAGATTCTACCTGAAATTGAACTTTTCTACTAATTTGCTAAACATTGACATTTGATACTACATGTTTAACTCAATCTTTCGCTTATTACAATGAGATTGTATTTTGCCTAAAACTAATAGTATTTGGCAAAGAACTAATTCAATCGACAATTCACACATTTCATCATTTAATTGCAGATAATAAAGAAGGACCACGACACAAAATAGGGATTACAACTTAATTCTGTATACTTTCGTGTGGTAGTTGCATATTCAGCTTTTAACAAAATTACAGTAGAATTAAAATTTACATACGCAATGCTGCACAATAGGTAATGCAAGCAATGTAGGACAATAAAAAAACAAACAAACAAAAAACAATAAAGACTGTTAAAGTCTTGTTGTTTCATAATCTTCTGAAGATAGTACAACAACAATACCAAAGATACATAATTGAATTGTCATCGCTTAGCTTGAACTCAGATTAGTGTTCAAGCTATTCAGCAGTGGAGAAAATGCAATTATCGGGTGGTAAACATGTTAGGACATGTTATTTATCATCTTTCTTGTTTCAGGTATAATCTGCAGACCGGTAAGAAATTTGTTGATTTGCCTTTAAATTACTTTGTTTGTTCTCATTATTTTACTAACTTATGTTTCAGTTTTGAAAAAAAAAACTGTTTGGTTCACAGTTCTTTCCACTTCATGCGTTAACAGGTTAGGATTTTCTATGCTAATTCATTTAATCTTATCTCATATTTGTTTTCTTTTTGACAGGTATACTCCCAGCAGTATAATGCCTGGTGGGAGAACTAAATTTAACCCAGAGTGGTTGAAAAGTGGACATGGATGTAGGCTTTCTGACTGGTGTCAGCCTAGCAAGTCCTCAGTGTTCTCAGCTTACTGCTCGTTGTGCCATTCGGAAGTGAGGTGTGACAATCAGGGTGTGAAACAACTGACACAACATGCCCAAAACAAAGGGCACCTGAAGCGTGCGAAGGAACTGCTGGGTGGGTCACAGACGTTGCTGACATTCGTTCAACCATCAACTTCATCTGCTTCAGCATCAGGGTCAGCTTCTACAGATGAGCCAAGTCGTGCAGCTTTAGTCACTCAAGTAGCCGACCTCGGAAGGTATGATTACAGGCTGAGTCAACCCCCCTGGCATTAATTCATCGATCGACCGGGATTCGAACCCAGGATCGTAGGATCCTAAGCCGGTACCCTAACCGCTAGCCCAACACCAGGGATTTATTGAAATCCGTTAATTCGTTCTCAAGTTATAACACGACAAACAAACAAACAAACAGACAGACAGGCAGACATTATTGATGTATGGCTCCTTTTATAATATAGCTTATCTTATTGAAGAGCAACAAGTTTCCAAAGGGAAGGAACAATTAGTTGTATATGGAACACAAAGCAACGTCAACCACAATCACGAGCTGAAGTAATACATGGGAAAACGTGGAAATACTAAATAAGACCAGTTCTCTTTGTTAATCTAGTTGGCGGTTTATTGCAACTTCAACAATGAACACGGTCTGAAAGACATAAGAACAAACATAATGATCAGTAATGATTAAGAATCCTCTATCTCCCCCCAAGTCTTTGGCATGGAAAATATAAGTGTATAACAAGTGTGTGTGTCTTTTGGCATGACAAAGACTGAGAATATGAAGAATATATGTAACTAAGGCTGTACTGGTTAAAAACAATTCCTGTTTATCATCACTTTTTTTCAAAAACGTGGGTAGGGAGGGAGGGTTTGTTATTGTTTTTTTTTTCAGAGTGAAATTTTAATGGATTAATTCAACGCACAATATGTTTTTTTCTTAAATATACTTGATCGGACATACATGATGAATCATGTTATGATTTCTAAAGTAGTAAACCTTCGTATGTACGCACTGATACGATTCAAATAAAGAAAATAAAGAAACCTATGTCACATTGAGTTCTGTTTACTTTTAATATTTGCTGAAACATATAACAATGGTAGACCAAAACTTCGGCTTTTAAGAATAATGTCCGGTTGCCATACATGTATCTATCAGCAGCTATTGCCATAGCATTCATACATATTTGACTAGAATTCCTCGCCACGAAATATCACTTCATGGTATCGGTACATGCATATTGAGCAGTTTGGTAGACATGGAAGAGGACATAAACCACATCAAAAGGATGTCTGATTCGCGTTTATACATCTATCTATCAACAGCTACTGCTATTATAGCACCTATAGATGTATCTATCTATCAGCAGCTACTGCTATTATAGCACTCATAGATGTATCTATCTATCAGCAGCTACTGCTATTATAGCACTCATAGATGTATGTATCTATCAGCAGCTACTGCTATTATAGCACTCATAGATGTATCTATCTATCAGCAGCTACTGCTATTATAGCACTCATAGATGTATGTATCTATCAGCAGCTACTGCTATTATAGCACTCATAGATGTATCTATCTATCAGCAGCTACTGCTATTATAGCACTCATAGATGTATGTATTTATCAGCAGCTACTGCTATTATAGCACTCATAGATGTATCTATCTATCAGCAGCTACTGCTATTGTAGCACTCATAGATGTATCTATCTATCTATCAGCACCTACTGCTATTATAGCACTCATAGATGTATCTATATATCAGCAGCTACTGCTATTATAGCACTCATAGATGTATGTATCCATCAGCAGCTACTGCTATTATAGCACTCATAGATGTATCTATCTATCAGGAGCTACTACTATTATAGCACTCATAGATGTATGTATCTATCAGCAGCTACTGCTATTATAGCACTCATAGATGTATCTATCTATCAGCAGCTACTGCTATTACAGCACTCATACATGTTGAGTAGAGTTCAACACCAAGAGAATGTTGGTTGCCGTTTATTCATGTATCTATCATCACCTACTACTACATGTAGTGTGGCGCTCGTTTAATTTTTGACTAGAAATCCACAGCAATAATTATCACGTGAGACTCTCCCGTTTGCCGATGATATTTGGCTTCTCCTTCAGAATACCAACTACTTCTTGAACTTCCGAGTGGGCCTCTTCTCGGCAGTACGACTCTTACTGCAGGTACTGCATATAGGATATGACTCATCTGTGGTACTCAGCTCCTCAACACAGCCACACAAATAGCACACATCTTCATAGCCAGCCGTGTAGTATGGCTTCTCTGTCGCATCGTTGCATGCGATATTGGCTTTGGCGTAGACATTATTGAAGACGTTTGCCTCATTGGTCTCCTGCAGATCGGCGAAGTTCGAGCACATGTAACTTGGCTCAGACAGTACGCGAGCACATACAAAATTCGAACCTGTTCCTCTGAGCGGGAACGGATTTTACTGACTTCGCGAGTAAAAAAAATATATATATATTTTTTTAAAGGGGCGGACGACTTTTATGGGGCGGGCGGCGATGATAAACAGGAATTTTTTTTTAACCAGCCTAACTTTGAAGCTAATTGAAGAACTGGTGAACCAGAAACCAAACACAATGTCAGTAATGGTCAATGCCAGAATCATGCCATAGTCAGAGTGCCAGGCAGGCTTGCTAGTGCTTCGGCCGGACCGTCTGGGTGCAGCAGCTGGTTTGTCAAGCGCAGGGCGTGTGGTAACCGTATTGGGTTTGGGACCACTGACTTGAGGAGGTGGCATTGGAGGCGCTGCACTGATATGCCGAGTTACCTGCGATGACTTAGCCATAGATGGGGATGTAGCATCATCAAAGAGCTGATGGTGGCCAGGAGGGCTCCGGTTGACCCTGGGTGATTCAACAGGAAACGTAGCAGGTGGCTGCGGAGGCGGAGCCGCGGAGTAAATTATAGGGACGTTCCTTTACCTCATAAGGGGATTTCCAGTAAAAACATTTCATCGTTTGTGTATTCGTGTGGAGTTATTGACTGACAGAAGATGTTCTACGCGCTCTTATTTCTCACGTTCGCTCCTCTTTCTCCAAACTAATATACTCCCAGAGTTGTCCCATCTCGTTTCTTTCTTTCTGAGCCTCACCCGTCACTGTCTTGCCAGCTTCGGTTGCGATTTCCATCAGGTGGACGTCGACCGTGTTCATAAATAAGACCAGTTCTCTTTGTTAATCCAGTTGGTGGTTTATTGCAACTTCAACAATGATCACGGTCTGAAAGACATAAGAACAACAGGTGGCTGCGGTGGAGTGGTGTCAGAGTTGATGGTGGGATGTTGCGGTGGCATTGGACTAGTAATGGATGGGCCATAAGCCTCCTTGTGACTGGCCGGAGTTGTGGTGTGCACAATGCATGGGTGTGGGATGTTCTGCCGGACCATTGATCTCTGCACTCCAATATCACCATCTATCGTCAATCTTGGTAGGGGTGTTAGCACAGGAATGTACTTTCGCAGGAATTTCCTATTGCGCAGAGTAACCCTTCCTGAACCGTCAACTCTTACCACATATTGGTCAAACTGGCGAACCTCGATGATGATGCCGGTTTTGTCCCATTTGAGGGGGTGTGGCCCGGTCTGATTCTGGATGCGAACACAGTCGCCGACAACAAGGGGCAAGAGTCTCTTGGTATGTTCAGACCAGCGCTCAGCGTCTCTCATGTGGCGGTTGCGAAGTGCTTCCTCCCGAGCCGCCAGAGTCCTACGCCAGATGTTATGAGGTTTGTATCTGCCAGGTGGTATTGGGATGAAGTCTCGAATTGGGTGGCCAAAAATGCACATCGCTGAAGAGAGTTTTGTGTCTCTGTCTGGAGTATTTCTATACTGGAGCAGTGCACGTTGGAATGCATCGGTATCAAGGCCTCCATTAGGGCTAGTGTTGTCCATGAGAAGACGCTTCACAGTCTTGACACCAACTTCAGCACGGCAGTTGCTATGTGGATAAGCTACTGAGGAGAGTCGATGATGTACACCCCAGTCCTTGAGGAATTGACGTGTAGCGACAGCTGTGAATTCAGGACCACAATCAGAAGCTAATTCATCAGGGATACCAAATGTGACAAAGGTACGTCTTAGGCAAGCGATGAGTCCAAACCAAGAACGTACATCTGTGATGTCCTTGGGTGTTGGGAAATCGAGGATCGCGCGTAGGTATTTCCTGCAAGGACGGACAATATTGGGAGTTATTTTGAACCCAGCAAATTCCACTATATCTTCGCCAAACACAAACTTGTCAGGGTTCAGGGTGATTACATTCTGTCCACAGGTGTCAAGCCACTGAACAGCCTGGAAGAAACTGTCTGCCAGCGAGTCAGACCATAGCAAGACGTCATCAACGCATTTGGTCTTATTGGGGATGTCAGACACGATCTTGTCATAACGTCTTGTATATCCATCGCCAGACGCAATATTCCCTTGAGGGGCTGTTTTATAGCGGTATCTAGTATCTACCTCAGGGTGTGATGAAGGTGGTCAGGTGCCAGTCTTCTTTGCAGATGGGCACGCTGTGGTAACCGTTCCACGCATCAAAGACCGTCTTCTTCTTACCGTTCGGAACCGATCTAGCCTGATGAAAGGGTGATGGCGTGTGATGTGTTTCCCGTGTAGCATGGGCGTTGAGGGCCTGGAAATCAACGGTGCGGCGTGGCTGGCCATTCTTCTTTGCACAGACAACCAATCTATGGCACCAGGTGACGGGTTCACCAATGGGGACTGGTTCAAGCACACCCAACTGTACATCGTGGTCTATCCCAGTTTTGACCACATACCGCCAGTGTAGTGGGACTGGTACCGGTGTGTGGTGTGCCACTGGTTCAGCATTAGGATCCACCATCAGTTTCATGGGCGGGCCATCCATTAGAGGCAATGTTTGATGCTCACAAGTGTTAAATGTGCTTGACTTATAGTATTCAAGGAGATACTGTTGTAGCTTCATGCGATTAGCATCAGTTACGGGAAACGGAAGCTTTGTCGGGGGTGGTGGGGGTCGACGACGCTGAGGGCAACGGCACGCTGTAGTGGGGTCTTCCTGTAAGACTGCTGTTGCGTCCGGCTGCTGTGCTGTCAGGTCTACACCAATCTTGGGGAAGCTATCCGGGATGATGTCAAGGGCGACACAGGCTTCTCTGCTGAGGAAGAGCTTGTCAGAGCTTTCTGTGACATAGGTCATTTGCCTAGTTTCAACAGCCTGACCCCGTTTGTCTTTGCCCGACAAGCGGAGTACAGTGGCCCCAAGGATATTGATGCCTCCATTGTTGGCAGTGCGCATTCTCATGGTTACTGGGATGAGGTCAGATTTGCGCAAACCAAGGCGGTGGATGACCTTTATACCAGCAAGGAAACTCTGGCACCCTGTGTCTGCCATCGCGGGGACATGGCAAGTCATGGTCTGAGTGGAAAGGTCAAAGCCAAGGGCTGCGTAGTCTTCGCGCATGATTTTGACAGTCACACTAACAAATGGTTGAGGTTTTGAACCCTTCCTGATCCATGTATTAGAGAGTTTGTCATAAACATGGTGGTCAAGGGTGATGGAACGCTCACTGCGTGATCGACCCGAATTAATAACGTTATCAAACTCATTACATTCATGCCCAGATATGTTAGGAGTTTCATTTGACTGTTGTTCTGATATGTGGACAGTACATAAGGTATCAAACACAGCATTTTCACTGTTATTAGAAGAGGCACTCGTGCGTTTGGGTTTGTTCCTACTGCGACATACACTCTCCATGTGATTATCGCGATCGCAATGCCCACATCTGTTACCATATGCCGCGCATTCCATTTCACGAACGTGGGCTGGGGCGCTCTTCCCGTGTCCCTTTTTGCCACAGTAGGAGCATGGGTCGTTTCTGTCCTTGATGGTTACTTGCTTGGCCTTTTGATATGTGCTGCTAGCTGCTTCCACTGAGTGTGTGTCCAGTAGTGTAGATGCTGACCGTTTGCCAGATTCTTTAGCCTCAATGAATTGGAAAACGTCCTCCAGGATCATGTCCTGGTTCTTGTCACCAAGGAGGCAAGCTGGATTTCAGGGTCAGCAATTCCTCGTGTAAGAACAACACGCACGATCGCTTCTGTGTAGTTAACTTCAGCATCACAACTAGGGCATTTGATTAGGAATTTGCATATTCCCGCTTGACCACGTAGGTGGTCCCCGAAGCTGCGCACTGTCTCATCACGGTCTTGACGCATATTATGTAGTGCTACTCTGGCAACCATAGTGTTCTCTCCGCGACCAGCAAGTTTTTTAATGGCTGCCATTACCACCTCGATGGGTTTGTTTGAAAGGCTACCACCTGTCGATCTTGTTAGATCCTTGCGCAGAGGTTCGTCGCAGCACTCTAGTAACTGCACTACTTTATCGTGGACAGTGATTTTGGTTGCATCGACGTATTCAGACCATCGTGACTCGAAGTAAGCCCACTCTTCACTGGAGCCAGCGGCGACAATTGTGGGCCTTTTGACTTTTTCAACCTTGGTGGCATGTCCAGGGGCGTGTATGGCACTGTGGGCAGTGATGAGTGCAGCCACGATAGGAGGATCGAGGTCTTCAGTGGTGTACTGGTGTAGTCACATCCGGCGATTGGGCATCCCACAGCAGGCATCGTGGCTTTGGTCAACTTGCACCGTGTTCATAAATAAGACCAGTTCTCTTTGTTAATCCAGTTGGTGGTTTATTGCAACTTCAACAATGAACACGGTCTGAAACACATAAGAACAAACATATAATGATCAGTAATGATTAAGAATCCTCTAAATACCACACTGTACCCGGGAAAATACCTTGGCGATCACATTGGGGATTCGCCACAAGGATGTTGAAATCGGCTTGGAAGACGCGTTGGAAAAAACCAAAGTGAAACTCTGTTTCTTCATTTAATATATTATGCCTTTCACGTTTTATTATGTTATAATCGTTTCTATATAAAATGTCATTTTAATACGCTACTTGCTTAAAACAATTTTTATATGACTTTACATTAGTGACAAAAAGCAAGTTGAAATGAAAAGGTAAGGGGGAGAAATTATACACGTGGCTGATCAGATGACGGCAAATTAATGATCGAATGTGATGAATACCAAGAATGGTACTGTTATGCGTGATCAATCGATGCCTGCGCGAACAATGGATCCATTGATAGTGCAGCGCGATAGATCGATAGTGCAAATCCATCGATGGCGCATAACATCATCACCCATCCACATACAATCTACCCAGCCAGCATGTCCAGCTGGGGCCCATATGATTCCTATGTGGTCTAACTTGTGGGTCCCATGTGTGTCCCCACACGTAGGCCCAACTGGATTTGTCCATATGTGTCATATGACGGCTGTCGATTTGTCTATATAAACGAGCCCAGCTGGATCGGCCTCCACCAGGGGGCCAACTGGGTTGCCCACGGCAGTGCATGGGCTTTTTGTGGGCTAGCCCATGTGGGCTGGGCATGGGCTTTTTGTCGGCTAGCCCACATAGGCTGGACATGGGATTTGCATGGGTTATACATAGATTTTTCCTGGGCCTCATGTGAATGCAAATGGGGTGTTATTAGCTGCAACATCACATCTGCTTTACTGTCAGTAGAAATATCGAATGGAGTGTATTTTTCGAGAGGCTTTTGCTTGAAGTTATCTTAAAGAACATCCCAACTTGGATCTGTCAAAACAAGCTCATCTATCTATAATTCCAGTAATCTCTGTGTGTTTGTTTGTTTGTACGTTTGTACGTTTGTTTGTCTGTGACCGCTGTTTCTCGACAACCACGGGTCCGATATACTTGCAACTTGCCAGGTATATTGCTGGGGACCCGAGGATGTGCCTTTTCAAGGTTTGAAATTAATCGGACAAGTACTTACCGAGCTATGGCGATTTAGCCGTTCGCCGTTCGCTTTGGCGTTGCGAATGGACCAAACCATTGCATGTAAATAGAGGGGGGGGGTTCTGTGGTCGTTGCGAATGGACCAAACCATTCATGTAAATAGAGGGGGGGGGGTTCTGTGGTCGTTACTGCCACGTGGTTTCAAAGTTTTTTTTTTGTTGTTGTTGTTTGCACGCATGTTTTTTTGCACCCACGTACGGGCACGCCCTAGGATGTTTACACACACACACCCCTACACAAATTTTTTTTTTTTTTTTTTTTGGCAAGGAACGGGCACGTCCTAGCTTATATATAGTACGGGCATGCCCTAGTAATGGTAAATACCTTAATAATTCAATGGTGTTCCAGTGGAATTTTAAATTTCTTGGAACATCTTGTGGTATTCCTGCTTCCAGAATAGCAAGGGTGTGAACCTCTGAACGTTTGACGAAGATTAGATCCGTTCACCCATCCCTGAGAGAAATGGCGACACACACACACACACACACACACACACACACACACACACACACACACACACACCGACAAACATCTCTCTTAGAGTATTATAGATTTACAAAAAAATCAAACTTTCAACCCTTTGCCCATCCAAACCAACTATTTCCCAGCTGGCAATGCCGGGTACTCCTGCTAGTTTTGATATGAGAGTTGATTGAGTTCTGGTACTAGCGTTATCACTCTCCGTAAGACCCTCTCTATCTTATCGGCATCTACATTAAATCGTGAATGCCAAATTACATTTCCGAATCCTAGTGGAGGACGGACCAGTCGGACCATAGAGTTGAAGAGGACTGCGAGAGTTTCTTTTGTGACACTGGAAAAGGTCCCTTTGATAAGACCCAACATCTCATTAGCTTTGTTGACAGGTGCATCTGCATGTGTATGAAAAGCCGAACTCATATATACCAGCAATAGCCGGACGTTCTTCTCCACTCTTTGGCTCCAACACTTAGCCAGTACGTGTCTGGCAGCTCCGCTCAACTGCACATGATTAAACTTGTGAAGCAGACACATACTGACGGTGTGATCCCCATTTAGAAAGGTCACGCCCCCCCCCCCCCCCTCCCTGGGTAAATGACATCAAATGGAAGACCCTGTGAGATTTGCCCTTACAATTGGCGTTCATGGTTGGCGAGCAACCCGCCGGACTGCAGATTTATTCGAAGCCGGCGACTTGAGGATCGAATCTCGAACTGTAACAATTTATAAATAAATATAATATACAGTCACGTGAAAAAGTAAGTACACCCCATGTAAAGTTTTGACTTTTTCAACATATTTCAACATACAGCTATTTGATCTTCATTTCAACAATATTGATAGATAAAGGTGATATAATATAACAAATATCATGAAACATTTACATTTTGTAGTCCATTGTATGATTTAAATAAACATAAATGCAAATTTCACATGTGGAAAAAGTAAGTACACCCTTGGCTCTAATAGGTGGTATTGCCCCCTTTGGCAGAAACAACCTCAAGTAGGTGTTTCTTATAACTGTCTACCAGTCTCTGACATCGACTGGGAGAAATTTTTGCCCACTCCACCATGCAGAAATCTTTCAGCTGTGCTATGTTTGAGGGGTTTCTTGCATGCACAGCTCGTTTCAAATCCCCCACAACATCTCGATGGGATTTAGATCCGGGCTTTGACTTGGCCATTCCAGAACCCTCCATTTCTTTCTTTTCAGCCATTCCTTGGTGGATTTACTGGTATGTTTAGGGTAATTGTCATGTTGCAAGGTCCACCTTCGGTTGAGCTTCAACTTTCCGACAGATGGCCTCACATTATCCTCAAGCACCCTCTGGTACAATGAAGAATTCATAGTGGATTCTATGATTGTGAGCTGCCCAGGCCCTGTTGCAGCAAAGCTGCCCCAAACCATAATATTTCCACCACCATGCTTTACAGTTGGTATCAGGTTTTTGTGGTCAAATGCTGTCTTTGGTTTTCGCCAAACATGGCTTCTGGTACTGTGGCCAAATAGCTCTACGTTTGACTCATCTGTCCAGAGCACATTGTTCCAGAAGTGCTGGTCTTTGCCTCGGTGTTCATTGGCAAACTTTAGTCTTGCCCTGATGTTCTTTCTGAACAACAAAGGTTTCCTCCTGGCACACGTCCCATAACAACAACAGCAGTTGTTTGGAATCTTCTCCACTTGTAGATGATCTTCCGGACAGTCGAATGATTGATTTCAAATTGTTTGGAGATCTTTTTAAATCCCTTCCCAGACTCGTAGGCATCTATAACCTTCTTTCTGAAGGCCTCAGAGAGCTCTTTTGATCAAGGCATGGTGACGCCGCACACTTCAACAACAAAGAGCAAACCAAACTAAATATCTGAGGTTTAAATAAGACAGGTTCCTCCAAGATCCTCTCTAACGATGTTCTAATCATTTGCACCTGAGCTGGTGCACCTGATTCTAATTTTAGGTTTTTGAAGTAGTGATAAATGTAGGGGTGTACTTACGTTTTCCACATGCGAAATTTGCATTTATGTTTATTTAAATTATACAATGGACTACAAAATGTAAATGTTTCATAATATTTGTTATATTATATCACCTTTATCTATCAATATTGTTGAAATGAAGATCAAATAGCTGTATGTTGAAATATGTTGAAAAAGTCAAAACTTACATTGAGGTGTACTTACTTTTTCACGTGACTGTATTTGTTTATATTATATATACACATGTTGTGTATTATGAGGTCATATCGTCTCGATTCTTCAAGAGATGTACTTACAAAATGTTCTTCCAAAATGAACTTACAAAATGTGTCGTAATGTCCGGATTTCTATCCGTTCGTCTACTTTTTGCTATTTTTGCTAATCCTTATCACCCGACTGATTGCTCCGAAAATGAAAACATGAATACTAGACAGTAGTCCACACAATCGCTCGGGCTATGATTTTTCGATTTCGGATTGAGGGGAGGGGAGGTGTGTTACAGTGGAAGACTGAAGACGAATGCTGTCTATCCGTCTGACTGTCCCACCCTGAAGTTAGTTTGTTTTTCCTCTGAAACCCTCATTTAAACTTGTTCTCAAATGTGTGTGATATTTGTGTGTGTGTGTGTGTGTGTGTGTGTGTGTGTGTGTGTGTGTGTGCGCGTATGTGCATGCGTGTGTATGTGTGCATCTCCCCCCCCCCCCCTCTACTCCCCACCTTCCCCCCCGCCCCTTCCAAAAAGCTGAAATGTTTGGAGTGAATCGACCAAATTACTTGTACATAAAGGTTCCGTGCATATCGGGGTCGGGTATCCACTCCAGCGTGAGAATGGCCAGGGAGCCAGAAACACTTCCTTGGATTGATTCCATTTCTTACCCTGGAACAGGGGGTTGGGGGTCTGGCATTGCCACAAAGCTTCAAAAGCATGTCTGCTGATACGCTGCATGGCTCAGTGTAGTTAATTTATCAGTGGGTTGTTCCGGGCCCCACATAAAAGCAGCCCATACTATTGTCCGTGGTATAACTGTGCCAGGATCATATTCGATCCACCAACATCTCAGGCTCTGAGTGGATGCTCTTACAATAAGGCCAATACTTGGCCTAATTGTAATACTGTATTTTGTATCCTTCATGAAATTCTCATCATGTATGTAATTCCTCTTCATTAACGGTATGGACCTCAAACATCCGGGGCCTTCGTTCAAACTTAACTGATCTCTCCATACAGGTTGCTTCTGTCAAACCAGACGTGATCTGCTTAACAGAAACTTTCCTCCTTTATGATGTCTCTGATTCCATAGTATCTCTCCCGGGCTACTCCCTCCTCCGGTATGATAGACCTGAGCCTCGTCCTGGAGGCGGGGTTGCTATCTTTATCAAAAACTCTCTTCCTCACTCGCCCTGCACTGCACTCTCTCCACCTCACCCCCAGGAATACCTCTGGCTACGGCTTCCCCTTCGCTCCCACCTCTTGTTCATATGTGTGTTGTACCGTCCACCAAACAGTGATGACTCCATCTACATCTCGCTGTCTGATGATATGGACCAACTTCTATCTACTCATCCCAACTCTCTCTTCCTCATATGTGGTGATTTCAACTGTCATCATGCCAGTTGGCTGGGTGTGGGTACCTCTCTCACCAGCCATGGCTCCTCAGCAAAGGACTTCTGCGACTCACTGGGACTGACACAATCTGTCAATTTCCCGACCCGGATCTCAGTCAACGGAACATCTTCTCTTCTGGACTTGGTTATGACTAACTTCCCTGAAAATGTCTGCTGCTCTTCTTCTGCTCCGATCGGATCATCTGATCATGTCCTTGTTAAAGTGGACATCTCTCTGACCATCCTCAGGGAGCCTGCTCAGCGTCGACGAGTCTGGCATTTCACTCAGGCCAACTGGCACGGTCTTCAAGCAGCCATCAATCATCTGGACTGGTCTCCCATCTCTACCACCTCTGACATCAACTCATCCTGGGAATTCTTCCAAAGTAAATTGCTCTCTCTCATGCACAGATTTATCCCATCTCGTCTTCAGTTGTCATACCCTTCCTCCCGTCCATGGTACACGGAATCTTGTGGTGAGGCTGTTGCCCAGAAACAACTTGCCTTCGTCTCCTGGAAAGCAAATCCAACGGAAGGAAATCTCATTTCCTTTCACAAAGCCCGAAACAAGTGTGTGTCCACCCTCAGGAGAGCCAGGAAACAATATCTCTCCATTCTCAAGACCGAACTCTCTTATCTGTCTCCCTCTTCCAAATCCTGGTGGCGTCTGGTCAAATCCGTTTCTGGTGTTTGTTCCCCCTCCATCCCCTCCCTTACCTCAAACGGCTACACAGCTGACTCCGCACGTGAAAAAGCTGAATGCCTCAACTCTGTGTTTGCCTCTAAATCTTGTGTCCCAAACCCATCCCTCTCTGTACCCACCATACCCAGTCGTACCCTGCTGCTCCTGGACTCCGTGTCCTTTCCTCCTGACAAGGTGGAAAAGTTTCTGTCAACCCTCGACTCTGATTCTGCAACTGGACCCGACGGCATCAGCCCACGGGTCCTAAAATCCTGCTCTGCTGCTCTATCTCACCCTCTCTCTGTTCTCTTCACCCTCTCTTTTGCTCAAGGTCAACTGCCATCTGCTTGGAAATCAGCCAACATCACCGCTTTGCACAAAAAAGGTGCAAAAACAGATCCTAGCAACTACAGACCAATCAGCCTTCTCCCAATTATCAGCAAAGTCATGGAATCCATCATTGCTTCGGATATGAAATCTTTCCTCTTCTCCAATGGCTTGATCTCTGATCATCAATTTGGTTTCAGACCAGGTCACTCTACTCTGGACATGCTGCTTCTGCTGTCTCAACAATGGATGGAGGTCCTCAATGCCAAACAGGAAATTAGAGCTGTCTCCCTCGACATATCACGTGCCTTCGACACGGTCTGGCACCCCGCTCTGCTCACCAAACTCTCCTCCTTTGGTATCCATGGAAATCTCCACGCATGGCTGGCGGACTTCCTCTCTAGTCGTCGTCAACGTGTGGCCCTGAATGGGTTTCTCTCATCTCCTCTTCCTGTTCAGGCTGGAGTTCCCCAAGGCAGTGTTCTGGGCCCCGTGCTTTTTCTGGTCTTCATCAATGATCTCTCTGACTCTCTCGAAAATCCTCTCTATCTCTTTGCTGATGACTCCACTCTCTGCCGCTCCATTCCTCTTCCCTCAGATCGGCAGTCTGCTGCCTCCTCACTCTCTGAAGACCTGGACAAAATCACAGACTGGTCAAACAAGTGGAACATGTCTTTCAATCCTGACAAATCTCACACTCTTACTATGTCTCTCCGAAAAGATCGACTGGACAACCCTCCCATCTACTTTCTCAACAATCCTCTCCAAGAAGTTCTGTCGCTCAAGATTTTGGGTCTCACTATCTGCCATGATCTTTCTTGGGAAAACCACATTTCCAAGCTGGCCTCCAAAGCCAGTCGCCGACTGGGCATCCTCCGTCGTGCGAAGTCCTTCCTCGGCACACCTGAGCTCCTCACCACATACAAGGCTTTCATCCGCAGCTCAATGGAATACTGTTCTCCCCTATGGGCCGGTGCTCCTGCCTCACACCTAGCTCGGCTTCACGCTGTTGAAACCAAAGCTTTCAGAATTATTGGAATCTCCCGCGATGAAGCTATCTCTGAGGGCCTTTCACTCACTCACCGCAGGCAGGTAGGTGGTCTTTCTGTCTTCTACCGACTCCTCTCCGGCCTTGCACCCCCAGCTCTCTCTGTGCTCTGTCCCCCAAATATTCCTACAGGTCGCACAAGATCTGCCAGCAACCCTCTGATGGTTAAACTGCCGAAATCTCGGCTCTCTGCTCACCTTCACTCTTTCATTCCTCTTTTCTCCCGCCTCTGGAACAAACTCCCTCACTCCCTTCAATCCCACTCCTCCCTCCAGGTCTTTAAAACAGCTGTTCACCACCATCTCTTATCTTCCCCCATCCAAAACCTTGATCTTTTCTACCCCCTGCTAATTCACCCCAGATCCACCTTGTTTGAAATTCCAACTTCTTTCCTGGAAGTCCTGGCAGTGTCCATATGTTTTATACCTCTCCCACCGCCCCCTTCCCACGCCCCCCCCCCCAAAGCCCTCGCCCTCTCTCAGATCTCTCGATGTCTCCATGTCTCTCGGTCCCTGCTCTCAAATGTTGTGTTTGTGTCCTTCCCCCTCTCTCCCCATCTTGTCTACCGCTCCCTATGTTATATGTTTTATGTGTCGGTTTGTCTTTCTGTGTGATTAATGTTCGCTCTTTCACAAGCCTCGACCTTGTATACAAAAAAAAAAAAAAAAAAAAAAAAAAAAAATTCACGACATTGATGGAAATCACCATTTTTGGAAATTATGGCATTATTATACATGTACTGTATTTAGTGTACAGACAAAAGCCGAGCACCAGCCAATGAAACTGACTCGGTAGCCTTATGATCATCCATCCATCCATCATTTTGCTTTTCTTCTCTGTTTTATTTTAGGATTGTTGGCGGTATGGCCTGCGGATTGGTGCTGGACCCCAGACGGGACTTCCCGGCTTGGCTTTCGACCCAGGGCGTCAGCTCCCGTGTGGCTCAGGTCGTGGAGCGGGAGTTGGGGATTGGAGATTATGAGGCGCTGCTGGCATGTGCAGAGAGTGCTCAGGTTCGCTCCGAGTTGTTCGTGCTGGCCCGAGAGCGGCTTTCCTTCGCCACGTATGCCGTGCTGAGACGTACCATTGAGGGTTTGGCCTCCAGGCGTCAGGACGGCGTCGAGGCATCTCATGATGCCCTGAGTCTCCAGCCAATCCTGAGTGGTCTGCTGGATTCCATGGTGGTGCTTTTAACCACTGTGAGTCAGGAACTCTCGCTTTCCGCGCAGAGACTCAGTTCCTTGGAGCCTGTGATTTACGGGCAAACGGCAGTGGAAGCTGAGGTTACCACACAGGCATACGCGGTCTCAGAACCAGGTTGGATGGTGTGGTCACTCTTTTTTTCTGCTTGCAGTTTTTTTGCTATTTCTCTCAAATTTGTGCCACCACTTTTTGTTTTCATTTTTCTGTTTTTACTTCACGCGTGAAGCGCATGGTGGGGCAAAGCAGTTGGTTCACTGTGTTTGGCTGTCTGTCTGGAATTGTGATCAAGGAAGTACTTGATTCCATTCGAATGTTCTATTTTGAATAATGTGGAACATGAATCGGAATATTCAGATGAAACTTGGTGGATGATTTCGGTAGGTGACAAGAACAAGCCAATTCGATTTTCTAGCGACTGCCGTTCTATTTACCCCCGCCACCGAAGGTGGATGGAGATTATGTTTTCACCCTAGTCTGTCTGTCTGAACAGGGTATCCCAAAAGGTTGTGAACACATTTGTCTGAAATGTGGTGAACAGGTTGGGTGTGTGACGAGGACTAATCTATTTGATTTTGGTGAAGACACGAATTCGGTACCGGATACGAGAGGTTTTTTAATTTTTTGAGTGATTCTTCACCATTGAGAGATGGGACCAAAAACAATATACTGTGGGGGATACCCCATAGAGGCTGGGTTGTTCGTAATTCACTGTCACGGGACCAATGGGACTATTGACGGTATGGGCGTGGCGTGCGCTCGGTTATTGGAGCCACGCCCCTTTAAGAGGATCGGGCGGAAGTGATGGGGGGTATATAAAGAGGAGTTCCGGTCGGGTTCAGGAAGTCTGGAAATAAAGGAGCCTTGAACAATTCAAGAAGTTTTTAGCCTTTCGTTGCCCGCAACTCCTACACTACTGTATTACACGATATTTCAAAAAGTTTTGAGATGAGTTGCAACAAAACTAGGTGGATGAGTTGGGTAGGTGACAAGAACAAGCCGATTAGATTTTAGTTCAGCTCTCGATCCATATTCGTCCTTTCAGTGGGATACAAAATGTAAACTGTTCAGCCTGGCGGAGGTATGCACTCCACTGAGTGTTGTTCTAGTTGTTTTGGCAAAGCTACTTATACATTACTAGCAGGAGTGGCCCGAGTACCGGGCGTTGCCCAGGTAATGCTCCAATCCTGTTGGCATTTTGAATATTTTTATTTGTGGGGGCCTGAAACACTTCCCTTCCCACTAAGGAATGGGGTCTGAGATCATTTAATTTTACCTTCCACATATCTACAAAGGCTTAGGCACTATAGAATGATAAATAAAAAAATCTAAATTTTTTTCTTTGCCTGAACCACTCCCTGGCACTCATTGATGAAACTCTGAACGTTTTTACGAAGACCCCAACAATCATCACTGAGAAAACTAGTGACACACACACACACACACACACACACACACACACACACACACACACACACACACACATCTCGTTTTGTCATTTCTGTTCCTCACAATTCTAACTCTCTCTTTTATTCACACACACACACACATGCACACACACACACACACACACACACACACACACACTTAATTAATTGTACAGTATCGGTTGTTCCTAAACTTAGATATAAATAATTTAAAGGATTGTTGTAAATGATGTTAATTTCAGAACATCCCATATTCAACTTTATTTAAATTGGAAACCTCAAACATAGTTTCTCCACCTAAGTCCTAAAGCAAGAGCGTTAACCCGTAAGCAATTGACTCGTTTCCCGACTGCATGGATCATCAGCTGGGCACCGTTGTTCCTCGAGGTTTCAATCCTTTCAGCCCAGGACCTCTCCTAACAGGCGGATCCACAACCTCGATCATGGATCCACATCAATAGATGGTACATCAGTAGATCCACAACCTCAGTTGCGTCCAGGCAGTCAGTCAACCCATCAATGCAACATCACTTATTCCAACTTTACTCGCAATAGGATTTAATGTATTATCATATATTTATAACTTTCCTTACACACTCGATAATATGATAATATCATTAAATCATGTACATCTTACCTTAAATACATCAATTTACCAACCAGCATGACCACACCACCTACCTCTGGATCAAACTGTATTTCGAATGTCCAAACTGCCACCTATAACGGTTTTTGGCATGCTGCCGTACATTGATTTGTTGTATATTTAATTATTATATTGTACTGTATTTACATAAAGATCTCATGAATAATATTTTTACTATTCGTATTGTATTTTACTAATTCGATTTGGTGCCTTTTTGTGATTTTAAAGAAAACTTGTTTTAATCTACCAACTGCAGCCCCCTGTGCTAACATACGTCTGACTAGTTGTAATTTATTGACCAGTTCAGAGCTGTGTGTGGTTGCTCTCACAGTCCGAATTATTTCACCTGCAACCGTACCATAAAATAGCTTTTTGGGAATGTTGCTGTCTAAGAAAGGCATTCGGACAATGTGGAATGGAAATGCATCTCGTTTATCAAATAATTTGGTGTGAAATTTATTATTATGGATGTCAATTTGTAATTCTAAAAAGGAAACTGAAGTGGAAGTTTGGTTTTCCTTTATTAATTCAAGTTATTTTGGATATACATCATCATGAAGCTGCTCAAATATAAATCCATCATTAATTGCCAACAAATCATCAATGAACCTGAAGATGTTTCCGCATCTTCGTGCAGTTGTTAATTTATTCTGGCACATGTTCTGGACCCAATCAAACTCGTACATGTGCAGAAACAAATTTGCAAAGAAAGGGGCCGGATCTGAACCCATGGGTATGCCCACTGTCTGCTGGAGTATCTTGTTGCCAAATGTAAAGAAACTGTTGTTTAGCAGAAATCGAATACTTTCTTTGAGTTTACTTTTTGAAAAACTGCATGAATATTGTTTATCCTTTACAGACCAGTGTGCTCTGTTTTGATATACATTAATGCATACTCTATTACCTCCTGCAAATGCTTTATCTATTGCTCTGTCCAATGCGGTTACTAGCTTGTCATGTGGAATGTTTGTGTACAACAAACAACAACAACAACAACAGGCATTTTAAGGCCATTTTCACTGCAAGAGCGGGGGTTAGCCTTACGGTCCCCATGACAATCTTCTCCAAATTGGCATGGTTCTATTTTTGAGGCAATATTTTTATGGCTGGATGCCCTTCCTGACGCCAACCCTTTGAGTCGCCTCTTACGACACGCAGGGATACGGTGTACCTATTCTAAACCGGGGTACACACCGGTATGTACAATGTGGAAAAATCAAAGGTTGAAAGACATTTTGCCTTACCCTTGTTGTTAATGTTATGGATACTGTCGATTACTGGTTTGGAATTGTCAATGATCCAGAATTTCTTAATACCAGAATAAAACTTCACTTTTTCATGGTAGTTTTTTAAGCATTTATAGATTAGTTTCATTGCCGCTGTAATACTGCCCGACAAAGGTTTGAAACTACATTCTCTACTTGCGATGATGTACCTCATCTTACAAGGGTGTTTGTGCATTTTTGGGATCCAGTAAATGAATGGTAATTTATGTTGTTTATCCGGAACTAACAGTCTTTTCACCGTTGAGTGATTTGTATGGTGTTGTATCAAGTCTGTTTTGTTATCGTTACTTATTTTGTAGGTCTTTGAAATTCCCGTGTCTAAGCCCAATTCTTCCAAAAGTGTTTGAATGTAGAATGTTTTACATACAAATGAAATCGAACACACACACACACACACACACACACACACACACACACACACACACACAAACATCTCTCTTATAGTATAGATTTATAAATCACCAAGAACTATACAAAGTGACTGTTCAAATGACATGGTGGTATTCTTTTGATTGATATATTTTGTTGACTTTGTTGGAACTCTAATGGCAAACACAGGATTGCAAGAAGTGATGCAAGCAGCATTTGGTGGTGTGAAATGATGATGTGATGTGACAATGTCCCTGGAGGAGTGATACAGATCACACTGAAGCTTTGCAACACTGGGCATTAAGCCTCCACATAACCAGGCAGCTGCAGAAAAACCCAATTGAACTGGATGACAGACACAACCCTCGTCAAGGAAGATTTTATGAAGAAGAGGGAAAGTCGACAATTTGATCTGTTGAAGAGGACAGAAAGAAGATTCGGGAAATGCTCACTACATAAAATCATTTTTGTGAACTATATGTTTCTTCTTTGTCCCTAAAGATGATACAAATTATCCTTAACATGGGTTCTGGTTCTTGGACAAATGGATCACCTCAATCCAGAAGACCACCCGCAATAGTTGGTGAATATGTATCCTGGAAAATTGGCACCTGACACGGCGAATGTTGACAGAGCACACAAAATTTGCAGGAAGCAGTTACAGCCATTCCGGTCAATTTTACTTTTTGTATTTCCATACATTTTTTCGTTGTCACTATATTGGTTGCTGTAGTAACCTCAAAATTGTCTGTATTGAAGAACAAGATGAACATTGACGTCTCAGCGTGACTATATCCTGCACCAGAAACAGTAGTGATAGGTGGTTCAGCTATCTTGTGAATTGTTCATTGGCCTCAAAATAAATTTGGCTGAGATTGTGTCAAATCCCGGGGCGAGACTAATAAGTGCAGAAAGTAGGAGCGATCAATGAGAGGAGAATGTTCCTGCTTTACTCCTGCAAAATGTATCTTA
This sequence comes from Myxine glutinosa, assembly GCF_964187855.1. Lineage (NCBI taxonomy): Eukaryota > Metazoa > Chordata > Myxini > Myxiniformes > Myxinidae > Myxine > Myxine glutinosa. The sequence goes on from NC_136265.1 coordinate 165,500,370, forward strand.
GCCTGAATTGCATCAACATGATTTCATATAGATTGCTTTGAAATGACGTGTTGAACATTTATTTGACACTCATTTAGTAACCATGCTCGTGTTAATCTGTGTATGATAAGCCCGGTTGACAAGCTGGTATTCTCTTGCAGAGGCAATGATTGGGACAGGATCTGAAAGTGAGACTCACATACAGGAATGTTCGTCAAATCAAGTACTGAATGCTGACTTTGTGAAAACGGAGCCTTTGTCATCAGGTGATATGTGGCTGATATACTCCATATGAGTGTTCTTATTTGTCACCAAAAGCTCGTGGCAGCGTGAAGTGTCTTCTGTCGTGATTTTTGAAGGTCACGCGCAATTAAACTGATGATGTTTTACTTTCGAGGTTGACAGGTGCTGTATGTGATTGGACTTGAGTAACCGGAAGTTGGGGGAAATTTAAGGAAAGCAGTGATGATCTTTTATTAATTTTGAGGGAAAAGAAAACCTGTCTGTTAGCCCACCATCGGTAAGCTTGCCTACTGGCCCGTACTACCCAGAAGGTAGTAGGGTACGTATAATAATTAGTGAACGTTTCTGCCGTTGAGAACCAACCCAGGAAAGGTCACCATTCTGCAGCATTGCTGTACGTAAGTTAGGGCTGGAATCTGGTTAAGGTAGGGCACATGGCACACAAAGAGCACTTTCTGATGGGTGGATCTCCACTTACTAGCAGCATCAGGATGTTTAAAATTGGGTGAGGAATCTAACTGAAGAGGAGTTGGCTCTCGTAAAGGATCAGACCTCTCCCGCAAGCCAAATACTTTTATTTTATACATTTTCCATTTCCAAAACACTTGTATTCCTGTTCTTGGGAATTATCTTCGGATTAACAACAATAGTAGCAAACTGTGTTTGCAAAAGGATCAACAATCGATTGATTTTTGCATTCCAGATGCTTCATTGTCGGAAAAAAATACTGTTCTTTGTTCGTTTCACATTTCTTTCCACATTTCCCTTTATGATTCAAATTTTTGCTTTTTCTTTATTTCTCTCCTTCTTTATCTATCTGTCTGAGGAGAAGTGAATTCTTGCAGAATTTTTTTCTGTAACGTTCACTTGACTGCACCTGGATGTGTTTGAGGGTAGTGGAGTAGCGGCTGAAACCCGAATCCTATCCAGGTTCCACCTGATGACTCCATTTTTGCTCTTTGCTTATTTGGGTTCCTTCTGATGATTCCAATACAGTATTTGGTTTTCCATTTGATTATGTTTCTTTCATATCTTGATGCTGTGTGGGCTGTGCTTCCCCAATGAAGGACCTCTTGTAGTTTAGACCTGTTGCTCCTTTTACATACTGCCTCAAAGCACCAATGTGAGTGCACCAGCTACCCAGATGGGAGCACGGTAGAAAAGATTTTCGGCCAATATTACTCATATGTCCTGTCCTGTCTGTCATATTTCAGGTGAAACCAACATGCGACACAAGGCCGGTGATTTAATAAACAATATTGTTGCGTTTATAGGGGGTAGTGATACCATAGACCAGGTAGAGTGTATGGATTAGTGTGCTCCGACTGTCGCAAAGAAGAAGAACCACCATGTAATAAGTAGGGAATTTGTTCAGCCCAGATGTCATGTAAGGTGCATCTTCGTTCCCATCATGAGGGGTAGGGTCATGTTAATTAGTTTAGGGATTATGTTAATTATCCTCTGTATGTCGTTACCTCTGTACTCTGTACTTTATTCCTATGTCCCTTTTAGCGCCACACCAGAGACTAGCTGAAATTGTGCATTTCAACACCCTAATTAAAAGCTAACCGGAAGTCATGCATCAAGCCCTACCGCTGACAACCCCGACTTGGGAGGCACACAGACGGGCAGGCCTAGAGGCCACACCCCCGAGGAGCTGTGATTGGGCGGGGTTTGATTGACAGAAATGACGGGTAAGTTGGAACTCGCTGATAGGGTCGGAACGGAGACATGTTGAGATGACGTCAGAGCCCGAGGAACAAAGGACCGTGTCCCCGACATTTTGCTCTCCGACATGTGGGGAGTTCAGAACGCTCTGACCGATATTTGTCGATCTTGCGCATTCTCGCCTTGAACTTCGTACGAACGGTGGCATTTTGCTCTCGGGCTCAAGGAAGCGATCGTGAACGGCCGCGTTTGGAAATCTTGCTGGTGGTCGTGAGGAAGCCGAGCCGCAGCCCGGGAGCTGCGGTTTTCCGTGCAGAGGATGGGTGGACGAGCACGGCGTGGAAGAGCGTGCTGCACGCCTGCTGTTCGCTTCGCATGGAAGGCCTACTTCACACCAACGGGCTCGGCCTAGTGAAACGAGGGTGGACTGAGGCCTACTCGCGCCAACGAACCAGCTCACTTTCCCGCCAAGAACGTAGCCGCATCCAGACTGCACGCTCGGGGCCTGGACTAGTCCTGACGAGACGCACTGGTCGAGTCGAGCTAACTGCAATTGAATAACCAAACACGTTTATTTTCAGTTATCTTTCCCTTTGTCTGTGTACTGGATCTGTGTGTGGGGACATCCCATTTAGGACTTAATTTACCGTGCATTATTTTGTATTACCGGCATTTATTTTAACTAGGGCATGCCCGTACGTGGGTGCCCGTTCCTTGCCAAAAAAAAAAAATAACGCTACCCGTACGCTCTACCCCGCCCGTACGCCCGTACGCCCGTAAACAAAAAAAACAACGCTCTTCGCTTCCGCCCTTCGCTCTGACTGAATTGGGAAAAATAATGCGCATAAGAAATCGAGAAATTATTATTTTCTCCGGAAGAAATCGAATTACGAACCGTAATGGCGCGCGTTCTGTGATTGGCTGCCGGAACTGGAAGTGAAGTCTTCACTGTCCGGAAGGTCGCAAATCGCAGTTACGATGAATCGCAAATTAGTTTTAATTAGTTTTAAAACATAGTTTAACGCCAACATAGTTTGCCAACGTGAAATAAATGAATACGCTCTCAAATGTGCCGTCCGAGGCAGAGTCTGTTCGCCACGTTCGGCACACGTGATAGCTCGCTGCTCTCTGATTGGTTGAATCGTTTTTTGGACATAGCTCGGTAACTACTTGTCCGATTAATTTCAAACCTTGAAAAGGCACATCCTCGGGTCCCCAGCAATATACCTGGCAAGTTGCAAGTATATCGGACCCGTGGTTGTCGAGAAACAGCGGTCACAGACAAACAAACACACACACAGACATACACACACACACACACACACAGAGATTAGTGGAATTATCGATAGATAAAGCCAGCATTTATTGTTGTACATTTTAAACCTGTGTCGGTTGAGATTATTTATCCAGGTGCGAAGACGTCGGGTGGAAGCCGTTCAGGTAAGGCTCCGGTTTCCCCCCTCCCTCTTGCTCCCCCATGCGTATTCTCCGCTATATTTTTGAACTGAATGCCTCGGAGTAACAGCTCGTTTGGTCATCCATGCTTCCCTATGGTGTTCACCAAGGGTAGTGTTACGGATTCGTCACTTCCGTTGTTGTGGTTTTCATCCACTGTAAACATTTTTTATTCCATGTACTATTATTGTTTTCAAAAGGTTTATTGTTTATGAACTGTTTTCAAAAGGTGAAAAAGTTAGAGTTAAAAGAAATCGGAAACCGGATCTGGAACCGGATGACGACGAAGAGGAAGAAGAAAAAGAAGGCGGAGCGAGTGAGTCGGACCAGAAGCATAGTTGCTTTGCGGTCTGGAGCGAACGTTGGCGAGCAAGAGTCACGAGGGAACTTTGGGTTTCCCAGGAAAGGGATTCCTGCGACAGAGTTGTTATCGCTGTGACAGATCAACCTGCGTGTCAGGTTTTTGGCGTTGGATTCCGAGGAGAATCATCATCGTGCCGTCACGCCTCGAGAACGGGCCGTCGGCCATTTTGACTCGTGCGCTTTGCGCATCGTGCAAGGTCTTTGCTTCGCTTCAGCCATTTTCCCTGCATTCAGACGTATCTGGTGTGTGTGTGTGTGCAACGTGGCTTTTGAAGGTTCATTTGCGGTTCGCCAACTGTGAGCCGTGAAGCGTCCATACCCGAGGGTGTGATTTCTCAGTCGCCTGGAGGGCGCCTTTGGATTTCCCAGTCGCCTTCAGGGTGCCTTTGTGCAGCTTTGACAGCGGGACTGTACTTGTCATCCGAACGGGATTCTGGTCTCGATTGGACATCGTTCTGACGATCGCTGGAGCGGATCGACTTTGGCTTGAAGCCGGAAGCAACTTTGGCTTGAAGCCGGGAAAGAGACAACGACTTTGGCTTGATGCCGGAATAGAGACATTGGGGAATGTTCTTGTTTCACTCAATTGGAGCACAGTGAGTTATATATTACGAAACTGATGGTACCATCATAGGATATATATAGATTGTACTTTTGATTACTATTATTGTTGTACTGTTATTCTTGTGTGATCTTAATACAATATGTGTTTGTTGGTAACAATTGGTGTGGCTTCACCATTGATCTTTGACATACAGAATAACACATTTTTCTGCCGTGACTCCTCTCGGGGCTCGGAGGTACAACGTGACCAGGGGGTTTGGGGAGGAGCACGTAACAGTAGTCACACGACAATATTTATTAATCCCTACTGTATACCTTTGAAATACTTACTATAATTAATATTGATGAAAGTAAGCATTCAATGATTAAAATCCCCCAGATTATAAAATACACATTTCACAGATTTGTATGCAGTCAAGCATTGATTCAAACGTTCATGGTTGGAAACTTATCCAGTTTGTAATATATAAGACTTCAGCAGGTTACAGATGGTCAGAGTCAGAACTTCACACGTTCAAACAATCTTGTCCAGCTGGGTTGTACAAGTTGAAGTCGACCATGCCAGTTGCGGTGGAAGCTCTCTCCATGAGCTTGGTCTCACATAAGCACTCATCAGACTCCTGCGTCCACAGATCAAGCTAAGTGACATTGAATACAGAAAGTGCATGTTGTTAAAGAACCCAATGCATACCGACAGCTGAAGAATGAGGAGGGAGAAGTGAGGAGGAACAAATGAAAAATTAACAATGAGGTGTGAGGAGGGAAATCAGGTCGTGTTCTCGGTGCCGTCTCTGCGACCAGAGAGGAGTTTCTTGTCTGGATGTTGTCTCCACGACCCCAGCAAGGCACAATTTCTTGCCTGGATGTCGTCTCCGCGACCACAGCAAGGCACGATTCATCAAATACCCACCAGTTGGTAAAACGATCAGCCTCCACAGGGATGCAGCTGGTTGGTTAACTATGGCTTGAAGTGTGGAACCCATCGGTGTCATCGTACAGCACTCATGTCCCTTCACGGGATGCTGGTTTGAAGATGCAGTCTGTCAGGGTGAACTGCATACAGCCGAACCCTGCCTCGGCAACCTCCCACGTTCATGCCGCCAGAAAGGCGAGTTGTCCGTCTGGTGTTACATCTCCCTCTCCCTCTCTCCATCTCCTGGTCTCCTGAATCTGATGCAGGCTCTTGTGATGTTTTATAAGTTTCACACAAGGTCACCTAAGAGTTCTGGCGTCTAAATGTCTGCATTTTGTTGTCTCGGAGAATGAGTGGAACCATGGTCCCAGTCTGTCTCTTTCTTGTACAAGTAGAACTCAGTTTTTTTTTTTTTTTTTTTTTTTTTGTATACTGAATCGAGGCTCGTGAAAGAGCTAACATTTATTTCACAAACAAATCAACCAGACAAACAAAATATACAAAAAGAGGGAGCGGAAGACAAGATGGGGAGAGAAGGGGAAGCACACAACCACAACATTTGAGAGCAGGGAGAAGTGTGGGAGGGAGAGGGCTTGGGGGCAGGAGGCATGGGAAGGGGTGCGGGGGGGGGGGGGGGGGGAGAGGTATAAAACACAAGGGGACCGAAATTAGCGGGGGTAGAAAAGATCAAGATCGGGGGCAACTCAGACAGTTTACACAAAACACACCCAGGTCCCTTGAGTTGTGCAAGTAGGACTCAAACCTTTAGCCTGCTCCTCTCTTCGTTATGAAGCTGCGCATTCCTTTTCTCCACGCACAGAAAGCCCAGAGGCTGTGACCTGGAGATCCCCAATAAGAGCCGAGTCTCAATCGACTGCTTTTGACACATCGGACTAGACTGAACAATTAACATTCAATTTTAAAACCATCTTTTACAACAGCACAACAATTCACTGAACTTGTGCCTGCTTCACTTAAATCCACATTTTCATTTAGAACGGTATATTATTTCGGAACACTGCATTTGAGCCTGGCGGTTTACTGCTGAAATCTAGCTATCTGGGTTCTTCCCAACATCTTTGTTCTTTGTTCCTTTCACATTTCTTTCTACTTTTTCAGATTTCTCTTCATTCATTTTAATTCTTGCTTTTTCTTTATGTCTCTCTTTTTATACCTATTTGTCTAAGGAGAAGTGAATTCTTGCAGTAAGTATTCTGTGAGGCTTATGTGGCTGCACCTGGATGGGTTTGAGGGTAGAGGAGAAGCGGCTGAAGCCCGAAGCCCATCAGTTCCTACTGATGACTCCATCCTGTGTTGTTGCAGGCAGTGAAGTTGTCCGAACTGAACCACAGCTGAACCATGACAAAGCTCAAAGATGGAAAGGTAGGTGAGCCTGGCTCAAGCTAAAGCCCGACTCCTCATTGTTTATGAGGAGAGCTTTTCAGAGAAACTACCAAACACAGAGACTCAAATTCACTGTTTTCTCTGCTCACCTTCACCAGCCCACTTGCATTGTGGAATATTTTTGGGGGCTGGAGGCATTATGTTTTCGGGTTGTCCGTCCATCTGTCCGTACGGGCTAAACCTCGTTTTTCTCAGCAACCACATGTCCGATTGAGACTAAACTTTCAGGGTAGGAGTGACACCCAAGCAGAATATTTTTATGATAATTGTGATGTCATTGGTCACGTGGTATGGCAACTAATCTTGGAGTAAATTCAAATAATTAAAAAATTATTTCTCGGAAACCGCTGAATGGAAAAATTTGAAACTTGGCACATTGTCAAGTATTGTCAAGTACAAAATGTCACTCCACCATTGAGAAACAACAACAGGCATTTTAAGGCCATTTTCCCTGCAGGAGCGGGGGTTAGCCTTGCGGTCCCCATGACAATCTTCTCCATTTTGCCCTATTTTCTGCATCTCCCCTTGTTAACCCCTTTGCCCGCATTTCCACCATTGAGAGACAAAAAACGATATACAGCACAATATCTCAAAAAGTTGTGGACGGAGCCGGACAAAACTTGGTGGACAGGTTCTGTGTGCGACAAGGACCGATCAATTCAATTATGGTGTAGATCCGGATCGGAGAATTATTCAATCTTTAATAGCCCAGCAGATATGTGAAAAAATTGTGCTTTTGGTGATACAAGCATGAAATTTTGAACACTGATAGAGCATACTACTAGGAAGATTTTTGGATATAGGGGCATTCAAATCTTTTCCTAGGGACAAAATGGCGGCCATTTTAAAAATGGCCGTTTACGGATAATAAGATACACAGTACCGATGTCTATAAAACTAGATTTACTTATTGCTCAAGCACACCTATGATGTTTTTTTCACGTAAACAGGTTGTAAGATCATAATTAAATGTCAACAAACTCACATAACATTTATTTGGTCCTTATTCTTTACAAAAATAATTACTTTTTGAGCTATTTTGAGCAAACTCCAGAAACACAATGGAAATGAAGTGAAAATGCCACATTAACGCTGTGGAAGTGACTTTCACTATAAAACAGTCTACAAAACAGTCTTCCACATGTTTGTGTATATGTAACAGGTGTGTTATTCCTCCTGTATACTATCGTGTGCACTCCCCTGCACAGTGACACAGAGCTGAGCACTGGAGTGCGGCCTTAACACACTTGCACTGTTTCCTGCAACCCTTCTTGCATCCACATCTAATCAATTGTCGGCATGCCTCAGTTGCCTCTGTGAGGGTTGTCCAATATATCCCCCAGCCGTTATTACTCTGTTTCCAACCCCATTCACTCGGCGATGGGAGCTCAGGTGCGCAAATCATCATCTGGCCCCAACAAAAGCCGGCTTGGTAGGCAGCTCTCTTGATGTGTTGTCTGAGGGCTTCTTGCGTTGGTGGGATAGCCTCTATTGATCTACCAGTCTGGGTGAAGAGATGCTTGCGGGCATCGTTAACATGTTCCTGGCTGCTTGTTCGATCGTAGAGCAGAACAACAAAACGCTCCAGTGGATCCATGTTGTCATTTGCAGTTGAAATGGTTGGTGTGGCAGCCAGTGCGCAGAAAGCTGAGGTGACCTCATCATAGGCTTTCCATGTTTCCCATGCTGTTTTCTTCCCCCTTCCGCCGAAGCAGGACACGGTGTCACACCCAGTGAAGGCGTGGAAGAATGGCAACCCTCGGCACTTGTTTGGTCCCAGTGCCACAGCCATCTCGTGAGCTGCCAAGTGCCTGAAATTCTTCCCTGTGCCAAAAGCAACCCAGAGTTCATCGATGTCAAGATATCCAGTTGCTGCCACTGCAAGGATCAAAACATCTGTGTCCACTGTGCGGATTGACACCTTGGTATAGCCTTGTCTGACTGCATCTTGGACATGGAGTAGTATCCTTGTATCTGCCTCCTCGTGACTACACGGGGAAAGACCAGTAACATCTCGTGGCTGTGTACAAAAAACTTCTTTGTGGTTTGTGGTGACGATTTGCTTGTCAGTCTCAATGTTTGCTATCCTCGTTGCTAGAAAGTCAAACAACTCCACCTTGTTCTCGTCTATGCGAAGGAAGGCCTGCCAGTTTCGAGGGATGGAACTAGATGGCTCAACTCGTCTCCTGGTGCCTTTACCCCTCGTCTTCCTGGTGTCGGCTTTCAAACTGTCTGGGAAATATTCATCCCAGATAATATCAACCCTGCTCTTATTTTGTATCTGAGATGTGATGTATGGCAAGAATACTAGTGATGCATACTCAGAGAAGGTCTTCGCATTACGAGGTGCCAGCATGTTCACGATGGCTGCTCCATCCAGGATCATGACTTCAACAGGGGGGCTTACATCATCATTTTCCCGTGAGGTGATCAGATCTTCTAAGCACCCAACCAGATCAGACTTGGTTCCAAGCCGGATTTTGCCCATTTGTGACAATGCAGGGGGACAAACTTGGTTTTCATGTGCAAAGAATTCATCAAGATCTCCATTCCGTGTCTGGGATGCAATAAACAGCCTGGAGAACAGAACGCAGTCATTCTTCAGAGATACCACCTTCAACTCTGTTCTTGACTTCTCTCTGACTGGGGGTCGGCTGAAGAGAGGGAGATTGTTTCTTTTTATTGGGTCAGTGATAGGCTTTGTCTGATGTACAAGCCTCTCGTTCACATATGTGTCATACTGTTCTTTTCCCAGCTTCTCGATCTGGTAAAGGGTGTTGATGACTGCTGGGTCTGCCAGGTCTCTGCTGTCTAGCACCAAGAGATCTTTGCTGTCGTCACAGAATGGGTTCCCCCATCTCTCCTATGACACGGGTGAGTGCTCTCACATCTCGAGCAAAGGCTACCTGCGTGTGCTTTGTCTGTTCATGGTGTTTTAGTTCAGTTTTCCTAATTCTTTTTTCTGTTGTGGCCTCGAACTTATAGATCAGTTTGGCCATCTCTGGACCAGACACCATCCATCGGCGCAAAGCTGCAGCATTCTCCGTAAGACCTACAGCCCCTCCATCACCTTTCACCAATGCATTATTTTGCTCGTGTGCCTGGTCTAAGGCTATGGCAGAGAATGCACGTGTAGTCTTCTTCATGGTGAAGTTTCCTGCCAGAAACTGTGCGTATACAGTTGGATGCTTTGTTGCAAGTGTCACCATGTCGCGCAAGTGAACTGGGATCCACCTGGCATCGTTTGTATGTCCCAAGGCGAAGAACCATGGTACAAGCTTGGTCAGAGCATCAGTGTACAGTTGGAAGTTTCCTTCACGGACGGATCTCACATAGATCAGGACTGCCAGTTCTAGCTGCATAATTAGGAACCAGAACTGAAACTGTGGACTTGCATTGGCTTGTTCACCGCACGAGTCATCTAGTGGTATCGTAACCTGTCCCTCATCTAGTCCACTGGTGTACTGGCTGTAGGCTTCCTTCAGGAGAAGATAGAGAGTACTGGCTGTGACTTGGTGTGCTCGTCGTGTGCGTGTCACATGGGTCACTTTCAGGAAGGAATCAGTAGTACCACTTGTAGCAACCCCTGCAAGCATCAGAACGCCTGTCCACCCACTGCTATCCAGAAGGTCACCGAGGGTTTTCCATGCTGCCATCTCAATATGGAGTCCACCAAAGACCATGACGAAGTGATCTTCTCCGTGTGTTTCTGGCCATCTCCATTGGATCTGTTTGGCAAGTGTGTACAGTGGCTGATCAAGTGTGATTACAGGGATCTGACCTGGATTCAGAATATCGATTGCTTTCTTGATGACATCCATGGAGTGACGAATCATTGCCACAGATTTTGCCTGGTCATAGAAGAGAGGCAGCAATGAAGTTAAGGCCACACTACACTCTGGTTCTTCTGGAATAGACTGCTTGCTGGCATGGTATCCAGCCCATGATACTGTCTCGTCTCCCTTAAGTGGTGTGTCAGATAGCACTGTCTTCTCCATCTGCTCCAGCCACCTGTCAAAATGCAAGATAATGAACACAATTAAGAACAAACAAGTCCACACAAGTTAACAAGTCTTGGTTATTTAGGTACACATATAACTGTCCACAGTTCAAACACAATAATCAGTTACCTGTACTCAATCTGCATTGCTTCAGGGATGAGTTGGCAGTTGCTTTTGTTGGGACCCGCTAGCTTGGGTACAGGTGGGTCACATTTACCCAGAACAACAGGAGGTACGATGGTGTATGACTGTGGCAGGTGTGCATCTGTTGTTGATGTGTCATCTGGGTTTACCCGTTGAACTCCACGGCTATCGCTATTTGGGTGCTGGAAAAGTGAAATGCCAGTGCCATGGAAGGAGTCGTGGGCACTTGTTGAACTGGGGTTATGATCAATGTTATCCACTGCCCCAGTTGTGAAGAGGTCACTTTTTAGCTCAGGGGGGCAAACTGTACCCTCATTTTGGAAGAAACGGCAGATTCTGTTCCCCAAGTCCGTGGAGATGCTAAGCACCCTGTCATAGGAGATCGAGAGACCCAGGTTGAACATAGTATCAACCAGGTCTCTTTTTCGAGTCTTTGTGTGGATAAGGGTGCCCAGGTACACAGGCAGGGGAGTCTCCCGATTGTGACTGTGCCTCGTGGACGTGGTAGTACTGCTACTCTCTCTGCGGCGTGAGTAACTGTTGAACATAAGGAGTTGTGAGATTGTGAGAGTAGGTGTTGATACCGACGAGTGGCTTGACTGCTCTTGGATGTTAGGACCATTCAAGATCATAGAAACTAGTGATACAAGCGAATTAGGTACCGAATGTTCTTGGCAGTGGGCTTCAAATGAACCACTAAATGTTGAGTTCATTTTCAACATGTCTCTACGAACTATATTTGCGGCTCTAGCAAGACAAACTCCATCACTGTCAGTGTCGTGATCACATGCCTTCTGAAGGGCTGAGCCAACATCCTGGTTGAAAGCAAGCAGAATATCTCGACCGGACATGTGCTCCTCTAGGTCTGGAAAATATGTCATGATTCGATCTTTGAGTTTGGTGGAGTGGACACGCCTGGTCAAGACTGTTCCAAGCTGTTCCAGCCTGGTGGTGTATAGTCTTGCTAGGTCTACCAGCTTGAACACTGGTGTCACAAGAGCATCTGTGCGGGCATCATCGATGTAGGACACTAGCTCTCCAAGTGCTATACCGTGATTGATATCATCTTGTTCATTCAGTGTTGTGCTTGTGGCCCTTGCTTTGTTATAAAGTGACACCAGACACTTCACGTGGTACTGTGCATCTTGTGCTATAAGGTCACCTGCACTCAGTTTAGCAAGAAGTGCCTGATCTCCTAGTTTCAGGGCAGCTGTCCTGACATGTTTATCGAGGTCGAAGGTGGAAGCTTTTCGCAGAGAATTAGTACCCGCTGGTTTGTCACAAAAGAAACACTTTTCAGGCTGTGGCTGTGTGTGGTCTACATGTACTCTGTGACGGGTGTACTTTCTTGAGACACTTGCGGTTTCTTCACTAGACGTTTCTCTTTTTTGTGCCCGATGCAGTTCAGTTTTGTTGTATTTCAGTCTGCATGAATCATGCCACTTAGCCTTGTGGCTCTGGAAGGTTGACTGGATACCTTCACCATCGTCCAGGCGGGACAGTTCTAGAGATTTTGGCAGGCAGCCCATCTGGCTGAAGGTGAGGAGATAATCTGCAAGAGTTTGGTATCCGGACCCTGTGGTTCGCTTGGAATCAGCTGGACAGGCAAGGGCCTCATCGGTGACCTCCTGACATAACACACACTTCTCCCAATCTGTCAGATAAGGCATGTTTGTTCCAGATGTACTAGGGCTTTGGGGGTCTAATAGCTTGAAATTTTTGTTGGCCATTGTCAATTAAGCATTATCCACCACCACCATCCAATCAATATACAAATTGGGAACCAAGTCTAGGTAGCTACTACAGTCAATGAGCGAAGGTGCAGTGCAGTCGAGTTATCATCTGAAAAAGAAATACATACATTATTATCATAAATATAGTAATTCGCTTTCGTAACTTTTCACTAGCCTTGCATTGTTCCTTATAGTCACCTAGTCTATGATAGGAAAGTTCATAAAGCTACATCAAAGTTGTTCATATAAAGGTATTGAACCAAAATTACACCCAGGAGAAATCAGATAGTCATGCAAAGTTAAATAATTAAACCGCTAGACCAGTCCTGTCTATTGCAATGGTAAACCATTTGTTCTGCCCCTTATAGGCCACCGTAGATTCCAATTTTGAACCCAGTATGAAGGTATTGCATAGCATGTACATGACAATTTATAATATGCTCATTACATTGTGTTTCAATAGCAGCACAAATGACAAGTCTGAAATAATAGGTAAATATGTCCTTCTTAGCCGCCATTTTGGGCCAAGGAGAAATCTGGAATGCCCCTACATCCAAATTTCACTGTAAGGGTATGCCCTAACTGTGTGCCAAGTTTCATGCTTGTATCATCAAAGGCACAATTCTACCACAATTCTTCACATATCTGCCGGACTATAAGTGATTCTTTACCATTGAGCTATATGACCAAAAACGATATATAGCACGAATTTTCAAAAGAGTACATAGCATGATATTTCAAAAAGTTGTGGACGACTTATAATAATAATAAAGGAGTCTTATATAGCCCCATCAAGCAGAGTAAACTACCCTGATGGCGCTTTACATTATCATGCGAACGCACACACACCGCACACACACACACAAACATACACACACACACAGACACACCTTCACTCTTGCCCTATTCCTCTCCCTCCCCATTCAAAACCCACAGATGTGTACTCCCCCTCCTCCTCCCCTCCCTCCCCCGCACATGTACACAGACATACTCTCGATCTCTGTCCCACCTCAAACCAAAGGGAAAACAGGACTTAGACTTTGAAAGACTTGTGAAAGAGTTAGGTTTTGAGGGAGGTTTTAAAGGCAGGAAGAGAGTCAACATGTCGAACAGAGGAAGGCAAGTCATTCCAGAGCAGAGGTGCAGCAAAGGAAAAGGCTTTCTCGCCAAAACTTATGACAAAACTTGGTCGCTGAGTTGGTTAGGCGACAAGAACAACACTATTCAATTTTGGTTCAGGTCCGAATCCAGATTTGGCCTTTCAGTGGGATATAAAACAAACTTTCATAAAACTTTCATCCTCTTCTCCAATGGCTTGATCTCTGATCATCAATTTGGTTTCAGACAAGGTCACTCTACTCTGGACATGCTGCGTCTGCTGTCTCAACAATGGATGGAGGTCCTCAATGCCAAACAGGAAATCAGAGCTGTCTCCCTTGACATATCACGTGCCTTCGATACGGTCTGGCACCCAGCGCTGCTCACCAAACTCTCCTATGGTATCCATGGAAATCTCCATGCATGGCTTGCGGACTTCCTCTCTGGTCGTAGTCAACGTGTGGCCCTGAATGGATTTCTCTCATCTCCTCTTCCTGTTCAGGCTGCAGTTCCCCAAGGCAGTGTTCTGGGCCCTGTGCTTTTTCTGGTCTTTATCAATGATCTCTCCGACTCTCTGGAAAATCCTCTCTATCTCTTTGCTGATGACTCCACTCTCTGCCGCTCCATTCCTCTTCCCTCAGATCGGCAGTCTGCAGCCTCCTCACTCTGAAGACCTGGACAAAATCACAGACTGGTCAAACAAGTGGAACATGTCTTTCAATCCTGACAAATCTCACACTCTTACGATGTCTCTCCGAAAAGATCGACTGGACAACCCTCCCATCTACTTTCTCAACAATCCTCTCCAAGAAGTTCTGTCGCTCACACTTTTGGGTCTCACTATCTGCCATGATCTTTCTTGGGAAAACCACATTTCCAAGTTGGCCTCCAAAGCCAGTCGCCGACTGGGCATCCTCCGTCGTGCGAAGTCCTTCCTAGGCACACCTGAGCTCCTCACCACATACAAGGCTTTCATCCGCAGCTCAATGGAATACTGTTCTCCCCTATGGGCCGGTGCTCCTGCCTCACACCTAGCTCGGCTTCACGCTGTTGAAACCAAAGCTTTCAGAATCATTGGAATCTCCCGCGATGAAGCTATCTCTGAGGGCCTTTCACTCACTCACCGCAGGCAGGTAGGTGGTCTTTCTGTCTTCTACCGACTCCTCTCCGGCCTTGCTCCCCCAGCTCTCTCTGTGCTCTGTCCCCCAAATATTCCTACATGTCGCACAAGATCTGCCAGCAACCCTCTGATGGTTAAACTGCCGAAATCTCGGCTCGCTGCTCACCTTCACTCTTTCATTCCTCTTTTCTCCCGCCTCTGGAACAAACTCCCACACTCCCTTCAATCCCACTCCTCCCTCCAGGTCTTTAAAACAGCTGTTCACCACCGTCTCTTATCTTCCCCCATCCAAAACCTTGATCTTTTCTACCCCCACTAATTCACCCCAGATCCACCTTGTTTGAAATTCCAACTTCTTTCCTGGAAGTCCTGGCAGTGTCCATATGTTTTATACCTCTCCCACCCCCCTTTCCCATGCCTCCCCCCCCAAAGCCCTCTCCCTCCCACAGATCTCTCGATGTCTCCATGTCTCTCGGTCCCTGCTCTCAAATGTTGTGTTTGTGTCCTTCCCCTTCTCTCCCCATCTTGTCTACCGCTCCCGATATTATATGTTTTATGTGTCGGTTTGTCTTTCTGTGTGATTAATGTTCGCTCTTTCACGAGCCTCGATCTTGTATACAAAAAAAACAAAAAAAACTGTTCAGCCTGACGGAGGTATGCTCTCATCCGAGTGCCGTTAGAGATATGAATTTTGTTATGTATATTTTGATAAATATAGATGGTATGTACTGTTCAAACAAGTAAATACGTACATTAATTTTATTATTAGCCCTCTGAAACGGGGGCGTATGGATTGTCTCGTCCGTCCGTCCGCAACCATATCTTGGACAAGTATGGACCAATTTTGTTCAAACTTGGTACAAAGACGATACATAAGTATACATATGCAGAAGATTTTGTTTTGCTATCCGACCAAAGATGGCTAACTGGCGGCCTTTAACTCCGCATATCAAAATTACTAAAACCGCGGGGGCTATGACATTTTGTCTTTTTCTCCTTGTTCTTTTTTTGTTTCGTTTGTTTTTCCAGCCAAGTATGGCAGGACCCTTGAGAAACTCAAGATATCAGAAGATACATCTGACCTCAATACAGAGGAAGAGGAAATTGTGCTGAAAAGAAGGTATTGTACAAGTCCCCTTTTAACGTGTTAGCAGTATTTGTTAGTTTGGAATCTCCCGCGATGAAGCTAACTCCTAGGGCCTTTCACTCACTCACCGCAAGCAGGTTGGTGGTCTTTCCGTCTATTACCGACTCCTCTCCGGCTTAGCTCCCCCAGCTCTGTCTGTCCTCTGTCCCCCAAATATTCCTACAGGTCACACAAGATCTGACAGCAACCCTCTTATGGTGAAACTGCCAAAATCAAGACTCTGCTCACCTTCACTCTTTCATTCCTCTTTTCTCCCGCGTCTGGAACAAACTCCCCCACTCCCTTCAATCCCACTCCTCCCTCCAGGTCTTTAAAACAGTTGTTCACCACCATCTCTTATCTTCCCCCATCCAAAACCTTGATCTTTTCTACCCCCGTTAATTCACCCCAGATCCATTTTTTTGAAATAACAACTTCTCTCCTGGAAGTCCTATCAGTGTCCATGTGTTTTTTACCTCTTCCACCTCCCCCTCCCATGCCCGCCCCCTCCCTCCAAGCCCTCTCCCTCCCACAGATCTCGCGATGTCCCTGTTCTCTACTGTTGTACTTGTGTGCTTCCCTCTCTCTCCCCATCTTGTCTCCCGCTCCCTATATCATATGTTTTATGTGTCAGTTTGTTTTATGTGATTAATGGTAGCTCTTACACGAGCCTCAATCTGGAACACAAAAAAAATTAACGTCCTCGTTTATGAAATTTATATATTTGGAGCAAGTGTATCTTTGTCCAGCCACTAACCCATGTGACTATCTCATAATAAATACTTTTTTAACGTCAGTTGCTCCGTCAGGTAAGCTTGGAACTTACCTTTTAAACCTTTGGACAGCTGAGACCCCTTAAATTTGAAGAACCTTTGGACTCCTTTGAACCTCATATACCTTTCAGAAGGTATATGAGGAAGTGTCCAGCCAACATTCCTCCTTGAGATCATATAGACCCCAAAGACCCTTTAGGGCCCTAAAACCCATTTTACCTTCAAGACCGTTTCAACACTTTAGACCCCTTCATCATTTAGACCTTTTGTACCTTTTAGACCCAACAGACCCTTTAGACCTTTACACCTCTTAAATGGACACAATAATGACATATTTTAAAGAGATATGTTTTAGAGGATGATATTCCTGACCCAAGCTGGTTCGGCACAAACTGGTCCGCAGCACGGCGACAGCCAACAAACCCTTCAGGATAGGCATGTCAATGTGCTGCTACGGCTTAGCCTTCAAGTTTGGTTGCTTCACATCCTTAACTGACTGTCATATATCAACTTCGCTGACGGGTTTCATCAAAAGACGGACATTGGCGTTTCCCAACCTCCCCCCCCCCCCCTTTACCCAAACCTTCCCCCCCTCCCCCCTTGAAATTCATGAATCAAACGTAGCTCACATTGAAAAATAGGTTGTTGACCCTTGCCTTAGACATTTACATCTTTAGAGATCAGACCTTTGAGACCCTAACTACAATTGGAATGTACCTTTTAGACCCTCAGACCATCTAGACGCATAACTTTTAGATCTCGACCTTTTAGACACACACCAGACAAAAATCTATAGTCTTTTTTGCAAAACACAGACTATACTCTAAAGTCTAAGCAAGTAATGTGCAAACTCTACCCACCCAGAGGATTAGGTGCTCTCCTAGTGATCGTAATACACCTCCACCACGTGCCTTTGGAGGCTACATTTCATTTTGCAGTGCTTCTGCACGTTCTTTTATACAAGCCCTAAAACCAAACTAGCGTGCAGAAGATAGTACCTCACAAACTTTCACATGCAATACTGTACATCAGAAAATACTTCATAACCTCACATTTTCTTATGTCTTGTTCTTTTAGGCGAATCGGGAACAAGAAGTTCATAAACAGTGACTCCAACTCAGATTTGGAAAGTGACAACCATGTTAAAGAGGAAGATGTCCCACCACCACCAGAATCGCTGCTGTCTGGTTGTCCGGTTGCTCAACCAGCTCCCCAATCATTACTGAATACTCGGCCTAGAGCCTCAAATGCTCCAGTTACCCCTCAAATCCCGTTTCAGGCTACTCTTGTCTCGGTTCCACCAATGTCATTAAAACGCACTTCAGCGTCATCGTCAACAAGATATCTGACTCCATGGCCAGATTTGGAGTCCATATCAGTGGCCTCAAATTTTCCCACAACCGAGACCTTTGCAGGAGGCAAGTACATTTCATAGTTTTATTGTGTTTACTAATGTTGGCTTTGCCCAGTGCTGTTCTAATGCTGTTGGCATTTTGAAGAAATGTCTTTTTATTATTTTTATGCCTCTGTTGACGACGTCACCGGAGGCATTATGCTTTCAGGTTGTCCGTCCGTCCATCCGTGATAGGTTTTTGTTACTGCGATAACTTTAGAATGGCTGAAAAGATCTTGGTCAAACTTGGTACAGGTATGTATAATGAGGTAAATATGAACTGATTAGATTTTATGGTCATGAGGTCAGCGGTAATGTTAGGTAAAAATCCTGTTACCACAATAACTTGTGAACCAGTGATGGGATTCTGTCCAAATTTGGTACAATTATGTAGAATGATGTAAAGATGAACTGATTGGATTTTGGGGTCAACAGGTCATAGTTTGTAATATGGCTATAACCTGAGAACGGCTAAAGGAATCTAATTCAAACTTGGTACAGGTATGTATAATGATGTAAAGATTAAATGATTAGATTTTGGGGTCAAAGGTCAAAGTCTGTTATAGGTCTATAACCTGAGAACGGCTAAAGGAATCTAATTCAAACTTGGTATGGATATGTATAGTGATGTAAAGATTAACTGATTAGATTTTTGGGTCCAGAGGTCAAAGGTCAGAGATAATGTCAGGTAAAAATGTGATAACTTGTGAATGGCTGAAGGGATTTAAATTAAAACTTGGTACAGGTATGTATTCTCAAAGTCAGATGTCCGATGAGGCACTGAAGACACCGCACTAGAATACAAGCCGTTTATTTATGGATACACATATGCGGAGAAGGGCAAGCCTCAAATCATTCGCTAAACCCTTCTAAGAAAACATTCAATATGCACCCTGTTTATATACACCGGACTTGACCACCTCGGACATCAGCGCAGCAAAGGCAAAGCCGAGGCAAACGCATACCAGCTTGTGGTCATGAGGAAATGAGAAATAAAAAATTAATAAACGAGTTTTGACCTTCTCCAATCTCTGCTCTTGTTCGAATATTAGTTTGAAAAGCAAATATTTATAGAACAACATTTTCCTTTATTAACTTTTCGGATCCGCAACGAAGACGGCTCGTTAAACGATGTTGTGCCCTACTGGAGGGCCAACCACCTCCCCCGCAGATCTGACTCCATCCGCCTCACGCAGCCGCAATCCCTGCTGATCTTCTGGTTAATCTGTGTCTATGTTCATGAGGTTCATGAATGTCCAGTTGCTCAGGAGTGAGCAGAAGATCGTTGATGTCTCGCAACATCCGTTCAGTTTCTACATGGAAGGAATGATAGTCAAATGCCAAAAGAGAAGGCGGGCGGCTGATGCAGCATGTGTCGGGGTCATCCGTTTCCTTGGAATCCGGTGTAACGGATGGAGTGCACCGCTCCTCGTACTCGTTCATCTCAAGCTAAGTCATTTGTGTTGAGGAGCTGGAAAATAACTTTTACAGGCATATGCGAAGTAATTGTTTCATTAGGAACATGGTCAGCACTAGCCCTATAGCAACACCCCACTGTACCCATGACAGGATGGTATATCCAAAACTACTCATCCATCCTGAAAACCAATTGGTTATGCCCAAATCTTCCCGGGAGGTCCTGTCCTCCTGCAGTTTCTTGCTGGTTTCTTCAAGTCGGTTAATGGCTGCTTCTACCCCCTCTGAGGGGTCTGGTATCCAAGTGCAGCACTTCCCTTCGATTATCCCGCACACTCCTATTTTGGCCAACAAAATGTCAAGTGACACTCGATTTTGCATCACCATAGTCCGCATCTCTATCATAGTATTTAACAATTCCTTATGAGCCGTTAAGAGTATCATTAGCATCTTTTTCTAGGGCTAAGGCTACTTTGTCTATCCTATAGCTATTCATGATGGTGCCCGCTCCCAGGAAGAAGAATCCCATTGCTTTTTCCCATCCATGCCCATGGAGAGTAGTTTGTCCATCCTCATCCCACATTGCCCTTCTAGTCTGAAGTTTTGAGTTTTGTATATCATCCAGTATCAAGATTTCCAGTACCACTGAGCCCAGATAGCAGACTCCCTTCCAGCTATCAGGTAAATACGGTCAAACTTGGTACAGATATGTATAATGATGTAAAGATTAACTGATTCGATTTTTGGGTCCAGAGGTCAAAGGCCAAAGGTCAGAGGTAATGTAAGGTAAAAATGTGATAACTTGGTAACAGCTGAAGGGATTTAAATTAAAACTTGGTACAGGTATGTATAATGACATAAACATAAACTGATTAAATTTTGGGGTAAAGAGGTCAAAGGTCAGAGGTCATGTCAGGTAAAAATGTGATAACTTGGGAAGGGCTGAATGGATTTAAAGCAAACTTGGTACAAGTATTATAATAATGTCATAATGTGGGCAGAGGCATATCGGTTGATGTCATTATGTAGAAGAGTGTCGTTCTAGTTTTTTCTGTTTTTTTATTTTTTGTGGGGTCTAAAACACTTCCCTGCACCCATGAAGGAATGGAATCGGGCATAATTTAATATTACCTTTGATACAGCCACAAAGGCTAAAGGCACTATGGAGCAATTAAAAATTTAAAAAATCTAACTTTTATTTTCAAAACGTTGTTTTGCCTAAAATACTCCACGACACTCAATGATGAACCTAAAGTTTGACGAAGATATGTTTGGCCATCTCTGAGAAAAATGGTGACACACACAGAGACAGACACACAGACAAACATCTCTCTCTTAGTATTGTGAAGGTTTTACACGAGGACAAATGGGATCCTAGCTCAAAACGTACTTGTACCAAAGTCAATATAATGATCACATGATAGTTTAGAGGGTAATCACTACCAGCTGGGAGAAACCATGTAGATGTAGAACATATGTGTGCTCTTTTATTCACATCTATAACAAAGCATTTATTGTACCCAATTCTTCCCTTATTTGATATGCCTAATATCGATATTTGAAAGATACATCACTGGCAGGCAATAATTTCACAAAACTGTTTTGAATTTTATGTTTACCAAGTGTTATACACTCGGCTCTAAGCTGTCTAGCCTGTGTTAGAATCGCGACCCAGCTGTAAACTGTCAGTTCGGTGTTTCACAGGCAGGGTGATTCATCAATGTGTCCCTCGGATGGATGTTAAACTGGGAGTCCCGTCTGCCAGCATGTATTGTTGGACGTTAAAGATCCTATGGTGTCCTTTGGAAAGAGAAGGCTAGTATCGCCGGCACCATGGCCAAATTCCAAATTCCTGCA